>NC_045443.1:49874487-49967688 GCF_002776525.5 Piliocolobus tephrosceles
GGAATACTATGCAGCCATAAAAAAGGATGAGTTTGCGTCCTTTGTAGAGACATGGATGCAGCTGGAAACCATCATTCTTAGCAAATTATCACAAGAAGAGAAAACCAAACACCGCATGTTCTCACTCATAGGTGGGAACTGAACAATGAGCTCACTTGGACTCGGGAAGGGGAACATCACACACTGGGGCCTATCATGGGGAGGGGGGAGGGGGGAGGGATTGCATTGGGGAGTTATACCTGCTATAAATGATGAATTGATGGGTGCTGACGAGTTGATGGGTGCAGCACACCAACATGGCACATGTATACATATGTAACCTGCACGTTATGCACATGTACCCTAGAACTTAAAGTATAAAAAAAAAAAAAAAAAGCCTCTATACTTCGTTTTCCACATCCTTAAGGTAAGGATAATCATACCTACTTCATAGTGATGGCAGCAGCTGCAGCAGGGAGGCACAGCTGGGGCTGCACACTCCATGGAGCCGGTGGGAGCCCCAACTCAGAAGAGGTGCTGCTGCAGCCACCCAAATTGTGGCTGCAGACCCAGGCCTCTTGTTCTAAGGAGAAAGCAAAAGCCCCGCCCTCCTGGTCAGGGTTACAGCCCTCCAAACTGTGGCTGTGGATTGGAGCCTCCTTGTGCTCTTTAGAGGGCCAGGAGTAGGCAGGGTCTGCCTTCCTGGGTGCAGCTGCAGTTGCCTGATCTACAGCAGCAGACCTGGGTCTCCCACTCTGCAGAGCAGGCAGGAGCCAGGGACAGGCAGGAGCCCTGCCTCTTCCAAGTTGGTGGGGCAGAAGCACCCCAGGTACAGCTGCCCCTGCCCTCCCAGGAGCAAGACCTGTGCATCTCTGCAGCCTGCACCTTCAGAGGCCTGGGAAGGGCCCCCCTCCAGTCCCTGTTGCTTCAGGGGGTTTCTGCTTCCCCTGCCTGGCCTCTCTCCTCTCCTGTTGCCTGCTGTGATCTCCAAGCTGGATTGAGTCTGAGCCCCAGGGTCATGAATGGCAGTGGGAGGCAGGCAGATTACTGGATGGAAAAGAGTGGTCCCCAGTAAGGTCTCACCTTCAGGCCAGGGAGGGCCTGAAGGCTGGGGAATGGTCAGCCAGTCCCACCAACTGGAGTGGGGACTTGTGGTACCTCCTTGGGGCAGCCCATGGGCCATTCAGCACACACTTCCTCCCCTCTGAGGTCCATAAAATCCCAGGGCACAGCCAGAGCAGGGGAAAGGACACAGAGGATGGAGAGATGAGGGAGGACCACCTGCAGAGAGGAGCTACCTCTCTGCTGATAGCTGGAGATGCCAGGATGATGAGCTGCAGAGAGGAGCAGCCCTCTCTGCTGAGAGCTTCAAAGATCTGTGGAGGTGATGGGGTGACCTCCCCACAGAAAGGAGCCGCTCTTTCCAGGGCGTCCTCTCTGCTGAGAGCTGCACACTCTACACAGTACAACCTGCCCACAGAGGGAAGCTACCCACTGTGGGTCTCCTTTGAGCTGTTGTAACACTCAGTGAAACTCCTCTTCATCTTGTTCGCCTTCCACTTGTCTGCATACCTCACTCTTCCTGGACACAGGACAAGAACTTGGGCAATAGTACCACCAGCCACAGAGGTTTCTGGCCAGAAAAGTGACATCCCAAGGATCCCGTAACGATACGATCATTGTGAAGATTAGATGAGCCATATGTGAAGTTCTCAGAACAATTTATGGCAGGGAGTAATTACGTATATAACTAGGTAGTGTATATTTGCTTCATTTGTTGGTTTTCCATAACCTTGAGATCTCAGTATGTGGGGGGAAAGGGCATGTGAAGTGTTGTGGGCAAAATCTTGCTGGAGAGAGAGTTGGCTGCTCTTGAATAATAAGAAAGACAGATACATGGGCAGCATTTGACCGCATTCTCCCACCACCTTGGCCCAAAGACCTCAAGAGGAGCAGTGAGGAAGGCCCTGAGGAGACCCAGGCTGGGCACTGAAGTGACAGTTGACTGTTGTTGAGCCATTTGGAGCTCTTGGCAAGGACCACTGAGGCCTCAGCGAGAAGTGTGCCAGCCTCAGGGAGTGGGCTGCCCTAGGGTGGATCCAGAAAGTGGGAAGCATATCACTGCAATCAGGCCAATTGTCTGATGCAGGTTGCTTAACCCCAAAGACTCCCTCAGTGCTCTCATTCTCCTCTCATCTCTCACTCAGTCCACATACAGCTGCTACCATAACTTTCTGCAGCCTTTCTGTCACCCTCCGATTCAGAAGGCACAATAGGTCTCTATTGTTCTACAAAACTTAGAGCCAAAATGCAGCATAACATATTACAGTCTAATGGAGAAAAAAGAAAAAACAGAGCTGAAAGAAGGAAAGGCAGGGTTTCTATATAAGACAACATGAAGGTGGGCCAGGCACGATAGCTCACGTCTGTAATCCCAGCACTTTGGGAAGCCGAGGCAGGCAGATCACGAGGTCAGGAGTTCAAGACCAGCCTGGCCAACATAGTGAAACCCCATCTCTACTAAAAATACAAAAAATTAGCCTGGCATGGTGGTGCGTGCCTGTAATCCCAGCTACTTGGAATTCTGAGGCAGGAGAATTGCTTAAACCCTGGAGGTAGAGGTTGCAGTGAACCGAGATTGCACCAGCACACTGCAGCCTGGGCAACAGAGCGAGATTCTGAGGAAGGAAGGAAGGAAGGAAGGAAGGAAGGAAGGAAGGAAGGAAGGAAGGAAGGAAGGAAGGAAGGGAGGGAGGGAGGGGGGAAGGAAGGGAGGGGGGGAGAGGGGGGGGGCGGGAGGGAGGAAAAGAAAAGAAAAGAAGGTAAAGGAAAGGAAAAGGAAGAGGAAGAAGAAGAGAAATAGAAGAGAAAGAAAAAAGGCAATAGTGCCATGGCTCAGGTCCAACCCCCTAGCTTGACAATGTCTTTCTAGGTCCCTTCTTGAATTGGCTTTAAACATCCAAGGGGATGGAATTGTGGTGTCACTAACTCTGAGGAGAAAAGAGCTATTACAGAGGAGTGGCAAAGGTCAGGGGGACTTTCTGTAGTCACGTATTAGGTTTCAGGCTCTGTATGTGGTGCAGGAGCACTGGCCACTGCTGGTGGTCGTCTGCACAATCCTGGCCAAGGAGGATGGTGATGAACTGCCAAGTCTGGGATTCTGATCCACAGAGAGACCTAGGCTTCTGAACTGGACATCCTACCCATCAGCCATGGGGTTGATACCCACTTGTAGACCCTGGGTACCTCTGTTGCTCCAGTTGCCACTGCTGGAGCTGCTACTGTCCCCCTTACTAATGTTTTTGCTGCTAGAAATGTGGTTGACCACAGCTGCAATGAGAATGGACTGCTCAGTCACAATCTGTCTTCCTAAATGCCCATTGCATGCCAATCCCTGTCTGAGAAATGGGTAGTCAAGGAAAACGACAGAGGAGAGACTTGTGAAAAGACGCTACAAAAAGAGAGCAAAAGAAAAGAAGAGGAGAGGCCGGGCGCGGTGGCTCAAGCATGTAATCCCAGCACTTTGGGAGGCCGAGATGGGCGGATCACGAGGTCAGGAGTTCCAGACCATCCCGGCTAACACGGTGAAACCCCGTCTCTACTAAAAATACAAAAAACTAGCCGGGTGAGGTGGCGGGCACCTGTAGTCCCAGCAACTCAGGAGGCTGAGGCAGGAGAATGGCATAAACCCGGGAGGCGGAGTTTGCAGTGAGCTGAGATCTGGCCACTGCACTCCAGCCTGGGCGACAGAGCAAG
Organism: Piliocolobus tephrosceles; assembly: GCF_002776525.5. NCBI lineage: Eukaryota > Metazoa > Chordata > Mammalia > Primates > Cercopithecidae > Piliocolobus > Piliocolobus tephrosceles. The sequence goes on from NC_045443.1 coordinate 49,878,223, forward strand.
ACTCCGTCTCAAAAAAAAAAAAAAAAAAGAAAAGAAGAGGAGAGACAACGCTCCTATGCACCTTCCCTGTCTGAGGGAGGCCCAGGACATACACTGGATAAATCCTACCTAAATATGACTTATGTGTCTCTCCCTTGTGCCCTTGCCTTTGTGTTAGTCTAGGGACAAGGCTGTAGAAGACAATTCTAGGATTGAAAAGCTGATACAAACCCATGAGAAATCATCTAAAATGATAGAAAAGAAGTGCACAGTATACTCACAGATACACACTGGATGCTGGCACTCCCCAGATACCCTATTCAGGAACAAAATAAATATCATGGAAAGGTTATGATGAAATTAGCCAGGTGAGACAAGCTCTTTTTGGAATTAGTCCCTGGGATGCCAGGGTACAATGATGTGAGCTCCAGCATCAGGGATTGAGGTTAGACATGAGAAGGGACTTCCCTGAGATTCTAGGATGGGGAATGCAGAGAATAGAAATGTAATATGTCTCTGGATACATGGCTCTGCCATCACCTTGGCCTCAATTACCGCATGGGCAAAACTGGGATAATATGGCTTTTCAGCAGTGTGTGAGATGAGTAAATCAAGCTGGGTAGAGTGCCCCGCATATTTGCCATCCCATACCATAAGTGACACAGATCCTATTTGCATCATCCTTCTGGGCCCACGGACACCACCCACATCCAGGTGTAGCTGTCTTTTTTTAAGATGGGGCCTTCCAACCCAGGTTGAAATGCAGTGGTGCAATCATGCCTCACTGCAGCCTCACACTCCTGAGCTCAAGTGATCCTTCTCCCTCAGCCTCTCAAGTAGCTGGAACTACAGGCACATACCACCATGCCTGGCTAATTTTGTATTATTTTTTGTAAAGATGGGGTGTCATTATGTTGTCCAGGTTGTTCTGGAGTTCCTGGTCTCAAGTGATCCTGCCCCAGCCTCCCAAAGCACTAGGATTACAGGTGTGAGCCACCATACCCAGCTGGCCAAGTATCTTTTCCAGAGCACTGCACAGACTCCAACTGTCCAATGATAACATTAACAAAGAAGGGAAGGTGAGGAAGAATGACTGGTTCTGATGAAAGTGGAAACACCAGTTTAAAGTGCAGGGACAGCAGGCTACTAGGACTACCTGGTACAGATCTTCGTGTTCTTCACCACACCAGGATTCACTGACATTTGCCTTTGGGTGCACTATATGCCTATTAGGAGGCTCTGAGCATTCCACTCTAGCAAATATTATAAAAGTTGTATCTCTGAGCCCAAAGAGAGAGTGCTGAGCAGTATAGTCCAGTTCATCAAGCACTTATTGAGCCCTTCCTTTGTCCCCTGCCACTGTGTTAGAGCCTGTGTATACCAGGGGGAAGGAAATGTAGGGACAAAAATAACTGTAACACAGCACAGCTAACCAAAGGACCACACAATCCTGTGAAACAGGGTTCTCAAGTTGGGTTCTGTGCCTTTATCAGAGTGCCTACACTGCTGCACTCCTTGCCTTCCAGCATCTTCTGGTAGGTGGCAGTCTCCACATCCAGCCCAGCTTGATGTTCAGCAGCTCCTGGTAGTCACATGGAAGATGGGCCAGGTCCTCCCTGGCCTGCAGCAGGGACCCCCCGAGCTCTGCCAACTTGGCCTGGGCTTCCTTGAGGGCCAGCACCATCCCTGGCACCATGCTGCTCAGTGTCAGCGATTGCCACCTGCAGGTTAGCATTCCAAAGCAGGAGGAGGAAGTGCACTGAGTCCCTAAATCCAACTGCGTATATAACTGAGCACAGGTCTCCATCTGTCCCCTTAGTGAAAATATTTAACCTGTGTGCTATGTGGCTGGTGATGCTAACTTCTGCTCATAGCATTCATATCCATATAAACTAAACCATGCTGGGAAACTCCACTGATTGTTGAGCCTTTATCCAGAGACAGCAGTCACCTGCTTCCCACCTCTTGGGAAGGAATAATCCATGTTCTGAGATCCCAGAAACTCAATGCCACATAGTTTATGAAGTTTTGGGGACCCTGTCTACCAGATTGAGAGAAGATCATTCTGCCTTTAAGTTGATGGATGTACGTTAAGATAGCATAAAGTCCTTGCTCTGTGTGGTACCATTTGGCAAGCCCAGTTGCAAAATCTCCCAATCAGGAGTCTGAAAGGCTGCCCTACCTACTAGGTTCAGGTGTCCCTCTGGCATACCAGGACACCACTTTCATCAGAGCCATAATCCTGGGCTTTGGGGAGCTGCCCCCACCTGCTGCTCAGGGAGCTTCATCTCGCTTATCTCACATCCCATGCCCAGTCTCTTCCTCTTTCAAACATGTCCCCTTAGTCCCCTTTTCAGGCCCCTATCTATTCTGCTGCCTGCATTCCCTTCCTGCCTCTCCACTGCAGGGAGGGCTGCACCCTTGTCCACCTGACAACAGGTGCCATGATGACAGGATCCTCTCTGCCTGGTTCTCCAGGGTTCCCCACTGCCTAGCGCAGTGCCTGGCCCATGGTAGGCTCCCAGATTTTGTGGGATCAACAACTATTCAGCTCCTCCTGCTTATGGCATTGTCCTCTGTGTGGGTAGCTGTGTGTCCCGCCTCCACTGTCATGCTGGAGAAGAAGTCTTGGCCCTCCAGACACCTTTCTACCCCAATCATCTCCTGCCCCAAACCCAGGACGGGAGCCTGCATGCATGAACTCAAGACGGGGTTTTGAGATACAAACTAACTAAATCAGCTGCCACTTGGAGGAATGGCTGCCCTGTCTGCTAAACATGCCCACCTGTGCACCAAGCCCATGTTAAGCACATGGGAAATGCAGCCAAATCATCCAACTGAAGGGTAAAGAGACCCAGCTGGTTGGAAGGCCTTGAATCTCACCTCACACCCTCACACTTTCTCAGCCCCTAGAAGCCCCTAACATCCCAGCTTGGATGCTTGTCTTGGCAGCCTGACACCCTCAGGGGCCTGGGAAGAGACTGCAGATTATCCTCAAAATAAACAAAAGAGAGGCAATTTTATTAAGAATTTAACCCGGGGTAACAGCAACAGTCATCCTGGCTATAAGGAGAGAGGATCTGAATCCAGTGGTTTCTGGTGAGCACAGGCCAAGAAAAAAGTTACAGCACAGTAGCAGGGGTGCTAGAAGGCCTTCCCTGCAGACAGGCCAGAGAGCTGGGCACTCCAAGCTGCCGTGCCATCACCTCTGGAAAGAAGAGAAGTTTTGACTGGGTGTCAGGGGTAGGTTCACTGCCAATTGACCCCGTGCATGAACATAAACAACTTGATGACTGAGAATCTTCTAGTTACAGTTTATTAAAATAAAAACAAAGAGCACACTCAGGTTGCCCTGGAGGCTACAGTTATTTTCACCTCTGGTAGGTGCTTATACCAGGCTTAGAACAGATGCATTCTTTGGCACCATCACATCTACAGGAATCTAATGTTGTGCTTGCCTCTGTAGACAGCACCACAGGAGTAGATCATGGGATGGCAAGTCGGCTCTCAAAGATTTTGGGAAGGGCACTCATTGAAAGACACATAAGACAACATGGGAGCTAAAGCTTAAGCAAACGCAGTTCTCTTTCATTTACTGAATAGCTTCTTGATCATATAACAAGAAGTTTATAGGAAGGAGGAAATGTGTTCTGTTAATACCCAGAAAGCAAACAGCCTGACACTCTTACCCACAGCATGAGGCAGACACAGATGGGACCAGAAACAGTCATGTGACTATTGCAGTTACAGGAGGGGATTGAAATGGGAACTATGGAGGGCGGTTAGTCAAGGAAGACTTCCCAGAGAAGGTATCTTGAGGTGAGTTGATGGAGAGGATAAAGAGTATCCCATGTTGAGGAGATAAAGAGACTTGCAGAAACCTATCTGTGTGGCAAATATTACAGCTTCATTTGAACAAGATCATCAAAGGCTGCTGGCTGCTGAAGGCTATGAAGCAGAGCGTGGTATATCCAGGAACACAGGGGTATGTACCAGCCTGACACATTGAGTGGGAAGAATTTATGCTGTTTATGACAGCCTGGCAAACTGCAGTGAGTCATGAGTTTGGATGTGGCTCATTGCTCCCCAAAGATCATCCAGAGTCTCTAGTTTCCCTTTGCTCCCATCCACTCCCACCAACATGATCTTATGCAAGTACCATTTTCAACATGTCACTCTCCTACCCAAAAGTTGATGAGCCTGCCTCTTCTAGCAGAAAGATCTCCTCTCTTGACCTTAAATGCCCTCCCCTTTCCCTTTTTCTTTCCCCCAACCTGATTCCAACACTTTAATGTTAAAACTCTGTCATTCCATCCAAGCCAATCTTCTTGCTATCATTTGGTAGGAAGTTGAACAAATTACCTCTACAGTTTCTTCCCCTTGTTGGGTTCTGGAATACCATGCATCTCCTCCCTCCTACCACCATCGTCCTTGGTAAGTTCCACCTCTGAGAGGGTGACCCACTCAGCGTCCTGGACATGGAATCCCTGGGTCTTCTCAATTCCGGTCACCTTCTCCTTCACTCCACCTCAACCACACACTCCAGGCCTGCAGCCTGGACCATCACCAAGAACTGCACCCTCCTAGAAGCTTAATTCCCAAGCCCTACTTTCTGGTCATAATTTTCTATCTCCCAGGGCTCTCCCACCTACCTCTCATCACATCTGCTCCTCACTCATATAAATAATCTTATTGCCTTAACCCCTTCATTTTTTCCGAGGCTGTTAGCTCTCTCCTGGCTTCTTTTCCTGCTCTTCTCACATTAAGCATTATTCATTCACTCAACAAATACTTTCTGGGCATCTACTATGTGCTAGGCATTGACCAGGTAGTGGAAAGTGGTGAAGAAAATTGATGCTGTCTCATTCCTCATAGAAAGAACAGACTGGACTGCACCATCTGGACAACCTTCTCACCAGCCTTATCAATTCCCCTATTCCCCTATCTTTCAACCATCAGCCTAACAAAGTCCCTTCTCAAGGCCATGACTACAACCTTCCTTCCTCCACCTGCTGCAGGCACTGAGCTCAGATAGGGGAGACCACCCAAGCCTGGCTTCCTACTTCACCAAGAACACTGAAGCCATCAGGAGTGATCCCCTCAGCATCACTTCTGTGCCTTTATTCCTGCCTGCCTCCACACCCACTTGATTTTCCTTTTTCTTGTACACGGCTTCAAGATGTATCCCACCCATCTCCTCTAATTCTTTGCTCCATCAGTTACTCTCCTCTCTCTCCTGCCCCTCCTCTCAACCTCTCCTCTCATATCCAAGTCTTTCCCACCCTTACAGTACCTCTTGTCACCCCTGATACCTTCTTGCTATCATTCTGTGTCTCTTTCCCTTCTCAACTAAGTGTCTGAAAAGGATGACCCCGTTTTGTCCACTTCCTTGTCTTGATCAACTCCTAAACCCATGAAATCTAGTTCTGTACATAACCCTGACATCATGGACATCACATTCCTAAGAATGCCTTTCTCCCTGACTTCCTAAAAGCCAAACCTAATAGACAACCTTCAGTCTTCATGCCACCAGATCTCTTTACTGCAACTGAAATATGATGTATACATAAGCCATTCTTTGCAGTATCATCACAACAGTAACTTGCACATGGTTTTTGAATTCCTACATTCCTTAAGAGTCTGCATTAATAGGTTTCCAGCTTCATTCTGGCACAACTTGGCAACTTCCTTGTGGATGTAGTGGATAAGGCATGGGCAGGTCCAGTTTGTAGAGAATGTGAACACAGTGCTACTTGATGAAATGAATCTAAAACCAGGAGATTCTAAAGCTCCTAGAGTGACAGTGAGCCACTGGAGAGCAGGTATAGAGAAGCTGTGGTGTCATTACTATCTTATTCTAGAAAGGCAGTGCTGACCCTACGCTGAGTGGTGTGGAGGCAGGCCAGCTGCAGAAACTGAGGACTGAGGAGATTCAACATTGGATTGAGGAAAGGCCCCTCTTCTCCAGATCTCAGGGCTCAGAATAGTAACAGACTAACACAAAACCACCAGGCCATCACGTCAGTTGTGTGGGTTGTGTCACATATAAGAGTTCCAGGTCAAGGATGTGAAAGGGAGTGAAAATCTAGCCCATACTCTAGTCACCGAGCTGTGTGCTCTGCCATGGACTATGTCCACCCAGAAGAACACAAACATTTGTTACTTTACACAAGTGCTATCCTTTGCTAAGACATGCAACCATGAAGCTGTCTGCACAGAATGGACATCTATTTCTAATTCACAAAAAGACCTGAGAGGTCCAGAAGATTTCAGAACACCAGTTTAACATCATGAGTTTAAGAATGAGAAGAATCTAGTGCTAGAAAACCTTCATTTGTGCCTCACTCATCTTCAGGTCAGTTAAGTCAAGCTGTATGTAGTGAAACCCCATGAGTCAAATCTTGGCTCCCCACCTCTTAGTTACATTACCTCAGGTCAGTTGTTTAACCCACTATGCCTTGATTTCCACCTATCAGATAAAAATTTGCTGTGAGGATTAAATTACTTTAGAACATATCCTGGTACACAACAGGCACTCAGTACACATTAGCTTTTAACTAATAGTGTCATCCTTATGTACAATGACAGAAAATCATCTCTGGACCATCAACCACAGGACACACCCTCTCATCGGCAGGGTCTTTGTTCTCCAAAGTTTGCATGTGGGTGCTGTTGCCACAGTTGTTCAGTGCTTTCCTGTTTCAAAAAGGCAAGAGTGTGGGTGTGAGTGCAAGGGTGTGTATCTATCTGCGTTGGAGGTAAGGCAAGGGTTACAGTCAGAAGACTCAGGCCATCAACCATGTGTGCAGAGGGAAACTGAGTTGATTGATTCAGCCCTATATTAAAAACTATGCCAATTCTAACTAAACCACGATGATTTTACAAAGCTGAAGATAAGCTAAAAACGCCTCAAGTCCTAGGTTTTCTCTGTACTTCTATTGCAACGCATTATTTTTGGCCAGCTAAGATCCTGCATCTTTTTTTTTTTTTTTTTTTTTTTGAGACAGAGTCTCGCTCTGCCACCCAGGCTGGAGTATAGTGGCACAATCTCGGCTCACTGCAAGCTCCGCCTCCTGGGTTCATGCCATTCTCCTGCCTCAGCCTCCTGAGTAGCTGGGACTACAGGTGCCCCTACCACGCCCGGCTAATTTTTTTATTTTTAGTAGAGACGGAGTTTCGCCGTGTTAGCCAGGATGGTCTCGATCTCCTGACCTCGTGATCTGCCCGCCTCGGCCTCCTAAAGTGCTGGGATTACAGGTGAGCCACCACACCCAGCCAGACCCTGCATCTTAATTACCAGTTTTTCAGGGCAAAACATTCATGAAATAAATTTATGGGAATTCAGACGTGGACTATTTGGCCTTGATTATGAGTAATCTCAGCTTTAATAAGGCAGAATGCCTGGCTTGAAACAACCAAATAATTAGTCTAAACAGTGGGAGTGAGAAAGGAGCTCTAATACATATATTTTGCTAATTGCTCTCCCCTGTTGCCAGCAAAGGTGAATCGAAAGAGGTCAACCAGAGCCCCCTGGAGGTAAGGAGGACGGTTAAGAGTTTGTCTCTGTCAGCCAGGGATGAGCTAGCAAGAGCCTTCAGTGAACTGGGACACCAGAGTCGGGACCTCAGAAATTCAGCCAGTGGGAGAAAGAACATCTGGAATAGACAGAGAAGGCAGCAGGGGGCCTGGGAAGCCCAGCCTAAGTCACAGCAATCCCTACCCCAGCCCTAGCTTGGCTTTCCTGAATGTCCCAGGCAAGCATTTACCACTGATCAAATGGCAGCATGCCAGAGAAGCCCACCCCCCAGAATCCCTGCAGAATGTTCTCATGAATTCTATACATGCGGTGGGCTGCCCACCATGACCGGACCTTCACCTCCAAGGTCTTCAAGGATTCCAGGGTCTTCTCCATGTTCCCAGGGCACTAGTTTTTACCAGAAAAAAAGGCAAGCTCCCCATCCAAATCCCAGTCAACCAGCCAACTGACCAGCTCCCTCTGGTCCTGTCTCCGGTCAAATTCCCAAAAACAGACTGAGATGAAGATTGTGTACAGGAAGTTTATTGGAGAGTACTCTTAGGATCAATATGTAAGAAAGTGAATGAAGCAGGATTGGGGATTGGGGAAAGGTTAAACTGCTATGTAGTTGAGTTGGCTGCAACAAAGGTCTCAGCCCATCCTATGGAGTGCTAGACCTGCCATTGGGGAGAGACCATAGTCTAGGGTAAGGCACTCTGCTAAGAGCAATCAGGAGCCACAGGGGCTGCAGAAGGGAGTGCCAGGTTCTCAAAAGGGTGAGAACCCACCACCCATCCACTACAGACCCCACATCCCTAGGGGGCGGATCCTGCTTCTGTTTCTCTCCCAACCTTGCCTCACTCTGTCGTCTCATCTACCACCACAGACATAATTTTGGAGATGGCCTCTTCCCACAACGTGATCCCAATTCCCTGCAATCCTGTAAGCCCCTCTGGTCTCCCTCCTGCTAAACTAGGTTCTCTCTTTGTCACCCCACCCCAGCTATTCTCAGCATCCCCAACAGGGCACTGATTCTGGCACAATTGTGAATGGTTGCTGGATACTTGAATGACTGAGGTGTTGTTGGAGTCCTTGCCTCAGACAAGCAAGAAGAGAGGAGGAGCAGCTTCTTCCCAATGCGGAACCACAGAATGGGACTAGGATATATGTAGGACTGGCTTCTGGGTGACTTGCCAGGAGCTATGGTGGTACATGGATCAGGCTCCCCTGAAGAAGATGGACTAGCCAACACCAGAGCCCCTGACAAAGAAAAGCAAGACAGAGTGGAGGGTGAAAGCTCAGGTTGTAAAGGACAGTCAGCGGGCCCCCTTCAGGGACGTTTTTGCAGTCCTGTCAACACTCAGCATATGATATTAGTATAAAATCTTCTCCATCCACGTCATCCTTCCCCAGCAGGTTCTGCTTTGCCTTTGTCTCTTTAGGGGGATCCAGATCTAAACAGACCATCCAGGCATAGTCTAAACAATGCAATGTGCCCTGGACCGCCTCTGCTAAATTTGGGAGTAAAAGAAATCATTATCTTTTTCTGCTCAAAATGTTGATAGATCCTTTGATCTCAGACATACCACTAGGCTGTTCACACAGTAGGTAGCCAATACGGTGTGTCTTTCTTTCATCCAGTCATGACACCATGGCAAGAGTTAGATGTAATATTTATCTGCATTTATATGACACTGTTTATAACAGCTTTTACAAACAAACGGCTAGTTTTGTTAATCTACAAAGAGGATGTACAGATTATTTAGAAAAACAAAATGATCACTCACAGAGAAAATGGACTAAGTGAAGAGACAACTCACAGAAAATGAAAGCTAAATAGCAAATAAACATATTTGTAATGCTCAACCTCATTAGCAGTCAAAGAAATGAAAATAAAACAGAAAACTATCAAAAAAAAAAACTAAAAAATAATACCACACAGTGTTCAGAAGACTGTGGAGAAATAGGAAGTCTTATACATTACTTACAAAAGCATGAATTGGTACAATCTTTCTTGAGAGCAGCCTGACCATATAAATCAAAAATTTTCAGTGGCCTTACAATTCCAATAACCTCTAAAAACTTACCTTAAAGAACGAATAGGACCAGAGTCCAGAGAAGTGTGTGTTCATTGCAGCAACGTTTATTGCAGTGGAAAAAGTAGAAATGAATATATATATATCAAAAGACGCTACATCTACACAATGGAATATTATGCAGTTATTAAGGACGACTTGGCCATGAGGGTAACAGGTGGCAGAGCATGGCACCTACAGCTCAGTAACCTGGGAGGTGCCGTGCGGGGGAGGAGAGGGACGCACGGAAGCGGACTCTGTGGGTCTCAGGCTGATAGAAGGCCGCTCGCCAGCTCCTAGATCAGGGATGGACGCAGCAGCGGAAGTGACGGAAGCCCCAGAGGAAGAGGGCTTTGCACTGCCCATCTCTTCCGCCTCTGAAGCCAAATTTGATGCTGTGGTTGGCTCTATTGAGGCCGTCATCATGGACCCCGAGTTCCAGGTATGGCAGAGAAATTTCGTGGACAAATACTACCAGGAATTTGAAGACACGGAAGAGAATAAACTCACCTACACACCAATCTTTAATGAATACCTTTCTTGGGTAGAAAAATATATTGAAGAACAGGTGCTGGAGCAGATTCCAGAATTCAACATTGTGACTTTCACAGCAACATTAGAGCACCATAAAGATGAAGTGGCTGATGACATATTCGACATGCTAGTCACATTTACAAACCTTCTGGCATTTAAAGAGATGTTTCTGGACTACAGAGCAGAAAAAGAAGGCCGGGGACTGGATTTAAGTGGTGACTTAGTGGTGACTTCATTGTGCAAAAACACCTTCCACACCAGCTATCCAGGCACTAGCTCGCGTCTCCAGGCAGTGGGAGCCTTCTGGACATCATAGGCCCAGTAGGCGGGGAGAGGCGTCTGTTCCTAATGACAGAATATGTCTTGGAAAGGCTGACTCTGCTGCTCTTCTTTAATGTTAAGCATTGATGAATCAAAAAGATAATTACCTTACCCTCCAGGGACCTCTGCTTTTCCTGAAACACGTTCTTGTATTCAGTAACCCTACTGCCATTGCCAAATTAGACACCCCTCTCAGGAACTTCTGAGGGTCAGACTACTCTGGGACAAGAGATTGTGTCTAGCATTCCATCTGGAAGACCTCTTTTCTCACCATACATGTTCCTGCGTCAACAACGTGGAAAATAACACCATCACAAACCCTCCCTGACCCAAATACCACAGGCAGGCTTTGCACCAAACTTTCGTGTGCTCACAGCTCTTTCACTTGGGTAAGATTTGTAGTCCATCAACCCTAGGGATCCACCTGTGCAGGTATTTTACTTTTGGGGAGTATTTATCTAGGATGTCACTCCAACCAACTGCCCCTGACTTGAGATTTCTAAAGCTCCTATTTTCTGCCCACTATTAGGAGAAAACTAGAGCCAGTCTTGGCTGAAGGAAGCAACTGAAAAACATGTCCTTAACCAAAATCTACATGGGAAAATCAATTCCTAGGAGTGAGTTTGCAGTACTTTTATCACTGTCTTCTGCTAGTCCTGATGTGGTCCCACCGTTTCTAGAGAAACTTTTATTTTTTTAAACATCATTGTTGAAAAAATATTTTTGTAGATGAATACTCAAGTGGTAGATCTAATACGGTAGATCTGATTTTAGAATTTCTGATTAGCCCCTTAAAGATCTAAGTATTAAATGGCTTGTACTTTTTAATTGTAGTGCTATGAAGGCAAAAGTGTTTTCTTTATTGAATTTCCTATTTTACTGGACATCAATGGATGTACGCTATGCGCTGGAAATCAACTGAAAGATATCTTTTACTTACAGCATGTTAAGTGTGTTTCTACAGATTTACTTAAAATCCTTTCCGTATAAATCGGTCTGTTAGGCTTTTGGTTGGGGTGGGGGTGAGTTTGCTAAAATGTAATTCTTCAAGCTCTGTAATTCCAACTCTATCCTTCTCTTTCTTGCAAAAAAATGGTGTTCCACTGGTCTAGTTCAGCCTGAGTAAGAGGAGGTAGCAAAAGGCTTCAGAGGTATCAAAGGTCGTCTGTCTGACTTCATGTTAGTAAAATGTTTGGTAGGACATTGCTGACTAGAAAACATATATGTCACATCTCTAGAAAGAAGAAAAACATATAATTGTTTATAGTTCCTAATGTGTACCTTTAATTTTGTTTTTTAAGTAAAAATAAGAATCTGCACCAAAAAAGAAAATTATGATCTCAATCTACATTTGCTGTTGTGGAAAGATGCTATTTAGTAAATTTCTTATCAGCTAGATTATAAATTCTATGAGGGCAGAAACTGTATGTGTTCTCCCCTGTATCCTTGGGCCTGGTACAGTAGCTAGAAAATGGTGGGCATTCAGTCTATTAATAGTTGTTGAATAATTAAATGGGTAAATTCCACAGTACATTAGGTGAAAAATCAAGTTAAAAAAGCGGAATGTATTAAAACCCCATTGTAAAATATTTTATATATTTCTATGAATATGTGTGCATGCATGCACATGCATGAATGTAGGAAAATGTCAGGATGGTAGAATCATAGATGATCTTAATCTTCTTTTAATTTGCTAAAACTTTATGCATTTTTGCTCTAAATGTGTGTTGCTTTTATAATTTAGTAAAAGATATCTAGAAGGAGAGGGAGAAGAGTGAAGGATAAAGAATAAAGGATGGAAAACAACGAAGTAGTTGCCACTAGGAGACAGATTGTTTAATTCTAAAGACAACTGGTAGGATTTCAAGTATCAGTTCCGAAGAGTTCCTGTCACCCTTTTGACCATTCCACACAGGTAAATACCTACTCTACTTACCCTGGCTGCCTTCAAACACAAAGAGCTGCCCAGTTCTCTCTTCAGATGAGCAATGGGTTGAGGGATTCTATAAGGCTGAGACAGCCCAAGATTGCCAGTCTCCCACAGTCTTAAAAATGTTCCATTCTCCCCAGCCCGTATCCTGGACTCAGACATGATGCCTTCACCCTGGAGCTTCACCATGTGCTCCACTGTCACATGGTTTAGTGCCACTGTGTCAAGAACATGGAAGGTGACACTAGTCCTGGAGTTCTCCTGGGATTTGGTCTGGATAGCTGAGCCTTGACTCCTTGCCCTTCCTCCATATTGCCCAGAGTCTCTTTCCTTCCCAGGCCTGCTCCAGGCTTCTTCTACAATGTGCCTTTCTTAATAGGCCCCTTCCTTTAATTCTAGGTATTCTTAAGTCTTTCACTACCTCCCTTGGTAGCCCCCTCCACCATTCCTCCTCACAAGAGTTCAAAAGAGTGTCCTAGGTCCTCACTGTAAACTTTTCACTCTGTCCTACCTTGGAGTGTGACCTATCCCATCTTTCATTCAGGCTGAGGGGATGGGAGGCCCATTCCCTTTATTCATCTCTATTCATCCTTTCAATTGACCACCAAACTTTTGCTCAGTTCCCCACCTGTTATGCAGGGCCCTGAGATTAGTACCCAGCAACACATGGAGCAGAGCTCACAGGTTGTTTTCCTGTGGGGAGTTGGGGAGACAACCGATTATGTTTCTTGCAGCGTCTCTAAAAGGCCAGTAAGAGCAGCAATTCAGAACTGCCTACGCCTGCTCAAAGTACCCAGAGCTAGACCAAGGGAAAGTGGAAAGGGCACCACCTCCTGCTTGTAAGCCATGAAAAGATGGGCAAGTATTTATTGATCTCTCAGGTATAGAAACTTTAAAATGTCCTCTTCTCCAATTCTTGAGGCCAGGGCTACAGTACTTTAGAGATTAGATGGAGTGAGCTAAGGCTCAGAAATATAGAGACCAGGCCCTGGCACTCCCCTTGGACATTAGACAAAGGTACAGATGCCCTCTTGTTATTCCAGCCCTGACCTGACTTATGGGCAGTAACACTTGGTCTACAATGACTTACAAACTAGTGTTTTGCCTTGCTTAGTGGCCTGTGGAGGGGATTGGTTGGGGGGCGGGGTAGGGAAAAATCACAGATCCTAAATGTCATCTCCTGAGGCCCCCAATTTTCCTGGTTTCTCTCAGTGACTATCTCATTACCCCCGTGCTCCCTGGGTTCAGGTTTCAGTTTTCTGAAAATGGCTGGTAAATGCTGGTGTGAGGGCAGGCACACATCATCCCCGTTCCTAATTGTATATCCACCTGCAGTGAGTTTTACTAGTTTAACACTCCCACCCACTCTCTTACCTGATCGGTGAGTTTGGAAGGAAGAGTTGAGTTTGGAGAGCAATGCCCCTCCATCTCTTAGGATCTGGCTGTCCACAGCAAGATTATATTCTTCTCTCTCATGCTCTCCCTCGGCTATGAGGGATCTGACCCCATAGGGAAGGCCGCAGTGGCCCTAGACTGCCCCTGCCCAGGTAGAAAATCTGGCCTAATCCTGAGGTCCTGTGAGAGGAGAAGCCCTTTCCATCTGAGGTAAAAATACACATGCTCCAGTATCTGCTTTATTGGTAATAAAGGCAATATTGGCCCTCCATCTGCTCATTCATTTGTCTTATTTTTTAATTGGCTCAGAACCTATGCAAGGAGAAGAGGATGTTATGTATTTACCCCTTCAGATTCCAAGAGCTGTGTTTGCAGAAGGAGGATTGGTTCTGTGTCTGGCTGGGATGGGGATGGAACAAAGAAACTGAAGTCCCAGTGGAATCTGTTTCCTTGATGAACTGCAGAACCCTCTTCTTCCAAGACTGAATTACAGAGGCCTGCTTAGAGGCTGGAGGATGGATGGGGTGACTTTCTTGGGAGTGGGGAAGGTCTCCCCTTAAACAACATACTTCTGAGCAGACCTATCACAACAACCTAACCAAATAGATGGAGAAGGCAAGACTGTTCAGTGGCCTTTATGCCCACTTTTAAATTCCTGGAAAACCATCACCACCACCTGATATCTCATCACTTTTGGGTCATGATCTATTCTGTGACTCCTGGAATAAAAGACAAACACCAGAATGTAAAATTCAGTGCAATTTATTGAGAAAAGAAAGTTCAGCATACTCATCACCAGAGGATCTACAGCTCAGGGAATTAGGGGACAGAAAGGAGTCAGGATCTGAAGCCCAGATGTAGGGAGGGTTCCCTGGGAACCAGCAGTCTGGAGATCTTGACCATGCACCCTCCAGCACTGAACCCATGACTCTGCCCTCCTCAGACAGTGCTGAGATGATTGGCTTCAAATTACCAACTCCCAGTAAGAAAGGGAGATGGGCCAGAGTGGGAACAGGCCAGGCTCTGAAGGCCAAGACTGGCTTGGGCTCAGAGGTTGCTGTCCAAAGTAAGGGGCCGTTGCAGGAAGGTTTCCAAGGGCATCATCATCCGAGACCAGCAGCTGGAACTCCATGTCCCTGGGAAGGTCATGGGGATGGAGAAACCAGAAGTTCAGCTTCTTCTCCAGGGAACTTGAGGAAAAATGTGGTTGACCCATGTGCATCCATTGATGCCAAGCAGAGAGTAGGAAACACTATTGCAGGCTGAGTGGGAAGCAGGTGGTTATAGAGATTTGGCACAGAAGATCACTTGGTGGAGTTATGCTGGCTTGAGCTCATGGTCTGGGAGAAGCGGATACTGGTGCTGCCTCCACCACCAGACTTGTAGCCACTGCCTCCAGAAGTCTGGACATTGCCAGAGCTGGAGCCCATTCCACTGTGGCTCATGGAGATGCTACCTGCACCGCCGAGCCTGCCCCCACTACTGCTGCTCTGGTAGCCCCCGCTGCTACCCCTGCCCCCAGTGCTGCCACTGCTGACCCCTCTATAGCTGCTGCTGCTGCTGCCGCCACTGACTCCTCCATAGCCACTGCTACTGCCGCCACTGACTCCATAGCTGCTGCTGCTGCCGCCACTGACTCCTCCATAGCCGCTGCTGCTGCCGCCACTGACTCCATAGCCGCTGCTGCTGCCGCTGCCTCTGTAGCCACCGCTGCCACTGGCCCCTCCAAAAACTCCACGGCTACTACCAGAGCTGCCACTTGTGCTGGTGACATTGCTGACCACTGCTACAAGACAACAGGCACACAATTCAGGCAAAGGGCCTGGGAAATTGGAAGCCAAGGACTGTATTACATCCCCACCCTGCTTGGCTATGTGACTTCCAGAAAGATGCTAACTTATCTAATGCCTCAGTTTGCAAACCATGAGAGTGAGCCTGGCCTCTAGTGCCTTCTCGCAAGAATAGGAACCAGAAGTATCCGCAGAAATTTCTGGTTTTCCAACCTAGGCCACTCCCCAAACCAGAGGAGTTTTATCTTTGGCCTGAGAGGTTGTCAGCTTATGCTAGGGGCAGAGCGTGTGGCCGAGGCCTGAGATCCTAGACACTGTCAGGTGGCCTGACCTCCTTGGATGGATCAAGCCTTCTCGCCTGAAGGTCAGTCAGTGAGGTTGTTTCTAGTTGCCCTTCTTACAACCCAGGGAGAGGGTTTTTTGAATAGGTTACTTACAAATGCACACGGCACTCTGACACTCTCCAGACATCCTGAAAAGGAAGAGGAGAGGTGAATTCTTTCTGCAATGAGTCAATAACCAGAGTTGAGAGTTCACAACTTTGGGAGCCACACCCTCCCATTTGCCCCACTAGGGGTCAAGCTCCTGCAAGAAGAAAGCTTATTCTAAGTCTGTTTCCATGAGTGTGTCTCCCCAGAAAGGGGGGTGCTTCAAGAGTTGAGACTTCCCACCCTTTTCCCCTTAGCACTTAGAGATTATCTTCTCTAGGCAAACAACTTGACACCCAGATCTGCCTTGATTGGCCTTTCCCCACCTCTCATCCCCTGCTAAGACCACCTTCCCACCTTAGCATGCTCTTTCATCCTTCTCAACCCAGCCCTGGATTTTTTTATCTCCAATTCTCCCTTTCCAAGAAGGCTTCCACAATGAGCCCTCCTGGGGTGGTCGGGACATGATGGGGGTTGTTCAGGGTGGAGAAAATATGGGAGGGGCTGACACTAAACGCAGGATGGATTTGAAATGCCCCACCTACACTGCCCATCTTCCTGTGTCTTGTTCATGAAGCAGACACGTCCACGTATCTGAGAAAATATGGAATGGGTGTGCACACCTTGCCCATATGTGCCCACTGGTGTTGACCACTCTCTCCTCATCCCATGACTCCTAGTACACTTGACATCATCTTCACTCTCACTTTCCTTCTCATACTTGGGTTCTGCTTCCTCCATCAGATTGGGAGCTACCTGAGGACAGAGGGGTAGCTACCCGCTGAACGCATGATGCATTGGGCAGGAACTCAGCAGAAAGATCTCTCGATTCTTGACACTCCTTTAGCATTCAATAACCACTTGCTAAGACTTTGTCTGCTGCTTAATGTTGTATTATTTTCCAAGAGCATGGATGTATGAACCATCTCCCCATATGGACTCCCTTCATGGATGGGGCTTGTAGGACTGTCTATATTGAGCTTTCCAATATGGTAGCCAGTAGCCACATGATGCTATTTAAGTTAATTAAAATTAAATTACATGTAAAACTCTATTTCTCAGTTGCACTAACCACATTTCCAGTGCTCAAGTGGCCAATGGCTACTGTATTGGACAGCACAAGAATAGAAAATCTTCATCATCTCAAAAAGTTCCAGTGGACAGCACCGGCCTATCACTTGTCATAATGCCAAAGAACTTTCCTAATACATTGCAGACAGTGAAGATCAGTAGAGATATGTAACATAATATTGATGCCCATTAAACATTTGAGAGTTAGATTATCTCAATGGACATAAAATAGTAGTGCTTGAACCCTTGACTCTGTCATTCAAGACACTCCTTGCCCTTTTTCTGAGTGTACCTCTCCTTGTCATCTTGCCCGCTTTTCATATTATCAAAGGTCACTCTAAAACCATATCTGGAGAATGGTGATCCCATGGCCTCTCACCTGCACTCCTCTCCCTCCAGCAGCTTGCGGTAGGTGGCAATCTCCACATCCAGGGCCAGTTTGACGTTCATCAGTTCCTGGTAGTCACGCAGGAGCCGAGCCAGGTCATCCTTGGCCTTCTGTAGGGCAGCCTGCAAGTCTTGGAGCTTGGCATTAGCGTCCTTGAGGGCCATCTCTCCACGCTGCTCAGCCTCTGAAATTGCTGTCTGCAGGTTGGCATTCTGAGGTAGAAGATCAGTTAGCATAGTGACCCGGAAACAAACGCTTGATCTTTACTAAGAGTAGATCTCTTCCCCCACATCCTGCGTCCTTTCCTCCCTTTCCTTAGAAATCTCAATGGAGCATGCATAGAGAAAAGAAGTCAGTTTTGCAGTTGCTTAATTCATCTTTGGCCCATTGAAATCGACTTGTGGCTCATCAAGAAAGGGAGGACTAATTTGCTTTCCTATGCTGGTACAGGTAGTAGTGGTCTGGTTAGTCTCTAATCTTTTTTGCAAGACTGTTAAAAACTCTCTTGCCTAATCACTTCATTCCAATGATACAGAACAGCCATCAAGGTTATGTGAAATGTGTGAGAAACAGCTTCACTAAGGGCAGATCCTGCTGAGAGCTGAGTGTTTAAGTCCAGCACTGCAGCTGCAAGATTTGCTAGGCAAACCGGAATAAGCAAACATCTTTCTTGAGTGAGCATTCCAAGAAGCTCAACCTCCAGAGAAACATCTGGAAGAACAGAGTTTCCCAGAGACTGTGCTATCCCACATGTGACACCATGAAAGGATGGAGAGAGCATGTAGCAGAGGAGCAGAGCTTGTGCTGCTTCTCTCCGGGGCCCAGAAGACCTCCGGGATCTTTCCGTTAAACCCAGCCCCACCTGCTTCTTGACATTTTCAATCTCAGCCCGTAGCCTCTGGATCATCCTGTTGAGCTCCATGATCTCACTCTTGGTGTTCCTTAGGTCATCCCCGTGCCTGCCAGCTGTGGTCTGCAGCTCCCCAAGCTGACAGAAGAAAAACCAATCAAAATGGCTTTTGCAAAGTGTTGGCACATTCTTGATGAAGGTCATCAGGATCTAAGGACACAAGGAGGGTTCCCACCTTGGACTGGTACAGGGCCTCAGCTTCAGCCTTGCTCCTCTGGGCAATCTCCTCATACTGGGCGCGGACCTCAGCAATGATGTTGTCCAGGTCCAGGCAGCGGTTGTTGTCCATAGACAGAACCACAGACATGTCGCTGGCATGGCTCTGCATCTGGGACAGCTCCTGCAGGAAACATGGATCATTACTCTCACCATCCCCCGGCCCAGGGGATGCTGGGAATCCTCTACTAGCAGAGATACTCCAAGGATGGGGCTAGAAGTGGATCAGTTGGAAAAATAAGCTCACACTTTATGCCTGGCTACAGCCTAAAGGATGTTAGACAACAAGGCTAAAGGAAATAAGCAAAATATGCAAATATAATCAGGCTGTCAGCCTGAAAGTATCAGCCAGTGAGTCCTATTATGTAAGTTTCCATGGGACCCCAGCAGGGAGGAATATTATGAAGAAGCCAGCTATAATATGGGTATAGGAGCCAGAGAGAAGGTGCAGAGCAAAACGGCCTGAGGACCTGTGGCTCAGGTCTATGCAGACTGAAGGAACTCAGTTAACATTTCCCAGATGGGGTAGAGCTGAGTCCTGAGCCCCATTGCTGGTTTTGTGAGTGTTGTGCTGTCTGGCTGTCCCCTAAAGTTATGCTTGGGAAGAATCAGACAAGAAGGTTCTGGAGCTTGCAAACCAAGGAATCACCATCTCATAGAGGGTCCTCAGGAAGCTGACTTCATCTGTCAGGCTGTCCACTTTGGCCTGCAGCTCCACCTTGTTCATGAAAACCGCATCCACATCCTGCAGAGGAGGTCAGAAACCCAGAGAATGACCCTCTGTTCCCCTCCCACCCAGTGGCTCTTTCCTAAGCCCTCATGTCTCATCTTTGTTCCTCCCCTAGCTCTCCTCCTAATTGTGACTTCTCATCTTCCCTTTTAAAATAAGGAAACTCAAAGTGGCTTTCTTCCTTTTCCTTGCTTGACATATCAAATCCCAATGCTTTAACAGATTACAAACCATTAGGCACCATCTGATTAAGGGTAGAAATTAAGAGTAACCGTCTGATTTTAGGGTAGAAAAAATTTACCTAATTTTACCTAATGTGACTTTGGCTGTGTAGTATCAGAAATCCCACCCTCCTGAACAGAAATTAGGGTATTCTCACTACTTCACTTTTATGATGACTGGTTTAAATATGCTACAAGTATTTGTTGATTGTTTTTAATAGCATCTGGAGTACATTTGTAGGCTGAAAATCTTGATTAATTCTACATATAAAGTGCTCATTATTAGTTCGCATTGCTAATCAGCTCATTAGTCACAGTAACATTTTAACATACTTTCCCATGGTAATGTACTTAGAGCAGCTTCCTTCATTAAACATTTCATTTCCAAAAATGTAAGGAAAAGTGTCAATCCCACACACCATATAAGGTCATTGTGCCCCAAAACAGCTGGCTGTGCACTCTCTCCATGGGGGCAGCTCCCAGAAAGGGAACCTGGATATGCTGGTCCAGGCTCACCTACCTTCTTGAGCCCCACAAACTCATTCTCTGCCGCAGTTCGTTTGTTGATTTCATCTTCATACCTGGAACAACAAGAGGCACACATTTGAACACTGGCATTTCAGAAGTGGAAAAGAGAGATGAGGATTCTAGGCACTCTTCTCACCAGTGCAGAGACAGGACCAGCTTCATGGGCATGTGCAGTTACACAGGACCCTGGGCTCAGGGTCCTCACACTCAGCTCAATGCTGGCACCATATTGACATTCTTTCTTTTCTTTTTTTTTTTTTTTTCTCTGAGACAAGGTTTCACCCTGTCACCCAGGCTGGAGTGCAGTGGCACAAACATGGCTCACTGTGGCCTCAACCTCTCAGGCTTAGGCAATCCTCCTGCCTCAGACTCCCAAGTAGCTGGGACCAGAGGCATGCACCACCACATCCAGCCAATTTTTTAATTTTTAGTACAGACAAGGTCTCACTTTGTTGCCCAGGCTGGTCTCGAACTGCTGGGCTCAAGTGATTCTCCCTCCTCAGCCTCCCAAAGTACTGGGATCACAGGGATGATTGAAATTCTTAATAATTTTGTAACTAGGTTCCTGCATTATCATTTTGCACTGAGCCCTGAAAATCACTTAGCTGGTCCTGCCCAGAGACCTCTCAGAGCTCAGGGCACTGCCTGGCCCTCTTCTCTCTAAATCCAGTGGTGGGCAGAGGTATGGGCAGTCAGGGTGAGAGGGCAGACTTCAAGGAGCTTGACTACTTGCCTAAGCTCTTTGATTGACTTTGCAAAGCACAATGTGTGCATATGGAACCCAGTGAAATGTTTGCTCTCATTGGGCATTTCTGCCTGTTTCCTCTGTTTCTGTTTTACTTAATTACAGTTACTTCTTGTAAGAATTTCAGTTAAAAATGAATTCATATCTTCTGAATGCATCAGAGTGGTAGGATTCCTGCCTGTTAAGGACTAAAATCTACTACCAAGAGTTTGTATTTCATAAAGCTTGAGGAATTGGACTGATTCTAGGAGGAAAGAGGTCTCTGAGATCTCTTTTGGGAATGTGAGTCTGAGTTGCCACTGGATTCCCAGAGCCCAGCACAGAGCCTGCCACAGAGTGGGTACCCACCAGGTTTGTGCGGTTGAATTGGAAGAGGGCCTCTGCAGAGCAGGTGTGCCCGTCCCTGTGGGTTCTGATCCTGGGGAAGTTGGGAGCTCCCTCCCACCTTGAGAAGCCCAGTTTGCTCCTCACAGACCTCAGCGGGTATGGACTGCAACTTGGAACATTGAGGACGAGGCAAACCAAAACTGCAGAACAGGACATTGGATGAGACTCACTGAAAGAGGCCTTTACCAAGTGCAGCCCTGGACATCTGCCTAGAATCCCCAGGAGCTAGGGGAGCGCTCACACTCCTGGGGACTGCCCCACACCTATGATTCAGAATACCTAGGACTGGAATACAGGAATATGCATTGTTGACAAGCGTCCAAGGTGATTCCTATGTACAGTCAAGTGTGTCAGACTCCTCATCCTAAAGGGTTCTAAACTCTGGGAGGACTCTTTTGTCCTTCTGGGCTGGAATAGAAGGGGGCCCACCTGGAGACTGAAATCTGTGTCATAGCCACTTGGGAGTCTCAGTCCCCACCCTCTCACCCCCTTCTGCTTGGTCATGCTTCACTCAATAAATCCATCCCAGAGTATTGACTGAAGGCACAGTTGGGAACAGCTGAAATCCCAAATTAGGACCACACTTCCCTGCTAATTCCCCAGAAGGGGAAACTCCCCAGGAGGAACCCTCACTTCTTTTTGAAGTCTTCCACCAGGTCCTGCATGCTTTTCAGCTCTCCCTCCAGGTTCCCCCTCTCTGCTAGAAGTGAATCCAGCTGCTTGCGTAGGAAGCTGATGTAGGATTCAAAGCAAGGTTCCAGGCTGCTGGGCCCCGAGCCCGTGGTCTGCTGCTGGAGCAATTCCCACTTGGTCTCCAGGACCTTGTTCTGCTGTTCCAGGAACCGCACCTGCATCAAAGTGGGAAGAAAAGGAGTCAGCCTTTTGAGTTGGGCATGTGGGGCTGCCCATCCCACATGGTAGAAATGTGGAGAAGTAACCCAGTTCTTCAATCTGCAATTTCCCCTGTTTTTTAATTTGGGAAAGATGAAGATTTAGAAAAGAGAGAACTAGAAGTTGTTGAGTGATTATGCCATACCTGTTATTTTCACGTATTTCCATCACATTTAATCCTCACAACCACCTATAAAGGAGTTGCTGTGATCCCCATTTTGTAGATAAGGCAACTGAGACTCAAAGAGTTTAAGTTTCCCAAAGTGACAAGTCTACTGAGTGACAAAGCTAAGAACCAAACCCAGGACTGCCCTGGGTCTATAGGGGTCCTTCAGAATACAACTAAAGGAGGTCAGCACAAATAAAGTTTGTCATTGTTTTTTAGATGTAAGCTTTTTTCAGCTCCATAAAGGCAGTGAAAACAGTCAATGAGGTCTAACATTTCTTTAGAAGTTTCACATATGAAGACCTCCTTCATATGATGTGATGTATTTCCACGTGATGGAAATACATGAAAATAACAGGTATGGTGTAATCACTCAACAAATTCTAGTTCTCTCTTTTCTAAATCTTCATCTTCCCCAAATTAAAAAACAGGGGAAATTCACTTCAGATCCTGGGCTCGGTCCCACACAGACCCAGCACACCCTCATCTGCCCCAGCGTGGACAGCTCAATTTAACATTGGCTGAAGCACAGCGTCATTTGGAAGGTAAGGCAGCTGCCAATACTCCTCATTTAGAGGCAGCCCCAAGATCTGTGCTAACACAGTTTTTGATTACTAGCTAGCTTGGATTATCAAACAATTGCTTTTCAGGAGAAATTAAAGTAACTGTAATAATTTTATGACTAATGGCTCATTCTTCAAAGAGCTAAGAATGTGTTTGGACCCCCACTTCATTTACCCTCATCTCATTCTTAGCAGAAAACCAGGACCAGGAATTCTTCCCCCTATTTCACAGCTGGAAAAACAAGGCCCAGAAAGTGAAAGAGGCATGATTGCTGTCTTGTAGGGACCAAGGCAGCACCAGGACAAGAGCCAGGCACCCCTGCCCTGTGTCTCACAGGTCCCCATGGCATCTTTCTACACCAACCCCTGGGCACCCCAAACCCTCCACAGCACCTCTTGGCCTTGCCCTCACCTTGTCAATGAAGGAGGCAAACTTGTTGTTGAGGGTCTTGATCTGCTCCCGCTCCTGGGCCTTTACTTGTCCAATCTGGGGGTCGATCTCCACATTGAGGGGCTGCAGGAGACTCTGGTTTACAGTCACTTCCTGAATTCCCCCAGGAAAGCCCCCAGGGACAAAGCCACCAGGACTGCCAAAGCTGCCAAGCCCACCAAAGCCACCAGGACCACCAAAGCCGCCAGCTCCACCAAAGCCACCAGCCCCTCCAAAACCACTGCCTATTCCTCTGCCACCACCAAAGCCACCACCATAGCTGCCCCCAAAGCCACCTCCATAGACACCTGCAAAGCCACAACTGCTCTGCCCTCCCACAAAGCCTCCAGCCCGGGAGCCACCAGCTGAGATGCTCTTGTTGCCACCCAGGTTGTAGAGGCTGCGACTGCCAAAGCCGCCTGCTCCGCTCCGGAAGCCACAGGCCCCTCCACCAACTCCCCCAGAGCGGGCCACACAGCTTATCCTGCTGCTGCTGGAGACCACGGCAGAGCGGCCGGAGAAACCCTGGCTCCCGCCACTGAAGGATTTCTTGCAGACTTGTCTGTTCATAGTGAGAGAGCTTGGAAGTGACCTAGTGATCACTTAGCAAGAGCTGAGAGCTGAGAGGGATGGGGACAAGAGAGGAGACTGGCCTTTATACACCATGGAGTTTGGTTTGGCCAAAGGAGAGGCAAGCAATTAGTTGAGAGTCATCTTGGGTTTGGCTTGCCTCGTAGGCATTAAGTTACTTCTTGGTTCCCAACACACCTCAAAGATAATCCTCTGGGCCAGAGTGGCTTTGCTTTCTTAGCTTAATCACCTAAACTTGCCTCAGTTGACAAAATGCTGGAGCTCTCCTCCCTCTCTTTGTGTGATGTCCTCAAGGGTTTCAGGGAACCCAAGCAGCACCTGATCCAGCAAGAGGAAGCAGCTTTAGACACCAGGGGATCAGGAGCCATGAGCTCCCTGACACAGGGGTGAGAACCAGGCAACCTCTTCTGGGCGGGCTGGGTCCCTCCCTGCAGCACCACAGTGTCCACGGGCTCCCGCAGTGGCTGTACCCATCTCTCCCATCATTGGGCTTTGTCTTCCAGTGGCATGCCACCTGTGCCCAACTCTTCAGAGGGCCTGGAGTGGGAACGGAAGTGAGAGGGGCCCAGATCCACAGAGTCTGTTCTGCCAGCACCTCAGCCAAAGGCATCCATCTCAGCAAACCTGGAGTATAGGCTGAGAAATGCTACTTATGGGAAAGAAATTACAGGGGAGCTAAACACATCTAGCTCCTGGAACAGGAAGCAAACAAGTATGAGGTTTGGGAAGAGGAGGAGGCATGCACAGTGGAGAGCCTCAAACCAAGCCCTCCCCCCACCATCCTAGACTGACAGCAGGCGATTTCTGGACCCAGAAGCAAGAGGGGACAGAATCTGGGAACCCTCCAGCTGGCTGGTAGAGTCGGCTCAAGGACCCCATTCATCTTAGGAGGACAGTGTATGTTGTGTCTAGGCCCCAACTCAGATCTTCTGGAGGGGAGACCCTCCCTGCTTTACTCCCTGGTCTGAGTCAGATGCCCCTCCTTGTCTTCCCCCCATACCCTGTACTTTTTCCATCATGGCCCTGATGTAAAGTATACTTACCTGCTTACTTGTCCATACCCCACCAGTCCCTGAGCTTCTTGAGGGCAAGGCTTGAGTCCTGCCCATTCTAAATTATCCTAAATGTCCAGCTCCTAGCATAGGGTAAGCACAGCACAAACGTGTAAACTGACTGATGACTGATGTCTAAGAATGCAAATACCTAAAACCAGCTCCCACCCCAGCCCTGTGAATGAAAATCTTCAGAGGAATGGCTTGAGAGTTTGCATTTTTTTTTTTTTTGGAACGATTTTCTTTCTTTTTTTTTTTTTTTTTTTTTTATTATACTTTAAGTTCTAGGGTACATGTGCATAACATGCAGGTTTGTTACATATGTATATATGTGCCATGTTGGTGTGCTGCACCCATCAACTCGTCAGCACCCATCAATTCATCATTTATATCAGGTATAACTCCCCAATGCAATCCCTCCCCCCTCCCCCTTCCCCATGATAGGCCCCATTGTGTGATGTTCCCCTTCCGGAGAGTTTGCATTTTTAACAAGCCCTCCAGGTCATTCTTATAATGCAGGATGTCTGGGAAGCCCTGGTCCAGACCATGGCTGCACCATAGGGGCCAGGAGTAGGAGGATGGAGGATACTTGATGGCAGAATGAATGACACATGATGAGTTGCTGCTCTCACTGCCAAGAGCTCAGTGGACCCCCACTCCCATCAAACCCACCTCCACACCCAAACACATCACACAGAGCAAGACCAAATCCTCAGGTTGTTGTCTGTGTAGGAGATTTCACACATATGACAGGAGTGGGGGCACTGATTCTAGACTCCCTGAGAAATTGGTGGGGAGTCTATCTCCAGAATTCCAGCCAAATTGGCTGCGGGTACTCTTTCTGAGTTTCTGGTTTCTGAACAGTCCAGTCTAGGAGAGAGGATTGATCTGAAAACCTGGGAACCACCATGAGTTGAGCAACTTCAAGAGCTCTGCAGCTAATTCTCAGCTCTCTGCTCTGCAGCTTGTCTGGCATCAGATCCCAGATCCACTATCCACCAGCTTTTAGGCCTTGGACAAGTTACTTAACTTTTATGTATCTCATTCATCAACTGTAAAATGGAACTAAGAATGGCAAGTACTTCATGGGGTTGTGGTAAGCATTAAACAAGTTAAGTAAATATAAAATGCTTAGCCCAGTGCTTGACACATAGCAAGCACTGTATGTTTAGCTACTGCCAGTACTCTATTTGGGGGAATGGGGAAGCGATAACGTGTTTGGCCCTGGCTGTTCTCAAGACAACTTTGCATCCCTAAGAAGCTCACTAAAAAAGAGTGAGACCTATACTGAAAATAGTTGGGTTGGGTGACCTTGGGCCACGATTTAACGTAAGTCTGTGTTCTAATCTGCCAAACCCTTTCCTACCTTACTGGTTTGTGGTGAGACTTGCAGGATAATGTAAGTGAAAGTCCTTTGAAAATCACAAAATTCCACACAGGAGTAAGATAGCTGTGGCCTAACAGAAAACAGAAAACCTGTCATTATGGAATTCCAAAGGTTCAATTCCTGGGTTCAAATCCTATGTCTACCTCTTACTATGTAGTGACCTTGGACAAGGTACTTGACTTCTCTCTCTCGTTTGTAAAAGGTGGCTTTGATCCTACTTGCAGGATTGTTTTGAAATTTAAATACATAGTATTCAGCAATATGTGTTTGGATTTTTAAATTAACATCATTCATCCACAGATAATCCAGGAAGAGGATTTCATGTTGAGTTCTTCTGTGAGACATTTACTCCACCCACCAATTGAATGACAGCTCCCCCAGTAAGGTCTTTCCTCATATTCTCTGGATCCTTTAAAAGCAGATCACGTGCCCTTCCTGGAAAGAAAGCTGAGCCAGGCTCAGCCGAAGCTCCAGGTGAGAGCCCAAAGCAAACAGGAACAGACTTAAGTGTCTCTGATTCCCTTCCCTCCCTTGGCTGCAGTGCTGAGGTGGTGAGTGGCAGCCTCTGACGTGTGGCTCGCCTCTGCCACCCTGGCATAAGCTAGAGAAGCGTGGTGGAAAAAGGTGATGTACAGATCACAAAAGCACGGGCTTGGGCTGGGTCGCCTAATCCATGTCGCCTGAGCCTGCCAAAGCATCACCTTGTTTATCAGATGGGGATTGTCTTCTCAGCAGTTGAATGGAGCTGCTGGAAATACCCAGAGTTGCAGTCCTCAGCAACATTGCCCTTATTCACTGTAGGATCTTTCAGAACAGTATCTAAAGGATCTGCCCACTGCCAGCAATCTGAGTTCCAATCCCTCACCTGCTGGAACCTTCTGTGTAAAGCTTACCAGATGGCTGAGCACCCTGGATTTTTGTTTCCCCACCTATAAAATTGGGGGCACTAAAACCAAGTAGTTATTCCCTCTAACCAAATTGCTCTCTGGCAGTCAACTGCAGTGAGAAGACTTCAGATTGCCTGTAACATAATTATGAGTGAAGGAATGCATCACCATGAGACAGTAGTCATTATCCTTGGTTAAAGTGGGCAGACGTCCCTCTGCACCACCATCTGCTGAGGATGAGGGAGCTATGGCTGCTGCCTCTTTCTCCACGGAGGTTCGCAGATCCCATTTTCAAGATAATCACCAATTTGTTCTCAAAAATAAAAAACGGAATAATTAACGTTCTGGGTATGCTGCCCCTGGACTAGGAATTAGCATTCTTTTCTTGTTGAAATAAAAGCTTGTTGCTAATGAAGCAACTTTAACCAATGAACAGTAAAAATAATTACCATATAGAGCAAGATTTATAGTGAAAGTTTGATAAAGAGGCAAACATCTAAGTACAACTAAATCCTTATGTTACTAAGGTCTTAGCTATTAGCAGTCACAATTTGTTCTGATTCTGGTCTTATCTCTACACTTGATTAAAACACACTCCAGCTCACCCCTAATTCTTTATCTGGTACTTGGATCTCTCCCAGGGCATATGTAAGGCAAAATTCTATCTCCCAAGATGGCCCTGAATAAAAGGTTCTGTGATTACATAAATTTGGGAAATGAAAAGTCTATGGCTCTTTCTTGGGATTTTAGTAAAGTTATTTAGCATATTAAAATCCCTAAGAAGTCCTATAGAAAATAATCTTTTTGCCTTAATTTAATCACAGCTTCCCAAATTTAGCAACAACATCTTTCTATCTTAACAACTGCTAACATGCTGTCAAGTATAGTCGGGAAACACTAGCCCAACTAGCCATCCAGGATGGATGAGAATGTGCAGATAGGGGTTAAGGCATAAGGAGACATCCTCATCCCTGGAGAGGAAGCACTTGCTCCAAGTGAGATAGCAGGAAGCTGAGAGCAGACTGAGGCGTGGGGTTGAAGATGCAGCAAGAAGGGCACTGGGGTGCTGCAAATTGGACAGGTTCTCTAAAGACCAGCTCTCCTGTCAATGAATATTTCTCACCAGTAAATGGATTTGGCTGGATATTTCCAAAAACCATGGATCTTTCACAGGCATGCTGGATTTTCTGGAACTCAAATAACTGCATCTCCTCCTCTCTTCCCTTGCAGCTTGAAAGAGTGGAAAATATGGAAGCCTTGGAATTAGATGAGCCTGTGTTCAGATCCCAGCCTTGCCACTTTCCAGCTGCATGGCATCAGGCAAGGCGTTTTACCCTCTGGGCCTCAGTTTCCCATTCAGCAAATTGGAGTTAGCACAGCGTCCTCATGGAGTTGTAGTGGGAACTGTAGGAGGTAAAGTTGGAAAACCCTTACACGAGGCAGGTGCTCAACACATGACAGCTCTTGTGATGATGATGTCAATATAGGAAGCCCTCCTAGAAGGTGTCAGATCGGAGGCTGAAGAGGAAGAAGGAGTTATAAGGGGTAGCCCAGTTTAGGGTCAAGGCAATAGTGAAGTCTTTGATTATTTTTGCAACAGGTTGCAAGGAATCACAGTGTCTATATTGGGAATTACATAAAAGCCATTTTCCCATGTCTGGTCAAGCCATTTTTCCACTACAGGGCCTCATCAGTAATGCAATCTGTCAATCAACAAATACTTATTGATCTGCTGCATACTTTCTAGAGGTGTGGGGACTATGTTTCAGTGAAAATAATTTCCTCTTTCAAATCTTAACTCCTATTGTCCATCTCTGAACAGAATTTTAAAACTGCTAACATTGACTGCTTGACATATACAAGTCACTGACAGGTTGTTTATATGTATCGTTTTGAATTGTCACAAAAACTTTGCAAGGTAGGAATTTTCATTCACATTTTACAGATAAGGGCATGAGGTTAATTAACTTGCCTCAAGTCAATTCACTTGCAAGCTTGGATTTTTTTTTTTTTTTTTTTGGCTGGAGTGCAGTGGCGCAATCTCACAATCTCGGCTGACTGCAACCTCCGCCTTCCGGGTTCAAGCAATTATCCTGCCTCAGCCTCCTGAGTAGCTGGGATTACAGGCACCCGCCACCACGCCCAGCTAATTTTTGTGTTTTTAGTAGAGACGGGGTTTCACCATGTTGGTCAGGCTGGTCTCGAAACCCTGACCTCATGATCCACCCACCTCGGCCTCCCAAAGTGCTGGAATTACAGGTGTGAGCCACCGTGCCTGGCCCACAAGCTTGGATTTTAATAAGACTGTCCAACCTCAAAGCCTGTCATAAATTCATGGATGCTTTTCTTCTATTTAGACTTCAGCAAGTCAAATTACACCATCTCAAAGTGAAAAGTCCACTTTGACATGTAAAGAACCCACCCATATTCTTTCTACCTGACTGCTGCATGATAGGTTGGATACCAGCCATGTGCAACCTACCATGCTGGCCAGGGTCACCAAGGTGCTGGTCAGGATAGTGTCTCAGGGACAGAACACATGGGTGTGCATGGAATTTGTAGATGACATGAGCTGCTCCATCATCTGCAATGTAAAAGGTGATGTCCTCACCCTGTTGGAGAAACAGCAAGAGGCCAGGAGGTTGCACTTAGCTTGGCTGCTTGCTGGATCTTAGATGTTGCATTTGACCACTTGGCCCATGGGAATGATTTGCCACAATCTTCTTTTTTTCTTTTTTTTTTGAGACAGAGTCTCACTCTGTTGCTCAGGCTAGAGTGCAGTGGCACGATCAAGGCTCACTGCGACCTCCGCCTCCTGAGTTCAGGCGATTCTCCTGCCTCAGCCTCCTGAGTAGCTGGGATTAGAGGTACTTCCCACCACTCCCAGCTAATTTTTGTATGTTTAGTAGAAACAGGGTGTCACCATGTTGGTCAGGCTGGTCTCAAACTCCTGACCTCAGGTGCTCTTTTGGGAGGCTTCGGCCTCCCAAAGTACTGGATTACAGGCGTGAGCCACCATATTTTGTTTTTGCTCGCCAAACGGGTAATCAAGATATACCTTTAAATAATACATTTGTGTTGCATGTTACAAAAAAAAATAAACCCACCCTTAGAATGTAATTGGTCAGATCTGCCTTGAAGCATCAACTTGTGCTGATGAAAATAGTTTTAAACTCTGTGAATTCCGTTTTGGTATCAAGGAGGAACACCCATCATTATCAAGGTATTCTCCTAATCAATCTCGATGGCTTCTCTGTCTGGAGATCAGAACTCCCAAGAGTTGAACTTGGGCCCACTCGCCATCACAGGGCCTCAGCTGTAGAAACCTCATCTGCTAATGTAGGAACTTCAGGTTTGGTTTCTGGCTCAAAATTGTGGAAGGTCGTTAGTCCACATACAAGGGAGGACATCCTAGAGTCCAAGAAGACACCAGCCAGCCCCGTTCAGCAGCATAGCACAGTAGTTACATGTGTACCCTTTGGATTTGGGGCCAGATCTGCCACTTCCCACCAGTCATGTCACTCTGCTTCTCCAAGCCAGTGTCCTAATTTAGAAAATGAGGATAATTGCAGCCTGCCTCCTATGGCAGTTGCAAAGGATGAAATGAGATGACATATGCAAAATGCCCAGTGTATGACTTGCACTCGTCACAAAAGTTAGTTGTTTAATCCAGTTGTTTTTGTTAAATATGTCAGGGCAGTAATTATCTTTAAGAGTCTACCCTATCCTTTTCAAAATCTCATTAACTTAGTGAAGCTCACAGTACCTGGCCTGCTATGTGCCAGGCGTTTTGCTGTTCACTGAGGAGCACAAAGATGAACAAGGCACAGCCATCCCTTTGAGTAACTTCTATTTTAATGTGGAGAACAGGCACTGAAACTTGTCATTTTAATATAATATGGCACATGATAAAAAGGGATAGACAAAGTCCCATGGGAGTCCAGACAGATGCTCAGTGCCATGGAGGGTCTAGGAAGGCTTTCAGGAGGCGGTGCCTGGGTAATCCTCAGTGATGAGTGAGCAGGGCAAGTGGGTGAAGGTGGGATGAGCATTCCTGGCAGAGAACAGAGCATCAAAGGCACAAAGACGTGAGAAAGCCAGGTTGATGCGAGAACTGCAGGCACCTTGTGGGCCATTTGCACAAATCTTGAAAGTCCCCACATAAGTCCACACCCTTTCCTTGGCTTGTTTCCTATGTCTTCATCCAGAATAAAAGGGCATTTCCATTTTAAAACAAACAAACTTAAGCCAGGCACAGTGGCTTATGCCTGTAATCCTTGCACTTTTGGAGGCCGAGGCAGGCAGATTGCCTGAGCTCACGAGTTCAAGATCAGCCTGGGCAACATGGTGAAACCCCGTCTCTACGAAAATAGAAAAAAAAAAAATTAGCCAGGTGTGGCAGCATGCACCTGTAGTCTCACCTACTTAGGAGGCTGGGGCAGGAGAATCACTTGAACCCAGGAGGCAGAGGTTGCAGTGAGCTGAGATCATGCCACTGCACTCTAGCCTGGTGACAGAGCAAGACTCTGTCTCAAAAAAAAAAAAAAAAAAAAAAAAAAAAAAAAAAAAAAAAAAAAAAACTTCTACAAATACATACTTCCCTCAAATCCAGAAGAGTATCTATTCAGTTCAACTGTAACCTGTATCACTGTGACTAAAGATCTTCTCCCAAGGAGAGAAGTGAATGAGACGACCTCTTGTTTGGCACAGCTTTCTCTGCAGTGGCACTGTGGACATTTGAGGCTGGCTATTTCTATGTTGAAGGGGGCTGGCTTGTGTGATGTGGGATGTTTAGTAGCAGCCTGGCCTCTACTGTTTAGATTCCAGTAGCACTCCCCCACTTGTGACAACCAAAAATGTAACCAGACATTGCTATATGTTCCCTGGGGAGCAAAATTGCCCCCACCAAGAGTCACAGCATTAGTTCTACCTAGAGTCACCTTCTCCTGCCACCGTCTTCTCTGGTGGTTGACGGAGCTGTCACCATTTGGTCTCATCACCATGGATTCCAAAAGTATCAGATTCTCCCAGCACACCTCCATCAGTGGTTCCCTAGAAGAGCCAAGTCACCTTCAGCCTTCAGCCTGGGCTGGAAGTGTTGGTGGGGATTAGCTCTATCTTAGGCACAACAGAGAGGTGCGTTAGACAGCACGTGTGCTAGAAGGGCTTGTGAAGGATGTAGTGAAGATTCAGATAAAATGTGTGAAGAAGCATTTTCAGAATTTAAGTGAGTTTTTCTCAATCATCCCAAGATTATCTCACGGTGCCCACATTTTTTGTCTTTGTCTTTGCATAGAGGGAGAATGCACATGGACTGAAGTTCTGAGAAGGCAGAGAGAAGGTGCAGTCCAAATCCCAGAAGGTGAGATCTCTGATGCTTGGCTAACAAACACTCCACCCAGTTCTAGGCAAAACAGAGAAGAATCGTGTAGAGATTTACCTGCAAATTGCACAAAACTTTACATGCAAACCTTGATCATCAGCAGTCAAGTCTAGATTATCCATAGGCAAGCGCTGAACTACTTTCAAATTCTTGTAGAAAACAATCCCCTGATTTCCTTAACTGAGCCTTTTGTAGATGTGACACTGCCACCATTGATACTTGCTCTGACCTGTAGCCTATATTCTCACAAAGATGTAGAAGGGAATCACCTGAAATCTAAAAACTCAACTTGGTCTTCCTAATGGGAAGTGAACCAGTGAGTCTGCAAGCTCTTAGAACAGGAAAACACTCTTTTGAGCATATCTTCTGTGGAAGACAGTGTGGGAGTGGTTGGAGGGGATAGATAGATAGATAGATACATAGATAGAATAGGGTATAGGGTAGAAGTTGGTTCCTCTGTTTCATCGCAAGTGGATATACCTCTCCACACCCAGGAAAGAGAGATGTGGAAGAGAGAGCAAAGAAATTCTTGACAATTGGCCA
This sequence comes from Piliocolobus tephrosceles, assembly GCF_002776525.5. Lineage (NCBI taxonomy): Eukaryota > Metazoa > Chordata > Mammalia > Primates > Cercopithecidae > Piliocolobus > Piliocolobus tephrosceles. The sequence continues at coordinate 49,911,280 of NC_045443.1, forward strand.
AAGACCGCAAATCCCAGTTTAGGATCCAGGCTCACAAGTAGGCATTATTCAACAATCACTGTGAGCTCATTATGGGCAAAAGTATGCCTTAGAGGACAGGAAAAGCATGGACAACACAGGACTCACTGACTACCTACTAGAAGAATGAAAAGTCTAGTCAAGTACAAGAAAGCAAACTCAAGCCCAGTGACTTAAGAGCACGGAAAAGTCAACATAGAATTGTGCAAAAAAACTATGCAAATGCTAAGGCAAAGGAAAAGAAGGAGCAATCAGAAGCAGGTAAAGTTCCCCGCAAGGGGATTTCGGCCTGGATTAGAAACAGTCAGGACCTGGCAGGGCATGGTGGCTCATGCCTGTAATCCCAGCACTTTGCGAGGCGGAGGCGGGCAGATCACCTGAGGTCAGGAGTTAGAAACCGCCCTGGCCAACATGCACTAAAAATGCAAAAATTAGCTGGGCGTGGTGGCTTGCACCTGTAATCCCAGCTACTCAGGAGGCTGAGGCATGAGAATCACTTGAACCCAGGAGGCAGAGGTTGCAGTGAACCGAGATAGTGCCACTGCACTCCAGCCTGAGTGACACAGGGAGATTCCATCTCAAAAAATAAAGAAAGAAACAGTCAGTGCTGGGCTGAGAATATCCAGCCAAGCATAGAGTTAACTCCTTGGGTCCCAGGTCCTGACACCAAGGTCACCTGCCCTGACTATTCCTCTGGAACAATGACACCTCCAAGAAATAGCCTCTCCGCCCCACTCCTCCTGTGCCAGGCTGTCCTTTAAGAAGCTGTATGGAGCCCCACCCCACCACCTCACCACTAGTGGTTACTTAGGTAGCAGGGGTTCCTGTAAACCCCACAGGAGAAACAAGGCCAGTGAGCATAGGTCCAGGGAGGAACAGCAAAGGACAAAGGTCACTGTCTGAACATGAGACTGGAAACCAGTGTGCATAGTCCCCAGGAAGGCCAGGCCTGCTCTGGGCTTTCCTTGGAGCCAATTTAGAAACCCCCTGACTGCTCAAGTGGGGGCACGCTGAAGAACGTGGCCCAGGCTCCACCATCTGGTCGATTGTACTCCTGTCCCTGACTCTACATTCCAGTCCGCATTAGTTCTCAGCATGGGCCCTCTTCTCCACCCTCTCTCTGGAAAAACTCATTAGTTTCCATGGCTTTAAAATTCACCCTTAAGCTGATGATGTGCAGATGCGAGTGTCTAGCCCTGATGGGGCCCCCTTCTGAATCTACAGGCTCACATCTCACCTGGACGTCTCACGTGGCTATCTCATGAGCAGCTCCTGCTTGTCTAAAGCAGAGCTGAAGTTTCTCTCCACATCTATCCCGCCCTCCCACCCCTCCACTCACTTCAGTAAATGTCACCAACCACCCAAGTGCTCATACTGGGAAACTGGGCATCCTGATTGAATCTCCCCTTTCCCTTAACCTCCCCACTCCATCCAGTCCATTAACCAGTCCTGGCATTCATCCAACTCAGCCCCTAGTTTCATTTCTTTATATACTTCCCACAACTTAAAATTATTTTGTTCATTTGGTTTGCTTACTTTTTTTGTTGACTCCCTTACTAAAATGAGGGTGGGGTCAACATCTCATTTCTTGCTCACCAATTCATCCCCAGAATTTAGTCCAGTTCCAGACAGAAAATAAACACTTAATGAATACTTGTTGAATGAGTGAAGGAAGGAATTCAATGATAAAGACTTTGCCCAAGGTGAAGCAGCTGCCCCATGACTGGCCTGGCACAGTCCCATAGGGCCAACCCCCTAAACTGGGTCGGGCACTAAGCCTCCCCACCTATGTCTCCTACTTCTTTCCACAGAAGGATACCAACCAGAAAAAGTACCTTCCTACCCAAACGTGAAGTAACAGCTCCTAAATCCCACCTCCTTCAAAAAGTGGAACCAGCTGGATTTCCACACTGAATCTCTTCAACCGCCAGTTGCAGGTTTTCTTTATCTATCTGCCATTCGTCATCTCTAAAATAAATTCAACCTTGTCCAAGGATGGAAATACTGCTTCCCTGGCCTGGCCTGACTACACATTTCTATTCCACAGCCTGTGTGTTCTCTCCGGGTGCCTGGGCAGTGTGGCATGCCTGGAAGGCATCCTCAAAGACAGTGTGGGGAAGTGGAAGGAGCTCTAGACTTGGGATGCGGGGCTTCATTCCCAGCTCAGGCATTCACATGCTATAAGACCCTAGAGGAGTCACCTTCCTCTCTGAGCCTCGGTCTTTTCATTTGGAAGCAAAAGCCTTGGACTCCTTGCTTCTGAGTCCTTTCGAGCAGTGACCTTCTGGACAGCACTCCCATGGCCAACTAACACATTCTCAGAACTTCTTGGTGCAGGGCAGAGGCCAGGATGACAAGAACTCTCATGGCTGGTGCACATACTTTCAGGCCCCAAGTGCATGCACAGTGCTTAGGTGCAGGGATGGGGGCCTCTGCAGGAAAGGCTGGATTCAAGGAAGCTAACAGGTTTTCCTTGCAACTGAATTTCTTAGAAACTCTAATATGTGCTCCAAAAAGAAAAGATGTAATGGGCGTGGAACCTTTTATTGCAAGGTGTCTCAACGGAGTGGTGTTCCTGGGTCAGACTTTGAATAGGCTGCTCTGGGGAACCTCTCCATCCCTGGGCTTCCAGCAGCCCGCACTTTCCCGGAGCACTTTGATGGGGGCAAAGCTTTCAGGATGTCAGCTGGATTGAGAATCAACACCAAGGGAAGAAACCCTCTGTCCCCAAGGCCCTCTTAGTTCCCCCACATGAGAGAAGGCAGGGAGGAGATAGATGTCTGCATGGCCCAGCCTTCACCACCAAGGACAGTGATGGTACACAGGGTACGCAGCATCCCGAGCAGAACCTCTCCCTCCCCACAGTGCTCACAGAATAGTGAACAACTGGATCCGCACAACGTACGAAGAAGACAAACTGCCTCTGTTTCAGAGGAAGAGTTCTGCAGCTACTCTGTGGATCACAGAGCCCACATGGGAGAGGCAGAGGCAGGGAGGCCAGGGAGGCGACCAGGGAGTTCAGTGCCCTGAGGAGAAAGACATGGAGCTAATACTCAGAGGCCCGGAGTGAAACAGTGCACTTTATTGGCGAAAGACCGGAGGGGCGGAGGGGGCTGTATGCTATATACATCAGAGCTGTAGTGAACATCCCACCCAGGGAAGGGACCCCGGGACAGCAGAAGGTGGCGGCCTAGGCCACACCTGTACAATCACAGGCACAGGCTGGAGCCAGAGAGGGGAGCCTGAAATTCTCGTGACTGGGCTTGGCCAGGGATCTGGAAGGAGGAGCAAGAGGCCACCAACCTTCCAGCGTAGAGCCACGTTCTTGGGAAGCAAGGGGTGGCGCTGGTGGTGTTGCCGATATGGGGGCGTGGGGAGCGGAGGGGAAGCGCTGGGGTGGCTGTGATGCTGATGCGTACTCTTTATCTGGAGTAGCGCTGAGAGGACTGGGAGGACTGGGAGAACTTGATGCTGCCGCCCCGGTTGCTGGCCGAGCTGAAGCCCCCGCCACTGACTCCATAGCGGGCCCCGGAGCTGGAGCCAAAGCCGCTGCCACCGCTGAAACCGCCGCTGCTGCCGCCGCCAAATCCACCGCCGAGTCCACCGCCGCCTCCCCGGCCAAAGCCACTGCTTGAGCCTCCGCCCGCGCCAAGGCCACCTCCTAAGCCACCGCCCACGCCTCCGCCGTAACCGCCTGCATAGCCACCTGCGGAGGCGGAAGTCGTGCTGCTGCTGACCACGGCTGTGGGGGAGAGGACAGGACAGCGATCAGCGCCGGCGCCCAGGCCAGCTGCTGTGTTATCATCAATGATCCAGCGGGCCCGGGACTATCCAGAGCTGACCAAGGCAGCTTTGCACAGGATAGTCACAACGAGCAGTTCCATGGCTGCTAGCTACTCACTCCCCTGCCATTAAGCCATTATGAATTAGCCAGTGGTTCCTCCCACAGTACAATCTTGATGACCCCCTGGGAAGGGATCTAGCCTTTGAATTTCTCCTCCCATCAAGGGGCCCCCTATGGATATTCCACATTGGCCGTTGAAGCCTATCAAAAGTGCCCTGAACCCAGAACAATTACAAAAGCCAATCGCTTCCCTCTCCTCTCCCAGAAAACCCCTCCAACTTCCATAAAAATATGTTTAAATTAATTGCTACTACCCTGAATTAGTGCAGATACTTCAGAATTAACTCTCATTTTCTTGGCTACTTTCGGTACTTACAGATGCTGACAGCGCTGGGACACTCTCCAGACATCCTGTTTGAGAAGGCAAGAGAAAGTAGGCCCCGTCACAAAGCACACACCAACAAGTCCATGGACCAAGGGCATGAATAGCAACCAGAGCTGAACCGAGAAGCCTGGCACATCAGGAAACTTTCTCCACCCCTCTTTGGGCCGTAGCAAGGAGAGCCTGTGGGCACCCGTTGCATATGTGCTTTGGCTGCCTGGGAAGGAGTGGGCTGGTAGAGGCAAATCTTCACTGCAAAGCCTCTCTTTATATAGCAGGGCTCCATCCCCAGTTACTTGGTCACTTATCTGGCCCTTGACATATGACTTGAGACAGGGGGTGTGGGAAGACGGGACTAGAGACTCACCTGTACTCCTCACCCTCCAGCAGCTTGCGGTAGGTGGCAATCTCCACATCCAGGGCCAGCTTGACATTCATCAGCTCCTGGTAGTCACGGAGCAGCCGCGCCAGGTCGTCCTTTGCCTGCTGTAGAGCAGCCTGCAGCTCTTGGAGCTTGGCATTGGCATCCTTGAGGGCCATCTCCCCACGCTGCTCAGCCTCCGCAATGGCTGTCTGCAGGTTGGCATTCTGGGGCAAGGGAGGTAGGAGGGACGAGCTCAGTAAGAGGGCCCCAGGCCCTTCCTTACATGCAATGGATTATCCCATCTTAAAGTCAGGGAACATTCCTCCTGCCCTAGTGCCTCCATCTTGTCTCCATTTGTGGAGATAGTGCCCTGTGGGTCAGCCAGCCTGAGATGACCTCCAGACATCTATTCCAAGGGAGGAGTCCTGAGATCCTAGCCCCCACCCCTCAGCAGTCATCCCAGGAGCCAACATCCATGACCATCCCACCTGCTTCTTGATACTCTCGATCTCTGCCCGCAGCCTCTGGATCATTCTGTTGAGCTCTATGATCTCGCTCTTGGTATTTCTTAAGTCATCCCCATGCCTGCCAGCTGTGGTCTGTAGCTCCCCCAACTAGAGAACAGAAGGGAAGATGGGGTATTCCTGCAGCTTTGATTGAATTGTTTCTGTACCTACGACATCACCCACCAAACCGTGAGGAGCTCAGTAAGCATTTGCTAAAATGACTGCATTGTGTTTCGGCAGGGACACCCCCAAGGCAGCAGGAAAGAGAACATCTGGGTTGTTGTGGTAGAAGATTTTCCTACCCTGTAGTTCCTGAGCAAGCTGGAGTCAGTCCCACATAGCAGGCAACCAGCTCCCCCAGGGGCAAGACTTTCTGCAACTGAACCACCATTACAAGGATATCTTCAGAGGGTAAAACCAAAAGGCATTCACCCAGTGACCACTGGGATCTCACTACCCAGCTGTCCAATAGGCCACAGCCTCTCTGAAACCTCCAGCGGATCCTCTAAGAGGTGCCTAGCACCCACCTTGGTCTGGTACAGGGCCTCAGCTTCGGCCTTGCTTCTCTGAGCAATATCCTCGTACTGTGCACGAACTTCAGCAATGATGCTGTCCAGGTCCAGGGAGCGATTATTGTCCATGGACAGCACCACAGATGTGTCACTGATGTGACTCTGCATCTGAGACAGCTCCTGTCAACACAGAGGGAGCTTGTTCACTTTTGGGGTCTCTCTAACAAGCACACAGGGCCCTGAGAGACTCCTGATCAACAGTTTCATTCACTGATTCCTTGCTCCACATGTGTATTGGCCATACTCTGTCCCCAACCCCCCAGCCACTCAGAGAACCCCATGTCTGCAACCTATCCTGTGGAATCCCTTCCAAGGGTCCTTTTCTCCAGGCTCATCCCAGATGTCTTCTGGGGCCTAGATACCAAAATACACCAGCCTCAAATCTGGAAACATCTCACTCCTCCTCTGTCCCTTCTTAGTAGGTAACATCCTCACAGCATCGTAGAGGGTCCTCAGGAAGTTGATCTCATCTATCAGGGCATCCACTTTGGCCTGAAGCTCCACCTTGTTCATATAGGCACTGTCCACATCCTGAGAAAAGAAGAGCATAAAGGCCTTATTCCCCCAAGGAACAAACAACAAACCACAACTGCAGCAAGAAACAGCAGAGGGGACTGGTGAAGTGATGGTCCTTGTCCAAAACCAGTCTCCACTTGAACGGGCAATTTGCATCTCATTAGGATGGTCTAAGTTCAATCCTACTAAAAAACTAAAGACTGATGAACAAACTCTTTTAGGGATCTTCCAGACTAAGGTGCACCTGACTTCTGTTTATTGCTCCAAAGGCCTGAACTTGGCAGCTCTGTGGCAGTGGAGTGAGGAGATTCCCCCAACCCAGCCAGAAACCTGCAGCTACAAGCCTCGGAAACCTCACATACAGCCCTTACCTTCTTCAGAGTCACAAATTCATTCTCAGCAGCTGCACGTTTATTGATTTCATCCTCATATCTGTGTGAGTAAAAAAGAAAAAGTTGAGTTTGGTTTTGAGGTCATCGTAAACACCATTGTTCCCTGGAACTCTGAAAGTTCATCTCTTCCATCCCTCCATCCCTATCCTGCCCCTCTCAGATGAGCACATCCTTTTTACTATCTCCCTGTTAGTTAGGGGGACCAACCATGTCAGTTTGCCCAGGCAAACTGTCTGGTTTTAGCACTAAAAGTTCTGCATCCCAGGAAACCCCTCAGTCCCAGGCAAACCTCTGGATAGTTGATCACCATACCATGAGTTGTCCCAGAATCTTTCAGATACCAGAACTAGGATCTTCCCCAACCTGACTCATGAGAAAATGCTTCCCCGACTCTAAACTCATCCGTTTTTTTTTTTGTTTTTGTTTTTGTTCTGTTTTGTTTTGTTTTGTTTTTAGGTGTAATCTCGCTCTGTCGCCCAGGCTGGAGTGCAGTGGTGCAATCTTGGCTCACTGCAACTTCCATCTCCAGGGTTCAAGCAATTCTGTTGCCTCGGCCACCCGAGTATCTGGGATTACAGGTGTGTGCCACCACACCCAGCTAATTTTTGTATTTTTAGTACAGATGAGATTTCACCATGTTGGCCAAGCTGGTCTCAAACCACTGATCTCAAATGGTTTGCCCACCTCGGCCTCCCAGAGTGCTGGGATTACAGGCATGAGCCACCATGGCTAGCCTAAACTCATTCCTCTTGCCACAATTTTATTTGCAAAGCACTATGCTTGGAGAAGGAAGGTGAGGGGAAACTGAATGAACCAAGTTGTCCTTCATGAAGGTAAGGAGAGGGAAACGGGCCAGGTGACACCACTGCCCAGCAATCAGGAGGCATGTAGAAGGGGCCAAGACTCTGAGACAGGGTGGGCCATGGCATCTTCCCACTCCTCCCATCACTCACTTTTTCTTGAAGTCCTCCACCAGGTCCTGCATATTCCTCATCTCAGAGTCCAGGCGCCCTCTCTCCCCGAGGATATTGTCCAGGTAGCTCCGCAGGTAGTTGATATGATTCTCAAAAAGAGGTTCAAGGTTGTTGGTGCCTGAGATGGAACTTGTGCTCTGCTGCTGGAGCAGGTTCCACTTGGTCTCTAGGACCTTGTTCTGTTGCTCCAGGAACCGCACCTGCAATGGTTGCAGGAAGCAACATCAGGTAACACTTGTAGCAGAGGAGCAGAGGGGTCTTCACTCAGGTAGGACAAGGTGTCTATCTCCTGGGCCCCCAGCGTAAAGGCCTAGAAAGGATGCAAAGTAGGCTTCTACTGTAGTCAGAGAGATTATGGTCAGATGGGTGATCAGTCAGGACACTACACTTGCAGGGTGGTTCGGAAAGTCACAAAGGACGGGGAAACCAGAACTGGCTCCTACCGGAAAGCAATAGAATTGTAAGGTTGACCCCTTGGTGTTCCTGAGGACTTCATGATCCTATCTCTTCAAAACTACAGTACGCTCTACAAAAATGCACATAAACCTCAGCAGCACCATTTCCACCCATGACTCTACTGACATGTTAGCTCTTCAAAAACAGTGAAGTGATGCTGGGAAGCGACGCTGGCTGGCATGCCATAGTTAGCATGACAACACCTCTCTTGAGCCTGGAGGGACAGCAACCCCATGAGAGCTGTCCTGGTCTGGAGAAGTTCACCGAGCACTCTTGTCTTCCTGACTGGGCTGAGTAGGAGTGCACAGTCACCCATTTATCTGCACTCCCTTGGGACTAAGGTTCTTATGCTCCTGATCCCTCATCCAGGTGATCAGCCTCCTCTGCCTGGCACAGCAACATGTAGGGGAAAGGGCTTCCTGGAAAGCCTCAGAGGACAGCTTATATTTCAAAAGCCTCCCATTCTCAGTGGACCCTTCCCTGATGGTGGCAGTGGCCCTTGCCTTGGGTTGCCTGCCCTGGCAGCCTGGGCCTTAGTAAGGCAATGACTGGAAGTTTCAGCAGAGATCCCGACAAACAGGATGTGCGGTGCTCAGGTCCAAATAGGGGACTGTTTTCTTTCCACGCCTCCCCTCACTTGACCATGTGGACAAACTCCTCAACCCTGAATATCTTCCCAGACCCTAGAGTTCCACCTAACTCCTCACCCTCCAGTCTGGCCCATCCAAGAAACATTTAAACACTGTGTCCCAAAGATCAAATTCAAAGTCTCCAGCCCAGGAAGGGATGGCCAGTCAGAGCTTCATCACCTTGTCAATGAAGGAGGCAAACTTGTTGTTGAGGGTCTTGATCTGTTCCCGCTCCTGGGCCTTTACTTGCCCAATCTGGGGGTCGATCTCCACATTGAGGGGCTGCAGGAGACTCTGGTTGATAGTCACTTCCTGAATTCCGCCAGGAAAGCCCCCAGGGCCAAAGCCACCAGGACTGCCAAAGCTGCCGGGCCCACCAAAGCCACCAGGACCACCAAAGCCACCAGGACCACCAAAGCCACTAGCCGCTCCAAAGCCACCAGCCCCTCCAAAGCCACCAGCTCCACCAAAGCCACCTCCCATTCCTCTGACACCACCAAAGCCACCACCAAAGCCACCTCCATAGCCGCCCCCAAAGCCACCTCCATAGCCACCTGCAAAGCCACAGCTGCTACGGCCTCCCCCAAAGCCTCCAGCCCGGGAGCCACCAGCTGCCACGCTGATGGAGATGCTCTTGTTGCCACCCAGGTTGTAGAGGCTGCGACTGCCAAAGCCACCTGCTCCGCTCCGGAAGCCATAGGCTCCTCCACCAGCTACCCCAGAGCGGGTCACACAGCTCATCCTGCTGCTGCCGGAGACCACCGCAGAGTGGCCAGAGAAACCCTGGCTCCCGCCACCAGATGTCTTGCTGGCTTGTCTGCTCATGGTGAAGAGCTTGGTGAAGAGAAGAGTGTAAGTTAAGCAGGGACACTGACAGTCAGAGGAAGAGGGATGGGAACTGAAGACCTGTGCAAAATAAATCCTTTTATATACATTTGAGGAGGTTGTTGGGCTCAAACGAAGGAGAGATAATTAATCCCAAATATTCATGGGTTGGGTTTGCCTCCAAGGCAATAAGTTTATTCCAGGCTACCGAACACACCTTGAAAATAATCTGAAATGGTAAAAGTGCTAAGGTGGCAGGCTTACCTGGCAAGGGGGTGGTGCCTGGCATTGCCCCATGTTTGGGCATGGCCTCCTCTTAGCTTTATCTGATGGGAGCCAGGAGGCACACTCACCTGCATCAGGTGCTCAGCAGCCATCCTTCTGCCTGTTAGCTGCCCCTGGGCCCCACAGAGCTGTGCCCAGCTCTGGAAAGAATAGAGTGGAGGCGTGAGGAGGTTCTGCTTCTCTGAGCAGTAGAGACAGTGGAGCCCACTCACAGCTCTGGGAAAGTGTCTTAATGGAAGGATTGATGCAGGTCTCTCCACGATTATTGAGTGCACAGTATGTGCCCGGCTCTGTGCTGGAATTTGGGATGAAGCGCTGACCTCTCCTTCTCCCTTCCTGGAAACAAAGCCCAGAACTATCACAAATATGCCTCCTGGGTTCTCCCTATACCCCAAGCTTTAGTTCAAGAGGTAGTGGTGTTTTGGTTTATGACTATCTTCGGAGAAAAAGTCAAGTTAACACCTATGCATGTTGACCAGACACTGGCAAAATCCAACATGCCTGATGTTTGTTTCTCTTTAAAACTTCCCTAAGAAATTGTACACTATTACACATCTTAGGGTTTCTCTATGGCTTCCTTTCTTGCTCCCCACATTTTGGCATTTCTCTGGTTTTAGCTTAAGGCCTAGGGAACAAGAAACTCAAACATCAAGTCAACAACAAATTCAGCAAATATTTACAGACTGCTGAATGTGTGCCAGGCCTGTGCAAAACCCTAGAGACCCAGTCATGGACAAAACACACGGAGCTCCTGTGGGACCATTTTCTGGTTGAGAGATGTGCTCCTGAGAGTCGCCCACACCCCTCTAAACCCCGAAAAGCCAGATCTGGCAGAGCCGGCAGCACTGTGGAACATGTCTGACTCCAAAAGCCTGAAACTCTGCCTGTCTGGGATTGTCCAGAGGCTTATGACTGGGCTTGGTTTGTCCAAGAGAAAAGCCATCCTGCTCACTCTGGAGCTGGCCAAGTTAGCTGCTTATCTCTCCAGGACAGGCCTTTTTTTGTTCTGTCTGCTGCACATTGGGCCCTTCTAAGGGTGTGGTCTGTATGGCCCTGGCAGGAGCCTCCTTAGAACTGGGGAAAAGGACAGAGACTTCAACACTCACTGGTTAGGGCTGGGAGTGGCCCAAGTGCAAAGGAAATAAAATTTTCTCCAGTGGCCTGGTTCTTCCATTTTATCTGTATCTCTCCCATGTGTTACCTGCCAGGCTGTGCAACATCCTAGCTCCTCCCCAGGATAAAACCATAAGCTCTCCAGGAGTTTCCAGTCTTGTTAATACACTGGGTCCCTTGGACCAAAGCACAATGCTTTGCCAGTAGTAAGTGCCATAAAGTTTGGTTTGTTGAAAAAATGAATGAGTCCATCAATTAATTATTAATGAATTAATGGTTAAGCCCTTTAACTGGATTACAACCAGATAAAACTGGTTGAAAGCTAGTTCAACTCCCATTGCATGAGGTAGTACAAGCTAATTGAGATTATTTCAATGTGAGGAATCCAGACTTCTCAAATTTGGTGTTCAGATTTAGAAAAATGTACATGCAAAATGAATGTCACCTCCTCAGGGTAAAAGAAAAAGTAGAATCACAGAATCAAGAACCAATCAATCAAGAATCAACCAATTACAGAATCAAGTTGAAGTTGACTAGACGTTCGAGGTCACACAATCTGTCCCGTTCATTGCTGGGATCTCCTCTCCAGCATCTCTGACTTATATCCCTGATTTTCTGTAAGTTCTGCCCATGGACTGTGAAGTTAGCCCTGGCCCAGAGGGTGGCCACACAGGCTCCTCTCCTCTTTGCTCCCTCAGAGGCAATGAACCAATCCCAGGGCTAGACCAGATCCTCCCCATGACTAAGTACAACCAAGGATGTTTAAATTCTATGTATTTCAGCATCACTAACCGTAAAAGATGATCAATCATCTCTGACCCTCTAGATCTCACGGGAACATAGCTAGATGCATGAAATATCTGCCAGTGTTTCAAGAAACATATCATGAGGCCAAGTGTGGTGGCTCATGCCTGTAACCCCAGCATTTGGCAAGGCTGAGGGGGGCAGATTGCTTGAGCCCAGGAGTTTCAGACCAGCCTTAGAAACATGGCAAAACACCATCTCTACAAAAAAATACAAAGATTAGCCAGGTGTGGTGTCATGTGCCTGTAGACCCAGGTGCTCGAGAGGCTGAGGTTGGAGGATCACTTGAGCCTGGGAGGTCAAGGCTGCAGTGAGCTATGATTCCACCATGGCACTCCAGCCTGGACAACAGAACAAGACCATTCTCAACAAAAAAAAAAGAAAAGAAAGAAAGAAAAAAGGAAACATATTACAAAAAGTAGGCCATATTTTTTCTTATAATATCTAAGAGAGCAGGATGGAGGACCTGCCTTTATGCCAGACAGAAATGAGGCTGCTGCTTGGTCACGTGTGGGGCCTAGGTTCCAGGGCAATGAGTCTCTAGGAATTCTTAAACCCGTAGTGATTCAGGGTACTTAGTGCCCCCAGTGGGGGAGATCTCAGCCATTGCCAGAGCCCACTGATTCTGAATCATGCTTGTCATTCCTTTAGAAGGAATTATCTTGGAGAAGAATCTTTGAGAAACAACATCACAATCACTGCTGTAATCAGCTAGTCCTGGGTCTGGGACCTCCTCAACAGATGGTGGAAGGAAAGGGAAGAAGGGCATAATCTATACTTACTCTTGGGATCGGGATAGCAGAGAAGACATGGCTTGGCCTTTGAGAGGACAGGGAGCAAAACAAAGATTGGGGAATACATTCACAGGACTAGAATGTCAATTCTGATCAGAGTTGTGAGTGAAGGAAGTGGTGGAAGGGGAGGAGATAATCAGTGAGTTGAAATTCTTATTGGTTGGGCCCAGCCCTCTAAACTTGGAAGGCCTAATAAACACTTTGAGAAAATAGAGTTGGTTTACAGTCACCTCCAACACCTGAATTATCTGAAGTTTATTAACTAAGCTCCTTAAGTGCTTTCTCCCTGGAGAGGAGAGTGAGTCACTGGATTGCAATGTGTGAAATCAGAGATTCATAGGGTGCTACGGCCAGGAGGCTCTCTAGTCCACTCCTCTACCTCGAGGCCAAATCCACCTGGCCACTCCTACTCTTCAAGATCCCCATGGAAGGCAATTCATCAAATCTCCTAACTTGCCCAGGCCAGCAAGACCCCACCCTGACCCAAGGAAGGCCTTCATGGATCTAGCTTTCATGCCTTCCACTCCATTCCATGGGAGCCCAACTCCTCTTATAGGATCAGTGAAATTTTGGTCAGCAGGAGCCCCAGTCACCTGTCCATCATGGCATGACACCCATACTTCTCTGGGTGTGAAGGCCTCTTTTAACACACACAAAATTACATTGACCTTCACACATATCAGAACTCATACTTCCAGTATCCTTTGAGAACATACACTTTTTACTAAGAATTTAGCAACACTTTTAAATAAAATTGCAGTTCATAATCATATACATTTGAAAGTAATACATATATATAAAAAGACACACTATTCACTCAATCGAGAGACACTTGCATCCATGTGCATTCTCAGAACCCTTGCAGTCCTGACACAACAGCAACCCTAACTGGGGCCTCTCAGCCTCAGGTCTCAAGCTCCTGCCCCTTCTACCGCTGGACACCTGCCCCCAGCTGAGATTCCCTACTGAGCACTGTTACCACCTGTCTTCCTTGCCTTTGTGTCCATCAGCCTGTGGCCTTGGCAGGCCTTCAGCAGATGGGAACTGAGTTGAGATGAATTTGCTCTTGCCTGGCCTTCCAGAGTAAAACACACAAACTCCCCTGGCTTCTGTATCACAACCCTTCCAATATTAGAAAATACTGTGGAGTTCACAGACACCAACCTCCCAGTTCGATTTCTCCCAGTCCTCAGTACACATGGTTTCCAGGACTATTCTCTGCACCCACTTTAATATGTAATGGATCTCTTAAAACTACAGTGCTAAGATAGGGTACTCAAAGGTGGCTTCATGTGCACCAGAACTAATAGGAAGCCCCTTCCTGTCTGTGATGGGGGCACCATGCTTCTTTCAATGCAAGCTAAGATTCTATTCCCTTCTTTAGCTCTTGACTTCCATCAGCTTGCCTGAGGAAGAGAATGGCAAGGCATGGGTTTGGTGGTGGTGGTGGGGAGGGGGGTTGGTTTGTTTTTGTTTTTGTTTTGAGAGAGAGAGAGGGAGTGTCTCACTCTGTTGCCCAGGCTGGAGTGCAGTGGTGCAATCTCAGCTCGCTGCAACCTCAACCTCCCAGACTCAAGCCATCCTCCCACCTCAGCCTCCCAAGTAGCTGGGACACAGGCATGCACCACCATGCCCAGCTTTTTTTTTTTTTTTTTTTTTTTTTTGCAGAGACAGGGTCTCTCTATGTAACCCAGGTTGGTCTTGAACTCCTAGGCTCAAGTAATCCGCCCACTTCAGCCTCCCAAAGTGCTGGGATTATAGACATGGGCCACTATGCCGGCCAGTTTCCTAGTTTTAAATAACTCACTTCCTTGTCCTGCTGTAAGAATAAACTGAAGGGACAGCATTCACAAAGCACTTACAGAGAAAATAAACATAACAGTAAAAATGAAAAAAAAAAAGGGTTTGCCCTGAATAAGCCTCTATTTACATAAGATTCCTCTGCATGGATGAGAGCTGTCCGTTTATACTTGTGCTGAATCATGTCTGGCTGGCGTGCCTGCTCAAACCAGAGGCTTGTGCACAGCAGAAATCACAACCTTGTCCTTGCTGGAGAATTCCCAAGAGATCTTAGGAAGTTATTAAACAGTTGTCATAAAACAAAAGGTAGGCAGGGTGCGGGACTCAGGCCTGTAATCCCAGCACTTTGGGAGGTCAAGGCGGGTGGATCACAAGGTCAGGAGATCGAGACCATTCTGGTTAACACGATGAAACCCCGTCTCTATTAAATATACAAAAAATTAGCCAGTCGTGGTGGCGGGCGCCTGTAGTCCCAGCTACTCCAGAGGCTAAGGCAGGAGAATGGCTGAACCCGAGAGGCAGAGATGGCAGTGAGCCAAGATCGCACCACTACACTCCAGCATGGGCAACAGTGCGAGACTCCGTCTCAAAAAAAAAAAAAAAAAAAAAAAGTTAAAAGAGGAGGTGAAAACAACCATTAAGTGGTCATTTAACCTGGGAAAGAGGCATTTAAGAGGAAAAATACATTCATTTCTCAATGCAATGATTTGAAAAGCTTGGATCTCTCTCCACTGAGGAATTTGAGGGGATCCAGTTGGACATAAAGCAAAGGGTACAATCATAGCGGAAATAAGGGGACCAGGGGACACTGCAAGTAACACAAGGGGATTTTTAAAATAGCAAATTTTAGCCCCTAGCATATGAAAAGTGCTCAATAGATATCACAGGCATGGATGCCAGCATGCGGGGTGAGATACCATTCTGCCAAGAGACAAAGGAATGACAGCAAACCTCTTTGTTCCTGGAAACATACCCTCATAGGAAACAAGAGTGGGAAAGGAGGCAGAGCCATGCCTAGGCTTAGCATTACAGCTGCATGGCAGGGGAGGGAGGGGTAGAGTGGTGGTTCCTAGACTGCAATTCAAAGCACATCATGGGCCTCCAGGCCACACCCTGAGAGCAGGTGGCCCAGAGCTACCTCCTCATCTGTTTCTGAGCTTAATCCTCAGACACGCCTTGTTCTGAGCTTGTCTAGTCTTGGAACATAAAGCCCAAACCCCAAACAAATTGGACAATGGGCCAACCCATGTCCTCCACATCTTGGCCTCAACCTTTCTCTCTAGCGTCCTCTCCCACCACTCCCTGCACTATCTTGAGTGATGCTAAGCGGCTTTTGGTTTGGTACTGCACTGAGCCACACTTTCCTGTCTTTACTCTGAAATTCTCGCTACCTAGAGCACCCTCCTCCCCTGCACCCCTCTCACAAGCTCCAGGTCCACACTCCTTTAATGTGGCTGGCTTCACAGGTGTTACCTCCTCCAGGGAGTCTTCCTTGAATCCCTGGCAAAAGCAAATGCTTCTCCCTTATGCTTCCAGAGCCTCAGTGTTTGCATACACCATTGCTTTCAACATTTTCCTAAAAGTGTGGAAAATGTGTATTTAATGTGTCTACGCTCCCCACACTCACGCACCATTTTCACATTACACTATACCACTCTCAAGGGTGAGGACCATACTGCAATAAGCTTTATATCCTCATGGCCCTACACAGAGCCTGACACAATGTAGGTGCTCAACAATGCTTGTCAAGCTGAAGCAACTGCCCCTGCCATGCTCTTGGGTGGTGGATTCACAGGAGAAGGGGCTCCCAGCCTGATGGGAGAAATGCTGCAGCTTCACAGGATGCTGCACAGAAAATGGAGTGTGACCAAAATCCAGTATGAGGAGGCCTAAGGGAGACAGAACAGCAGGATATTCCAAAGGGGTGGAGCTACTCCTAGAAGACTTCTAGAAGAAAGGACTCCTCTTAGGTATCAGAATCCTGCCCTCTGTAAGGAGAGCACCTGCCACCGTCTCTAGCATCTAGGGCCAGCTTCTCCATCAAGACCCCACTTCAATACCGCCTCCTGCATGTAGCCTCCTGTGATTGCCAACCCCTTGCTCTAGACTATAAGTAATTTTGCTATCCTCTGGACTGTCATGTCCTTCATTTGTAACTTCCAAAGTCATTTATCTGTCTATCCAGTTACCAAGTTCTTTATGTGCATGTTTTTATCTAGACATTATCATCTGTATTGAAAGCTCCTTGAAAAGAAAGTATAATTATTCTTTACATAATGGGTCCCCATTGCCCTGCACAAACTAGGCACTCAGTAAATATTATTCAATTAGCATTTGTTAAACAGCTACTATATGGTAAGCACAGTGGCCCTGGAATGTCAAGATGAATAAAGTCATGGTTCCTGCCCATAAATAATTTATAGACTAGTGGTTTGTTGAGTAAAAGAGTGAATGGGTAGGTGGATGGATAGATGGATGAATAGATGGATCATGGATGGATCATGGATGAATAGATGGATCATGAATGGATGGATGGATGGATGGATGGATAGATGGATCATGGATGGATGGATGGATGAATAGATGGATCATGGATGGATGGATGGATGGATGGATGAATAGATGGATCATGGATGGATGGATGGATGAGTAGATGGGTGAATGGGTAGATGGCAAATGACAAACAAAACACTTTCTCCAGAAAGTGTCTTCCCAGCTTATCTGGCTTCTCGTCCACTTTCTCGAGTTTTTGAGGATCAAATCCACAACAATCAAAGTAAAAAAACTGCAGATGCAGAACAGTCCCACCTTGGCCCAAAGCCAAGCCAGAAAACCATGGGCAGCAATGAGCCTGAGTCCTGAGGCTCCCACCACCAAGACCCTTCATGGCCACAACTCTGCACTCCCAGCCCTCACAGTGGAATAACGAGATGACTGTTCAGACTCTACCATCAACACGGAAAAAGAAAAATGGAACGGTGCTAAAATGGCTTTTTTCTCTTCAGCCTGCTCCCTCCCTTTGTCCCTCGTTGGCCCACTGTTACCGTGTCCTGAGGGCCCATAAAGGGGGCCCAGCTCCCTCAATTATTTCCCCACATAGCTGTCTCACTAAGCCCTGAACATCCACCCAAGACATGGGAGCAGTCATGCCTTATTCTGAGGTCCTCTGGTCTTAGAACCCAAAGCCTGGCCCCCATCAGTTAGTTAAACCAAAACCCCATGGTAGGACATTAAATAAGCCCCTCTTTGCTATATCCTTGTGGTTTTACTAGCAACGAGGTAGGGAGACTTCAGAAGTATTAGTGAGAACTTTCTGGAACTGAGAGGGCTGAACCCAGAGCGGAGGGTCTTGATGAGGTGGGAGGCATCTATGCAAACATAGCAGTTGCTTAGGAGCCGACAGGTGCCTGAGCCAAAGTGATAGTGGGACTGCAGTCAGGGCTGGGAGCCGAGAGCTTGGGGAATGGAGTCAGGGCAGATGAGCCAAATAAACCAAGGTAGAGATTTGCCAACCTGCAGTTGGGCCTTTCAGATGTGAAAAGTGATTTCCGTATACTTAGAGGTGAAGCATTTAAAAGAAAAGGGAGAGCATGGGGCCTCCAACAGGGCAGATAATGCAAGCCATGTCTCCCTGTTTCCTGAGCACTAGGAGTTGGCCAGAATCCAATTCGCAAGATCAGAGAGAAGGGTGGTGCCTATTATCTCAACAGTATATTTACCCCAAATATCCCCTCTGACTAGCCAGCCAGCTTCAAACATATGAATCAAGGCTGGGATCCACTCTCCTGGACGTTCTAGAAACAGAGACCAACATGAAGATTTTTCATCTCTTATGTAAAATAGAAGACTTTTTTTTGAGACAGTCTTGCTCTGTCGCCAGGCTGGAGTGCAATGGCGTGATCTCAGCTCACTGAAACCTCTGCCTCCTAGGTTCAAGCGATTCTCCTGCCTTAGCCTCCCTAGTAGCTGGGATTACAGGCACCTGCCACCACGCCAGGCTAATTTTTGTATTTTTTGTAGAGACGGGGTTTCACCATGTTGGCCAGGATGGTCTTGATCTGTTGACCTCGTGATCTGCCCACCTTGGCCTCCCAAAGTGCTGGGATTACAGGTGTGAGCCACTGCGCCCAACTTAAGAGACTTTCTATATAAATAAGAAACACTGACACGCTCACATAGCCATGTGCTTATGTATACAAACACGTTTATTCTAAGATGCACATACACACATAGAATCTATGGCCTGACCTTGCAGTGTAAATCACTGAGTTCAACCAAAGAGACGCTGAGAGGCATGGAGGGCCGCTCAGGCTGGCTGCTCCCACACTCAGGGGGCATGGGAAATGCTTTAACCTGTCCCTTGCCTCTCCGTGAGGCCCATCACAACCTGCAGGCTCCTGGTGGGCGAACCTGAGAAGCTCCACCCCTACTTCCAACACTTAACTCCTCCTCCCCACTCCCAGAAACTAAAAAAAAAAAAAGAGCCCATCAGCATTTTGCCAGAGGAGGAGTGCAGCCCTTGGAAGAAGTCAAAGCCGCCAAATGCGGCTGGCTGTAGAGACTTCCTGTTCTGACACATGGGGCTCAATGAGCCCTAAGACAATGGGGACATTAGGGCCAGGCTGGTGAAGGACAGAGCTCAGGTTTCTCCTGGCAAAATCCCCTGCCCAGAGAGCACAAGCCCCTGAGATTAATGCTTTGCTGCTCTGTCCCCGCTTTCCCAAAAGCAGAACAACCCTGAGCCTAACCTTGGATCTGCACGAGGGTCCCATGGGCAGGGACTGGTCTTGGGAAAATCATGTGTCTTTCTGCCTGCACACCATGAGGCCCCATGGACACAGGGCTGGAGAAACTGGAGTCTGAATGAACTCTGTGCAGTCAAGGGTGGGAGGCGCAGTTGGGTGGCCAAGGCAGAGAGTGCATTCTGCATCTGCAGCAAACTGATTCGGGTCAGACTGCAGAGCAGGAGCAGGGAAATCTTTGGAAAAGGGGAGACTTTGCTTTTTTTCTATACTCAGACCAATTCCAAGTACCTTGGACCAATTCCAGTATAGAAAAAGGGTGTCCTCAAAGGCTCTACCCAGACCCCCACCTCTGACTATCCTCTCCTCACTTGTGTAATTAGAGAGCTCCCTCCACTGCTGCTCCAGAAGACCTGCTCCACCTCCAACATTCTTTGCCACTCAGGGAGAGCACCACAGACATAACCCCAGGAACCCCTGAGGAGCTGGGGAAGTGAGCAGCTCATGAAAACTCTAGGAGAGTGACGCACATGCATGCCTCCTTCCAACAACCGTGACCTTGTTGATTCTTGGAACAGGTTCCTGAAAGCCTTGTTGGGCCAGTGAGATTTAGCCCCATGCATGGAATTTCATGAAAATAGGGAGGCCTTGCTAGACACAGAGTATAAGCACTCTCATAAGCTCCATATCTTCTTGCTCTATACTCAGCAGAGACCCCTGGCCTGCTTCTCTCACACCTGTCAAATGCCCCCGACCTGCAGACTTAAACCTCTTCCCTCCAGGTTTATTCCAGGATCAGCATTGAAACGGTGCTGCCCCAGGGTGCCCTACAATAGCTAATGTGTGTGTAATTGTCAGCTGCCCCTTGAATCTGTACAACTGCCCTGTAGGCAGCCTTCAGCCTCTATACACTGTACTTCTCCCCCAATAATTCGAGCAACCTAGAAGTAGAGACCTGAGAAATTATTCGATGACCCAGATCTGTATAGACAGATCCTTCAGGCCCTCAAGCATCCACCTTCACCAAAATTGT
This sequence comes from Piliocolobus tephrosceles, assembly GCF_002776525.5. Lineage (NCBI taxonomy): Eukaryota > Metazoa > Chordata > Mammalia > Primates > Cercopithecidae > Piliocolobus > Piliocolobus tephrosceles. The sequence continues at coordinate 49,931,329 of NC_045443.1, forward strand.
CTAGTTATACAGGATTTTAGAGACCCCTCCCCAGGGAAAAAAGACCATTGCTCAAAATGAATGACAATAGCATTATATTGAAGATTCACCTGCAGATGGATAAGAGGGAATGAGAGGAGTAGAATGGGACACTAAGTAGTTCTTGTCCTAAGCTTGCAGGGCCAGGTGCTACCAGGTGATGGAAAAGTAGTTTGGTCCTGATGTAGATGGATAATACAGGATCTGGTGGGAGATGGCATTGGGCTGGGAAAGGGCATATGTGACCCCAATAATTCTGGAGATGACACTCTTGGTCATTTTCTTCTCTGTCCATGGGAGGTGAGTTGTCAGCTGACATCCCTCCCACTCCAGGTGGGTCACCAGGCTCAAATCAAGAAGAAGCTACCAAACTCCAAGAGGCAGAGTCCCTGTCCCAGCCCAGGAGATAATCCTGGGGCAGAGAGAGCCCACAGGATAGTGGAGGGGACACTAATAAGACAAGCCCCAGAGAGGGAGGATGGAGGTAAAGTGAAGGAAGCACAGAGACACCAGTGCTGGGCCCAGCTGGACACAGTGAGCTGCAGGGACCTCATTTCCTCTATCGTCTCTTGTTCAGGGTGGTGGTAGAGATGATCTTGCTGCTGGAACTGCCAGAGACACTGCCACCAAACCCAAAGCCACTTCCAGAGCCAGAGCCAAAGCCACTACTCAGGCCAAACCCGGAGCCACTTCCTAATCCTCCGCTGATGCCTCCAGTGCTGGTGCTACCGCCAACCACAGCTGCAGAAAAGACGCAAAGGACACAGTTATTCCAGTGGTGCCAGCACCCAGGGATCTCAGCCAAGACCCACGTGAATGAACAACTACAGCAAGAGCAGAAGGTACTTACAGATGCTCACGGCACTCTGGCATTCTCCAGACATTCTGTGGGGGAAAGAAAAGGCAGTGAACCTCAGGGAGCACAGAATTTCGTTCAATAAGCCCGCCTCACTCACCTCTCTTACCCTTGAGCAGCCTCTGAGTTTGAGGACCCAGTGTGAACCTGTTATCTAAGCTGTCCTGGTTCATAATGCACTGGCACAGCACTGACGCTTGCAGCCCGACAGAGGTACAAGCTCATGGCCCTGGACCTCTCCGGCCCTCATGTTCACACCCTGCCTAACCCCTCACCTGCACTCCTCGCCCTCCAGGAGTTTGCGGTAGGTGGCGATCTCGATGTCCAGGGCCAGCTTCACACTCATGAGCTCCTGGTACTCACGCAGCATTCGTGCCAGCTCCTCCTTGGCCTGCTGCAGAGCAGCCTCCAGCTCTATGCGCTTGCTGTGGGCATCTTTAAGGGCATTCTCACCACGCTGCTCTGCATCAACCACAGATGCCTGAAGAGTCTGGCACTATAGACAAAGGCATTAGATAGGTGGTCAGCAGTGCCCTGCCTTCAAGGCCTCTACACCTGTCCCCTCCCCTGGTCCAGCTTTCCTTGGGTGAGGATGTCAAGATTCTATCTGTACTGCCCACTTTCCCTGACACTTACACATCTCATTCTCTCCAGCCATAGCCCACCAATGCCTCCATCTGACTGATTAAATAAAGATGAGCAAAAACCCATGAAGAAGAGCCAAGAAACCTATGCACCAGGAGCGTCATGTTGTGCCAACTGGGTTATTGCTGAAAAAATCTGGGTATGGCTTGCACAAAGAGCTGTGAATTCCCAGCAACAAGCTCAGGGTTTTCTGGCCCGAAGCTTTATCTGCCTGTCCACTCTGTAGATGTCTGCCTGAGGCCCCTGGCCTTGTGCTTCATCTGGAAGGGAGAGACACCCACCTGCTTCTTGATGTTCTCGATCTCTGCCCGCAGCCTCTGGATCATCCTGTTGAGCTCTGCGATTTCACTCTTGGTGTTCTTCAGGTTGTCACCATGTTGGTCAACCGAGATCTGGAGCTGCTGGACCTAATACTCAAGAAAACACAGAGAACCAGGGGTCAGGGGCATCTGGGTAGGGTCCATTCTCAAGTGAACTCAGTGAGAATTGCCACAGGTGGCAGTTCAGACCAGGACCAACGATGCCTGGAAACGTCTGTTCATATCTGACTTCTGTTGGTCTTGAGCTAATGATCACCTGTTCACAGATGTAAAAAGCAGAGCCCCAGAGCCAGCCCCATCTCCTGAGAGATCCACACCACCCACCTTGGTCTGGTACAGGGCCTCGGCCTCAGCCTTGCTCCTCTGGGCAATCTCCTCGTACTGAGCACGGACCTCAGCAATAATGCTGTCCAGGTCCAGGTTGCGGTTGTTGTCCATGGAGAGGACCACGGACATGTCGCTGACATGGGTCTGCATCTGGGACAGCTCCTGCAAGGCAAATGTCTCACATCAGCCCCCCTAGGAAAGCCTTCACTGACCTGATACAGGCTCAGATAGGAGCAGAGCTGGCATTCACAATGTGAGGGAAGGGGAGAGACAGGTAAAGTTCTAAGCAGAAATCAAGTGGTTGTGACAGCTCAGAATGGAAGAGCAATGCTTCTAGTCTCTACTGGTCCCCAGGAACCATAAGCCACTCTGTCTAATGCAGTGAGTGCCGGTGTGTTGGATGGAAGGGAATGGAACGGATCCATTTCACCAGAAAAAATGCTAGACAGCAATGAATTCTATTCCAAGCACTCTTTAGATCTAATCACCCCTTCTAAGACCAAGACCACATCTGGTTCTAAGAATCTCCCAGTTGAATTTCCCACTTCAAACCTTTCTATGTATGACCTTGATGGGAACCCACTGCCCTAAAATAAGGGAGCTGGAGTCTTTTCAAATAACTGTAAATCCCAACCAGCAGCGTCACAAACAGGGGATTCCCTTTCCCTGAATGGAGGAGAGGATCCCTCACCGCATCATAGAGGACCTTCAGGAAGTTGATCTCATCATTAAGACTGTCCACCTTGGCCTCCAGCTCCACCTTGTTCATATAGGCAGCATCCACGTCCTGCAGAGGAGGAAGGAGGATAAGAGATGAGGAACAGGAATGCCAGTGGGGGGACGGGGTACTAAGTGACACCTACAGGTATTCTCAGCAGCATTTAGGAAAGCCTACTCTTAGGAAAGACTACTCAGTGGCAGGTGAGCTGGTGGGGGACCAATTTTATATACTCTTCCCCTAGAGCCACCTGAAGACATGGAAGTTGATTATCCAAATAGGCTTTTCTAATAGTATGGAGATCTCTCAAAGAACTAAAAATAGAACTAACATTGGATTCAGCAATCCCACTGCTGGAATTCCACTCAAAGGAAAAGAAATCATTGTAACAAAAAGATAACCTGCACTCATGTTTATCGCAGCACAATTCACAATAGCAAAGATAGATGGAATCAACCTAAGTGTCCATCAACAGATGATTGGATAAAGAAAATGTGGCACATATACACCACAGAATACTACTCAGCCATAAAAACAGAATGAAATTATGTCTTTTTGCAGCAATGTGGATGGAACTGGAGTTCATTATCTTAAGTTAAATAACTCAGGCACAGAAAGGCAAGTACCACATGGACATAGAGCGTGGAATGATAGACAATGGAGACTTGAAAGAGGGAGGGGTGGGAGGGAGGTGGACAATGAGAAATTACTTATTGGATACAATGTATGTTATCCCAGCAATGGATACACTGAAAGCCCTGACTTCACCACAACACAAACTGTCCATATAACAAAATTACACTTATACCCCATGAATTTATAAAAATAAAAATTGGCAAGGTGCCGTGGCTCACACCTGTAATCCCAGGACTTTGGGAGGCTGAAGCAGGCAGATCACCTGAGGTCAGGAGTTCGAGACCAGCCTGACCAACATGGAGAAACCCTGTCTCTACTAAAAATACAAAATTAACCAGGCATGGTAGCACATGTCTGTAATCCCAGCTACTTGGGAGGCTGAGGCATGAGAATCGCTTGGACCCAGGAGATGGAGCTTGCGGCAAGCCAAGAGTGCACTCCAACTTGGGCAACAAGAGTGAAACTCCGTCTCAAAAAAAAAAAATGCAAATAGGCTTCCCTCCCTACCTTAATCCCTTAGAACCTGGTTTGGTTACCCACTTTCTTTGACTGTATAGATCTAGGTAGTTTCAAGTAAGTGGAGATGAGGCAGAGATGGACCAAACCCATGACTTCAACCAAAGACCACTCCTCAAGGGAAGGAGCACCCTGAAGGCACTCCCTACTATCCTTCGTCTCTTACCTTCTTGAGGACCACAAAGTCATTCTCAGCTGCTGTGCGTTTGTTGATCTCCTCTTCATACCTGGGGGTGGGCACGGGGAGAAAAAGACAAAAGCCCACAGTGAGCTGGTGTTTCTCAGATCTCTGCTGCTTGTTTTCAAGCATTTCCAAACAAATTTGGAGATATCCTGGTAATTAGTTACATTTCCCATGTTCATACAGATATTCATTTAACCTACATTACTGCATTCATTGAATATAGGAAGTACCAGTTTAGGCCAAGATTTATTCAGAGACATGAAAACCAAACTTTAAAGAGACTGTTTTCGAGAGAAAATCCAGCAATGGTGTAGTTGATTTAACATCCATGGAAGGGCTGTACTTTTGGCCATTTTGGCAGATTAAATTCTCAGCAATGTCATCAGCACACTCCACTTCCTTTTGTTTGGTGGGTGAATGAATTGAGAGAGAGGGTTGGTATTTATTTTGTCAGTCCTATCCCATAGTGAGTTTAATGAGAGGTGCTGTGTATTCAGTGTTCACTCTGTGTACTGAAATATGCCACATGCTTTCTCTATTTCATGTAATTTCATTTAATTCTCACAACCCATAAAGTACGAATATTATCCCCATTTGAAGATGAATAAAACCGAAGCTCAGAGAGGTTCAGCAACTCACCCAAGGTCACACAAATAGTAAGTGAGGACTCAGTATGCAAACCAGCTCCATCTGCCTCTACAGCCTGTGTTCTTCTGGCCATACTACACTGCTTTTCATCTATTTGGGTTCTGATCTTGTTCGTATATGGCAGACCCAAGTCCCTGAATCTATCATTGAATTTCCATTTGGAACAACTTGTGGTTACTAGACCTCACCCTGTGAAAACATGACTCTGTCAACGTAGGAAAACAGACTAGAGGGCCTTCCTAGCCACCTTCAGAGCCTGAGATTCTAAGCCACTGGAGAGAGGCCCGGGAGCCTGGGTGTGGCCAGGCACATGCGTCAGATGGCATCCCTTCCTTCCTCCCCACTTACTTGGTCTTGAAGTCCTCCACGCTGTCCTGCATGGTCTTCAGCTCAGACTGCAGGCGCCCTTTGTCATTGACCAAAGTATCTAGTTGCTTCCTCAGGACACTGAGGTAGGTCTCAAAGAGGGGCTCAAGGTTTTTGCTGGAGGTGCTGGTTGTCTGCTGCTGGAGCAGCTTCCATTTGGTGTCCAGGACCTTATTCTGTTGCTCTAAGAACCGCACCTGTGTTGATAAAGGCACCAGCCAACTGATAAGGGCCTGAAGTGTGGCAGGAGGGCCAGCCGATGCCAACACCAACCCAGTCAATCCCAGGGAACCACACGGCCCAAGAACCACCCAAGTAGGGCCACTATGTTGCATCTCCAGGGCACCACTCACTCGGGTCGACATGACGGCCCCATTATCGAGCCCATAGCACCAAGGGGATCACACATGTTGTGGTTGTCACACAGCCAGAGCAGCAGGGCCTGACAGTGCAGCAAGAACAACTTCCTAACCACAGGCACCCAAAGCCCCAAAGAAGAACATTAAACTTCTGTGAAATAACAAAATAAAATTAGGAGACATCACAGTCTGGAGGCTCTTGCATTCAAAATGATCCTGACCCAAAGCAAACAAAAGATAAAGTCACTACAGACTTTTTAATAAGCTTACTTATCAATGGACCTGGTGTGTCCCTGTGAACCTGTGAACAACTGAGTACAGATATTTAAAACCAGGGCCCTATATACATTATGAGTCTCACCTAAACTCTATTCTGCAAAGGACTTCCCTGAACTTTCCCTCCCTCTATGAAAAAATCTATCCAGATGAACCAAGACAGCAGCTTAGCATGACATTTCCACTTTACGAGCCTCAGAGCTGAAAGGAAAGCAGGTAAGGGAGACGGATCACGTTTTGAACTCGAAAGGTAAAATGAGATGAGATGAGACAAGGATGCATCAAAGAGCCCTGAGTTTTTGCTGTCATATGTGCATCTCCTACAGTCACGGTAAAACCTCTTTAAGCTACTATGGGTTTATTCGAACTGGCAAGAAGAGCAAATATGCACCTCATTCTACTCCAAGAGTGTTCATTCTTGCCCCATATGTCGAAGCTGCCTAAGACTTTGATGCCTGGTGAACCAGGGCAATCTGGACAAAAGGGCGGCACTCATCCACCCAGTCATCAATCTTTGGATGACTCGGCTCTCTGGGGCTGCACTGCTCACTATCATCCATCATGCATGACTGTAACTGAGCTTAAAGAACTTGAACTTCTAGACATTGCATGAAAAAGGAAGTTGGGCTACAAAAAGAAGAGACCTGTCTCCTCCTTTCTTCGAACAGACCCAGACATGAGCAGTGTTGCTCAATCAAAGGAATGAAAAAGGTAAATTTCCAAGGCCCTGGTGAGACCTAGAATCTCCCACTGGAGCCAGTCCCTTTTTCACTTGCACAATCAGCTTAGTTTTCTTCGGTTCTAAGAAAAGAAGTGGCCATTGTTAAGTGATTAGTGGAGTTAACTGCATTAAATTCAAAACCAAATCTGAGAAGAAGCAGAGAAATAATGAACCCACTTTATAGCTGGGATGACTAGAGCCAGAAAAGTCAAGTGATTTGTCCAGTATCCCACAGCATGTCTAAGGAAATCCAAACATTTAACTGCCTTGAGCCTCCCACCTTCCCACCAGCCATGGGACAAAAAAGGAAGGCTAAAAGTCACGATGCCCCTTCAACAGCTGGAGAATTCGGGCCGGGGGAAGTTCAGCAGTCTTCCCAGCACCTGTGGTAGGCTCAGGTCTGAGACCCCACGACTCAGGACCCTTCTCTCCTAACTGCCCCTCTCCAGCCGGGGACACAGCTCACCTTGTCGATGAAGGAGGCAAACTTGTTGTTGAGGAGCTTGATCTGTTCGCGCTCCTCTGTCCGGACTTTCTGGATCTCAGGGTCAATCTCCACGTGGAGGGGGGTCAGCAAGCTCTGGTTGATGGTGACCTCCTGAATTCCCCCAGCGGGGCAGACAGGGAAGCCAGGGCCACCCTTACCACTGAAGGAGGCCCCAAATCCACCGCCAAAGCCACCAGTGCCGAAGCCTCCAGCACCTCCAAAGCAGGCGCCTTGTCGTGACCCAGCCACACTCATGGAGATGCTCTTATTCCCCCCGAGGTTGTAGAGGCTCCTGCTGCCAAAGCCCCCAGAAGAGCATCGGCCAGCACCTCCAGACACGGAGAATGAGCTGAAGGCACCTCTCTTGCCACCGCCGACGATGGCCGAGCCACAGCTGAAGCCCCGGGGCCCGCCTCGGACACACTGCTGTCTGGCAATCATGGCTGCAGAGAGTAAGCTGGGAGCTATCAGAGAAGCGAAAGGGCCCAAGCCGGTGAATGCTGGAGCCCTCAACCTGGGTCTCTTATATGTGCTGGAGCAGCAGGGCTTGGTTGCAGGGGCATAAAGGGAAAAATCTGAAACATCTCTGGGCTTGGCCTTTGGCACAAACCCATCCTTCCCGCACCTGTTGAGCATGTCACTAAACACACCTACAGAAGTCATCTGGAGGGCACAGGTTACTGGATCCCATCATACTCTTCTCTGGGAGAACCTGAACCGGCGCCCCAGGGCCTCCTAATCAGAAGCCCCTGCCTGGGCCCAGCCCTCCAGGTCCCCACCCACTGTACCTCCATCTCCCCAGCCTCATGGCACCTCCCTCCTCCAGAAAAGACACCCCATCACCCATCCTCTCACCCCACAGAATGTGGAGTTAGAGGGCCTGAGTTTGAGTGCACAGCTTGCCACCTCCCAGCTCTGCAAATCAGAACAAATCATCCTCTGAAGCCCAGTTGCTTTCCCTATAAATTGGAAGTAATACAAATATTTGCCTTACCGCTTCTCAGGATAGAGTGAGCTAGTGATTAACGGAGTGCTCTGTAAACTGTCAAAAGCCACATGTATGTTTGTTATTCTTAGCATTCTTATTCCTCCACATGTACTTGGCTCCATGTACCCATAAAGAGGGGAAATATTCTGTATGCCAGCCTTGGCCTTCCAAACCTAGATCCAGATTCACTTCAACTTGGCCAACAGCTACTGAGAACCTGCCAGGCATGGAGCTAGGTACTAAGGAGATGGGGGAAGACAAAACATCTTCCCTAAGAACATCCTGACTGTCTTTCTCAGCCCTGGGTACTCATGCTGCCTCCCTTCAGTGTGTGCTTGCACAATTCTAGATGGGCGTTCTCCAGCGGGGTCTGGTGTTGTGCACTCTGCAACTCCATTTGCTGCCCAGTTGTTTGCTAGGTGCGTTCTGATTTTCTATAATGGTGCAGAAATCAGGGCAAGAGTTCATAACTTTTTTGCTGCTGGGGATCCCTTTGGCTAAATGATGAAACCTATGGATCCCTTCTCAGAGCAATGTTTTTAAATGCAAAATCCTAGTTTTAAGCCATAACTTAAATTCTTCCTAGTTGAGTGTAACAGATCTGTGTTCAAATCCCTCCGGTTGCCACTAACTAGCTGTGTAACCTTGGGTGGGCCATCTAACCACTCTGAACCCATCCGATATGGTTTGGCTCTGTGTCCCCACCCAAATCTCATCTTAAATTTTACTCCCATAATTCCCACATGTTGTGGGAGGGACCCGGTGGGAGATGATTGAATCATGGGGCGGTTTCCCCCGTACTGTTCTTATAGTTGTGAATAAGTCTCACGAGATCTGGTGGTTTAATAAGGGGAAATCCATTTCACTCGGCTCTCATTCTCTCTCTTGCTACCACCATGTAACAAGTGCCTTTTGCTTTCTGCCATGATTTTGAGGCCTCCCTAGCCACATGGAACTGTAAGTCCAATAAATCTCTTTCTTTTGTAAATTGCCCAGACTCAGGTATGCCTTTATCAGCAGCATGATAATGGACCATCCAATCCATCTTCTCATCTACCAAATGGGACGTGTGCCTCACAGGGAATGAGACAATGTCCCCATGGTGCCTGGCATATAGGAGGTTAGCAGGCATTCATTCTCTTCCTGCCCAGGCTTTGCCATTGTCATTTACAAGGAGATATCGGTTGTCTTTGTTCTCCCCCCTTTCCTCAATTCCTCATAGATGAAATGACCCCAGGTCTGAGGAAGAGTGGTCACCAGCACCTGGTTAATCCCACAGACCCAAGTTGCCCTTAGCTGAATGAAAGCTGGCCAGGGAGAGAGTGAACGGCTAACTCCATGCACAGACAGAAGGCAGGGGCCAGTGCTGAGGACAGAGTGGTCAGCAGATCCCACCCCAACGCAGGGATGCACGGAAGGCCAGGCTGGCTGGGAGCTCAGCCAGCTCCTTCTGCAGCCACTTCCTCCCTTGTCCCCATTCCCCCAAGCCCTCCCACCCCTACCTCTAGTCTGTCTCTGCCAAGATGGCCTCTAAGTAAGTGGAGAGGGGGTGGAGGGACTGTGGCCATAAGGACTGGAGTCCACAGGCCCCATTACAGGAGAATGCCCGGGTCATGGGTCAGTCCACCTGCAGTAGGTGAGCATTCTAGAGCCAGAACCATCTCCTAGAAGGAAGGGGTTGGACTTTCACTGATCCTTTCTGCCCAGATTCACCAAACGCCCACTTTGTGCCAAGTCCTGTGCTGGATGCCTTACCTACACTTGATCAACTAGTCTACTTAGAGGTTCTATGCGGTTAGCACCATTAACCTTCCTTTCAGAAGCTCAGAGAAGTAAAGTAGCTCCCAGAGTCACACAGCAGCACATGGTGGAGGCAGGATTTAAACTCTCATTAGTCTGGTCCCAAAGGCTACATATTCTATGGCCTCTCACTCACACTGTTCTGCCTGGTATAAAGCCACTCCGTCTAAATTGTGTCACAACCAATGCAGAATGGGCACCCGATAAACCTGATGGAACTGGCTGTTCAGGTCAAAGGGGCTATGGGGGCACTAGCATCCCAGGGTCTATCAATTTCCACTCTTGCTCCTAAGGTGGACATGGCTTGGAAGGAGGGTGAGAACTACTGCAAGTCTTTGGGGGCTGCAGCTGCAGGAGCAGAGGAAACATGTGAGCATCCCCCTTGGGAAGCTGAGGTCTAATTGACTGGTTTCCTGCCCCAGAGGACATGGTAGGGCCACTGGGATCTCACCCTGAGTGAGGGCCGGAGCTCCCCCGGCTGCCTCACCTCAGCCTCTGCACCTGCCATTCACTGCTTTCTTCTCTCGTAGCCGCTGGGGTTTGATGGGGACTATCACAGGCCAGGGTAGAGGCTTTGCCTGAGTATAGGTGAATCCCTGAGATGGCTCGTAGTGTGCTTATTGGGTCTTTTACTCTCCAACACTCCAACACTAGGAGAAAATGGCATGGGTTCACTGGCCATAAAGTTGTATCTACTGCTTAGAACAAAAAGCAAGCCAGGAGCCGAGGGGATTTTCAGGGAAACAATATAGAATATGCAGTCAGCCTTATTTTGTGCCTGTAGGGCACCCAAACCATGGAGCTGCAATTGAGGTACTTCTCATGAAGGTGACTTGAGGTGTGCCATCCCTGATACAAGAAGGAAGACGAAGGAAAGACAGCAGTGCCTCTTGGGTGGAAGGGATTCTCTTTTGGAACTACCGTTATATGCTGAACACTAGGTGCTTCTTCTGACAACCTGGCCAAAGAAGTGTTTTACTATGTCCAGTTTGGAGCTGCAGACATTGAGGCTCAGAGGGGTATGTAACTTGCCTGAGATCACACAGCCAGGAAGTGGTAGAGATGGGAAGTCAGTCCTATCTGTCTGACTTCAAAGCTTGTGACCTTACAATGTATAAAATGGTAGATACAATGTTTTATATGAGTAACTGGCCTGCACAGAATCTGCAGGGAAAAAAGTACACAGCAACTTATACAGCCCGGTAGCTCATGGTCCACCAGGACGGCCATGGGGTCTGGCCAGCAGACTGCAAGCTCTGCAGATGCGGCTCAGCTCCTTTCTGTCCTTACCCTCAGCACATGGTCAGTTGCTTGGTTGATGTGGCCCTGTTCTTACAAGTACCCAATAAGGTATGACACTACTCTGAGGGGCCAGTTTTGTTTCCTCCAATTAACTAAATCCAAATTAATTTCATGACAAACCCTACGATAAACCCAATCCAAACAGGAAGAAAGTTCTAGTCTAGAGCCACATTCTGTGTCCTTATTATTAAATCAGAATTGCAAGAAGCTCACAAAATCTTCAAACTGAGCCTGAGAAACCAAAGGTAGACATAAGGAAGAACTTTCTATGCAAAAGCGCCTTTACACCCCAGAGTGAGAGAGAAAGAGAGACGAGTTTCTTTCCCTGAAAATGGGAGAGCCATCTCCTTCATATCTGGGCCAGAGGCAGGCGGCTGAACAAGGTGCCTCTACCCAGCAGCCACAGCTAAAAGCTGGTCCCCTGTCCCTCCCCAGACCCCCACACGCAGATTCTGCTACTGCCCTCCGTGACCCTTCCTTGTTTGGCAGCTGTTCCCAATCTTTTCACAGAGGGATGAGCAGTTGACAGGGGTGTGGAGCCGGGTGGAGGGAGTGTTTGCTCAGGGCTTTCTGGGTGAGGGAGGCAAGCCCTTCACACATTCAGCCCTGGGATTAAGGGATCCTGAGGGGTTCTGTCACTCTCAGCTCCAAATCCGCTGTGTGGTGTGGGAAAGTGCTCCTGCCCTCCCTGGCCAGGCAGGCACCCTCACCCTATTCGGTCACCCAACTTCAACTGCCCCACCGGGCCTGAGTCATTCTTGAGGAGCCAGAGTCAATATGGGGATCAGAGATTCTGCAGATAAGGGCCATCAGCGTTTTAAGGAGAGGCCAGTGAGGGCAATAAGAGGATGGGCACTCCTGAGAGCCAGGCATGGGGGTCTGTACCCAGGGACTCCTCTTTCCCCAGGCCAGAGAGCTGCCCCTGCTGGCCTCCTACCCCAGGCATATACAGGCAGGGGCTTCCCAGCATGTTCTGGCGGCAAAAGTACCCTCACAAACAAAATCACGTGCACAGCCTCATGAGTAAAACAGATAAGGAGAGATGATCCAGTTGGTGCAGGGGAGGGGACCATGATACTTGCCACCTACTGACCTCCCCCTGCAGCCCTGAAAGCAGCCCTTAGGGTCCTCAGTTTGGAAACCCCTAGGTCTGGGCCATTCCCAACCTTCGACAAGTATGTCTAAGCAGCACATTACTGTTGGTGGGCCCTCCTGGGCTGCAATATAATCTCTGAGGGTTTTTTTCCATGACAATTAGAAGTTTCTATTGTTCAGTTTTTAAGCACTAAATAGAATTTTTTTGAGACAGGGTCTCCCTCTGTCACTCAGGCTGGAGTGCAATGGTGCAATCACAGCTTACTGCGGCCTCAACAGCCTCACGGATCCTCCCACCTCAGCCTCCCAAGTAGCTGAGATGACAGGTATGCATTATCAAACCCAGCTAATTTTTGTATTTTTTTTTGTAGAGACGGAGTCTCACCATGTTGCCCAGGCTGGTCTTGAACTCCTGGGTTCAAGGGATCCACCTGCCTCAGCCTCCGCCTCCCGAAGAGCTGACATTACAGGCATGAGCCACCACACCTGGCCTATGATTTCAGTAAAACTGATTATTTTAACACTGCCATTAAGTTACCATGGCTTTGGATAAATTCTTCCCCTTCCTCAACCTGTTTTCTTATCTATGAAATAAAAAGTTTGGAGTCGATTGCATCCAATGCCCCTTCTAGCTCCAGCACCCCCTCCTCTCTATTCCTTTTTCTATATAAGCAAAATAACCTGGTGGTTAAGAGCTTAGGTTATGGAACCAGACTGCTTGGATTCCACACCTAGCTCTGCTACTTACTAGCTGTGTGACCTTAGGCAAGTTACTTAACCACTCTGCCTTATTTTCCTTATAGACAAAATTAGGATGATAATAGCATTTGTATTACAGGCTGCTGTGAAGATAATCAGTTAAAGGCTTGACAGCAGTGCTGGCACACAGTTGGCACTCAATGAGCATTAGCAAGTATTCCTCAAAGTGTTGTACATGGGGTGGGCTATACTCCATCTGTCTGAGAAGGGAAGCTAGAGACCACCCAAGCTGGTGAGGCAGAGCTGACCCTAAACCGCTAGGCCTTTGTGTTCCTAAGCTGCAGGTTAGGGTTTGGCTGAAAATCCCTCCGCTGGCCTTCCACAGCCCTGGGAGAAGCTTTATCAGGACTCTTTGGGGCTCCTCTGAGGAGGACGGGGTGATCAGGCCTGAAGAGTGAGGGTTGCATCCCAGCAATGGCCAGGATTCCTAAGGGGTTGGCAGCACTAACGTTGCCAAGGAAGGGAGCAGTGTGGTGACAGCCTCGGATCGGGCCAACTGGTTTGGTAGCAGGGTGGGGAGGGCCTGAAAGTTGCAGGGCTGAGAGGCCAGCCAATTGGGGAATCACTTGGATATAGCTTGAAGAGTGGGGTCCAGGCTCAGAGTAGAGAACTGTGGAGATGAAGAGGAAAGGAGGTGATACCAGGAGACACACAGAGGAAGGAGCAGTAAGATTTAGCAAGTGATGGAGGCAGGAGTAGGACGGAGGTAGCTTCCAGGGTCATGGGACAGAGGGCTTGAAATTGCAGCCCTGGACACTACTGACCCGCCTCTAACCAGCAGGACGACTACAGCATGAGAGTTCACTTCTGTGAGCGTGAATCGCCTAACCTATAAACTGGAACACCACGTGCCCACTGCTGAACCCAAGGCTGTGGTGATGGTCACAGGCAAAGTAATGTATTTGTAAACCACAAAATCCAATTAAATGTGGATTTTTCTTGCCAACTGGATGTGGGGGCTGAGACAGACATCACTGAGGCCAAGAGGATGAGCTGGGAATCCAGAAGTCAGGGAGTGGGGAAGCAAAGAAACCCGATTCCAGTAAGGGCCTCTATAAGCCAGATGCTTTACGCATGTTCTTATCACAACCCACTTTTACAAAGAAGGAAACTAAGGCTCAGAGAGGTTAGGAAACTTGACAGAGGTCACACAGCTAGTAAGTGGCAGAACTTGGATTTAAATCCAAGTTGCCTAGTTCTGAAGCCTAAGATCTCTCCGCTGAACAAAGCATGCCGTCTGCCCCTACAGAGTTAGTGGTAGGCTGAACAGGCACCAGGGGGTGGCTGGGTAACAGGCAGCCACTTAGCCAGGTCTGGCCTTGAGCAGCGTACATATTCGCTCTGAGCCTCAGTCTCCCCTTGTGAGCCATGTACAGCCCTGGAGTGGCGATGGTATCAAACTAATGTACCTAAGTAAGCATGGCGATTGGGACGTAGTGACTGTGATTGTTGCTGTGTCAGGCATCAGGACATTAATCAATGGATACAATTTCAGTTCCCCAAACAGGACAGACTGCAGCCACAGACAGCTAGCTGTAGTTGTACCATTTATTGAGACACAGATAGGGAAGGGGAGTGTGGGTAGATTCAGGGAGACAGTGGGTCTGGTGGGGGACTGGGGAGGTTGAAGGGTCTTTGGGGACCACTCTCAATTTCTCTCTCTCCAAATAGCTTGGGAAATTCAGCCTCCTCTCAGTGGTCAAAAGATCACCCCCAAGTCACCCAAGCACATCACTCAAGCTGGCAACTTTAACCTCCCCTCCCACCCTATTGCAGGACCAAGAAAAAAACCTGAGTAGATTTGAGCGCTTTCCAAGATGCAAATAGTCTGGTATGAAAACACCCTGGGTCTGAGGTCCCCTGGCTGTTCCTGCTCCTGAGAAGTGACTGGAAAGGGCAGCAGAGGTGGGGTGAGGAGGGCAGGGAGAGGATTGCAGGGGCCCTTGCAGGGCTCAGCAGCTAATACCTCCGGCTGGACGTCTTGACTGTGGTGGTCTTCCGCAGGATGGAGGTTCCCCCAGAGACTAGCCCTCCCTTGACGGTGCTGTAGCCCACATTTGTGCTGAATCCAGCCTTGGTGGCCCCCCCATTCCCACCCAGGGAGATGCCACCTCCGCACACGGTGGTGGAGTTGCCAGTCACAGCTGCAAAGCAAAGGGTCTGGATTAGTCAGGGTGGCCGTGCCAGGAGAGGGCACCCAGAAATCAGTGGAGAATCAGAACAAAATCAGGCAGCAGAGCTATGGGAAATGGATAGAGAAGCCCAGTACTAGGACCCTCTGAACCTGTCTCCAGGAGCTCAAATGGAGGAGAGCATGCTTTAGGACAAGGACAGGTTGCATAAACTGAGCAGAGTTCTGGGGCCTGGCCAGGGGTGGAGCAGGAAGCGGGGAGTAAATACTCACAAATGCTGACTGCACTGGGACATTCTCCAGACATCCTAGGGGACACAGAAAGGCCGGGAGAGCAGTCAGTGGTCCCTGGTGCCCACAGGAAAACCCTCTCCTTCCCTCTGCCTTTACATTGGATCAACTCAGTGGATCCTGATGACAAGACCAGGAAACGTGAGAAGTATGTGTATAGGGCTCTGCCCAGGTCCAAAACCCGGTGCTGCAGAGAAGGCAGAGTCACCAGTAGGCTGTGCCAACTCCTATCCTCCCCTTTTCTTTCCTCTCTCCCCATGTGGGCTACGGACAGCATCCCTGCCCCAATGGCAACAAGCCCACGACCAGACAGAGCTGCCTAGTTTCTGCCCACTTTCTCTCTATTTCATGCCTTTCCTAAGGACAGAAATGGTGGATTTTTTT
Source organism: Piliocolobus tephrosceles (assembly GCF_002776525.5). Taxonomy (NCBI): domain Eukaryota; kingdom Metazoa; phylum Chordata; class Mammalia; order Primates; family Cercopithecidae; genus Piliocolobus; species Piliocolobus tephrosceles. The sequence continues at coordinate 49,947,156 of NC_045443.1, forward strand.
TTCCAAAGCTTCCACTGCTGGTGGAATCTGGTGATAGAAGAGGAAGTTCTATTCCTACTGGGCTGTCAGCCACAATAAGGATTAACAAGAGTTGTGCCAGCCAAGGAGAGGAGTGACGGAGGCAGTGGGCACAAACAGATTTTCCCCCGGCGTGAGTCAGGATCTTGCTCCCTGGTTCCTCCCTCTCCCTCTTGACCCCAGAGCAGACTCTTCAGGCTCTCCCCCAGGGCAGGCCTGAGCAGCTCTCTGGATCGGGCAGGAGGGGCCACCACCTGCTCTCCTCGCTCTCCAGCAGCTTGCGGTAGGTGGCAATCTCCACGTCCAGGGCCAGCTTGACATTCATCAGCTCCTGGTAGTCACGCAGCAGCCGCGCCAGGTCCTCCTTGGCCTGGTGCAGGGCCACATCCAGATCCCCAAGCTTCTTCTGAGCATCCTTGAGCGCCAGCCCCCCACGCTGCTCCGCTTCCTCAATGGCCGTCTGCAGCTGCTGACACTGCCCAGGGGGGAGAGGTGTTGGAAGCACCCTCCGGGGTCATCCCATTCATCTCTCTGCCTTCAAGCCATGAAGGCATCATGATTCCCACATCCCGGCCCCCAAACAACTGGGAAAGAAAGAAGAGAGAAGTATTCATCTGAAGAGATGCTATTACACAAGCAGGATCAAGTAAGGCCACTGGAAAAGTCCTCACTGAAGTCTAACGTCAACCCCTCCTACTGCAGATCAGTCCAATGCCTCAGAAGACATGAAATAAATAACAGAGCCTGATTAGTAACCAAGTGCTTCATTCTAATCTATGGAAGAACCCACACTTTTCAGCCATCCTCAAGATAGAGTCAGCATCAGCATCTGTGACCTGGCCCCTTGAACCCTCTACCTCCTGTTCTGACCTCCTGGAGATGGGATGGATCAGTCTTCTTGGAGAAGGTTGTCCCACCTGCTCTACCACTCATATACCGTGTGACGTTGGACAAGCCCCTTCCCTCTCTGGGCCTCAGTTTCCCCCCTGTAAAAGGAGCCTGTGATCAATGGCCTAGCATTCTATTTTATCCATCAAGAGAAGAGCAGGCCTAGCCCCTCGGGATGACAATGAGAAGGCCCTGCCAACACCATGCCAGACCCCCCAGCCCCCAGGTAGATTCCCACCTGCTTCTTGGCTGCATCTACCTCCCCCTGCAGCCTCTGGATAGTGCGGGTGAGCTCAGCAATCTCATTCTTGGTGTCCCGCAGGTTGTCCCCATGCTTCCCAGCCGTCACCTGCAGCTCCTCATACTGGGGACCAAAGAAGTGGCAGTGAGCTTTCAAATGGCCCCAGCCCACTCTCACAGCTGGAGGCCCCATGCAGGCATGCAGGTTGAGTATATCTGGCCCCCCGGACTCCAAGAGTCCCAGAGACCGAAGACTCTTACGATGGGAGAAGATCTGATCAGACCCCAGGCCTCACACCTGAGCCAGCTATGCCTCTCACCTTGGTCTGGTACCAGGCCTCGGCCTCAGCCCGGCTCCTCTGGGCAATCAGCTCATACTGGGCCTTGACCTCGGCGATGATGCTGTCCAGGTCCAGGTTGCGGTTGTTATCCATGGACAGCACCACATTGGTGTCAGACACGTGGGTCTGCACTTGGCTCAGCTCCTGAAGAAACAGAGACAGCTGCCACCAGCATCCCTGCTCCAGGCCCCAGGAAGCATCAGGGGGTGAAAGACAGGTAGCATCAGGAGGCCTGTGCTCTTGTCCAGGCTCCAGCCTAGAGCAAAGTCACAACAGGAAAGACCTCAGTCTCCCCAGCTGTAAAATGAAGCTCCCATTTTTACAGACTTCATTTATTTTTGTGGGTTTGCAGGCTTCCAAAAGATTAGAGAGGGAAAAGAGAATGTGTACTCCCTGCACTACCACTGATGCCCAGCACTGTGCTAGCACATTCACTAACCCCTCTAGGCCTCAGAACACCCTGTGCAGCAGGCGGGCCCATGGCAGGTTCACAGGGTGCCCATGGCAGGCTCACAGGCAGGCCCACAGCAGGTTCACAGAGTGCCTTTGTGCAAATTGGGGAAAGACACCCCTTCAGGTGGAAGCAGCACATCCAGCACCAGCCAAATCACCAGCTGCACCACCATCCACAGTGGCCCTGACCGTGGACATGTGAGGAAAGAGGTTTGGAGAGAAGTGATGCATCCAAGGCCACCAGGTCCAGGGTGGGACCCAGCCTCGGACCAGTCAATTACACCACAAAGCCCAAGTGGTTTCCTCTAGAGCACACGGAAAGGTGTAGACTATCATGATGTTCTTGGCCCCTCCTGTTTCTAGAACTAACGTCTTTCACACCTAAGTAGGCTTCAGGATGCTGTGAATGGCAGGTTAGGTGATGGGGAGTCAAGGGTCTCTGTTCTGGCCTTCGGACCAGCTGAATCACTGGTCCCATGTGGGGTTCTGCCTCCATCTCTCCCATGGTCCTTCCTGCTCTGGGCTGCCCGTAGAATGCCCTAAACAAATCACTCATTCACTCAGTACTCCTCAGAGGCTCCCTGATGGGTGGAGAACCTTCCCCCTAAAACCCAACACCTCCCATATTCTGGTCTTGTCTCCATCCTTTCTCAAACACTGGCCCTTCGTGGCAGCCCAGGGAATTATAATAGAATAACAATAACAACCCTCGGACCCTGAGCATCACTGTGGTTCAGGCTCTGCATTAGGCACGTGGCAGGTACTAACTCATTACATGCCCTTTTCCAGTAGCAGAAAGAGATTAAGTAACTTGCCCCAGATCACAAGCCAGCAAGTGAGGAGCTCAGTTTCAAATCCCAGGAGTCTGACTTCAGAAGCTGAGAGGACATAGACTAAAATAGAGCTGGCCGGAACAAAGAGAGACAAGGGGTAAAGAGAAATATCAAAGGCAAAACCAATATCCATACTGATGTGGATGCAGATTGTTAAATTAGATTGTATTTCAAAAAGTAGGATGAGGAGGTTAGAGACACAATCAATCCAGTCACTACAAAAACTTGTGGTTTTTGGAAAGATATGAGTTTTGGAGACAGACAAGCCTGAGATCAAGTCCCCAGCCTGACGTGCACTGGCTCTGTAGCTGACGTACCAGCTAAGACTTGCGATGCCTCAGTTCCTTCTTCTGATCATACTTTCTTCCTGCGGTGCTTGTGGGGCTTAAGATCCATGTATGACCCATGGCATGTGCTGATTTAAGTGCATTCTTACTTGCCCAGACTTCTCTGAAGGCCACTGGAGGTGCCCATAAGGCCTATTTGTCACAGATTAGATTGTGTTGTCACAGCTGCCTTGTCTCCTTTCCCACCAAGATGAACTGTCAGCATCATCTTGAAGCATCCTGCCCCTGCCCTCCCCAACTCAGGGTCTCTCTCCAGCCCCATGTCAGAGCACAGTCCCGAGGAAAATCAACCCAAAACTTTTAAGACAAGGAGGCAAAACCTCTCCACTAGACAGCATCAAGAGTGGATGAGGTGATGCAATGGTCTTGCTAGACCAAGGGGATAGAAAGGTCAGGCGTGGCCAGGTACAGTGGCTCACACCTGTAATCCCAGCATTTTGGGAGGCCAAAGTGGGCCGATCACTTGAGCTCAGGAGTTCGAGACTAGCCTGGGAAAAATGGCGAACCCTGTTGCTACAAAAAATACAAAAATTAGCCAGGCATGGTGACGTGCGCCTGTAATCCCAGCTACTTGGGAGGCTGAGGTGGGAGGATCACTTGAGCCCAGAAAGTCAAGACTATAGTGAGCCATGATTGCGCCACTGCCCTCCAGCTAGAGTGACAGAATGAGACCCTGCCTCAAAAAAAAAAAGAAAAGAAAAGAAAAAGTCAGGCTTTCCAGTGAAAGGGAGTTCATGAAATCAGAGCAGAAAGAGCTCTGTGAATCACTAAGGTGTGTGTCTCCTTAGACACCAGGGACTCTAAGGGGGAAAGATAGTGGAGACGTCTAGGCAAGGGTAAAGGGAGCCAGCGGGCAGAAGTAGCACAACCAGAAGAGGGACTGGGTTCCGCAGACACCCCAGGCCAGAGAGAAGCCACCATGGAGGCTGCCTTCCTGCCCTGTGAGACACCCAGTGATAGGTGGTTCACCGCCCAGATTGCTGTGGAATCTGGCTTGGCCAAAATCAGACCATGACATTGGTTACTGAGAGCCATGCTGGTTCCGTGACTGATTGAGCACATGGGACAACAAGGGAACGACTGTGCTGGCCTTTGTTCTCACCCCACTGAGGCACTGCTAGGCCATGAGGACCTCTGACAGGAAAGGGCCCAGGCTTGGTCTCTACCTCTCCTTCCCTTGCCTCCTCCTCACCTAACTGTGCCCACACACTCGATGTGGGCACTCACCACTCACTGGTACCCAAGCACCATGCTCCTTCATGCCTCTGTGACACTGCACAGGCTGGGCCCCAGGCTGCGAAGTCCTTCATGCTCCTTCTCTAGAAGTCTAGCCCCTCCATCAAGATCCAACTCAGATGTCATCTCCCTCGAAGGCTTCTGCAGCCCTTCCAGGAAGGGTCAGCCACGGCATCCCCATGTGCCTTTGCACCTGTGCCTGTCCCCCACAGCTCTCATCACCTGATAACCTGGCCCCACAAGAGCTGAGACTTTGTCTTTGTTGCTATGTGGAAGGTGTTCAGTAAATGTTTGTTAAATAAACATGGCATAGCAATGGAAAGGAATGCTGAGTGTGCCAGCTATGCGCCTTAGACCAGAGAAAAGCCAATTCCTAAACAATCAGAGAAGAAGGGGAGAGAGAATGGAACCTAAGGGACCACAAGGAGGCCCCAGACCATGAATGACCATCAGTGACCCCGGCAAAGTAGAAACTGGGGAAGCACCTAAAAACTCAGCATGGCGGCCCAGAACACTTCCCAGCAAGTTCCATCCGGACAGGCCGTGTAGAGATGCTGGAAGGCAAGCCGTCCAGCCAAGGATAAGCCTGGGAAACACCAAAGTCAGAGGTCAGATGCTGCTAGATGAACTCTAGGCAGAAATAACACAGAGGTCCCTTTGGGCTGATCCCTACAGAAGATCCAGGAAAGGCCAATCGCTCAGCTGCTTTGTCATTTGCCTCTTTTCCATCAAGAACAAACCGGTCATCAAAGTGGAAAGCACAAGAAAAATACTTGAAAGGAAATGGGGACCCAAGACAGGGAATAAGAGGCCTTGGCATTGTTGGAGATCACAGGGATCCAGGCCGGAAGAGCGTACACTCAGAGGCTCCAGGAACTGCCAAGGGGAGGAATGCCCTGGTCATCCTTGAGAGATATGGAGAGGAGGAGACCTCAAAACCCCAAACACAGTAAATGGCCTGATTTTCAAACAGGAGAGATTTGGAATTCTTCAAATAAGGCTGACATCAACCTCCTCCAGACCCATAGAATGAATTCCTAAATGTGTGTGGGAGGCATGAAGCCATCATGGGTTCCCTAAGGAAAAGTGGAACCAAGTGGATTTAATTTTCCTTCATGATTATATTAAACTGCTAAAGGTCTGCCATGGACAATGTTTGACCAAGCCTTTCATAGCATTCTTGAAAGAAGACAGAAAAATATGGTCCAGGTAAGAGTACTGTTAAGGGGATTTTAAAGTAGCTGAGGCTATTTAACCACAAATTATTGATTAACAGACATGGAACAGTCTGTTAACAGTCCCATGGAAAATCACCACTGAAGACCCACAGGACTTTGTTTTGGGCCCTGATTGCCTTAACATGTATATCAATGATTTACACCAGATGCTGTCAAATACCTACACTGAAAGTTTATCCCATCTGCAGATAACGCAAAGCTATGCATCACTAATACATTGGATAAAAGAATCAAGTTACTCAGAGCCCACAGAGCTCAAAATGTTGGAATGACACCACAATGGCATTTCATAGGAAAGAAAGGGAATGGTTAACTATGCCACTCAGTTTCAAAATTCAGCTACCCAAATACAGGAAGTTAGAGGAGAGTAGATGCGTGTCTCATTTGAAAGGATTTATGTGAAAACGTCCAGGAGGGGTTCTAAGAAGCCAACATTGTGAAATGACTTCTAAAACAACACATAAACTAGTGCACTATTAGGCTGCATCAATAGAAGTTTGTGTCTGGAACCTCCCTCCCCATCCCTCTATCTTCTGAATACTTTACTAAGAGCCCTGTTTCCTGAACTTCCTCACATGCCACAGATTTTTATCCTCTCATCATCGTGACTTCTAAAGGGCTGTCATGTGAAAGGCATAAGTCACATGGAAGACAACTGGATATGTGCAGCCCAGAGGGCAAAGTCAAGGGCAGAAGTCATGAGAAGGACATCTAAGTCCATGCTCTAATAAAGTTGTTCAACAATGGCAATGCCTGCCCTAAAAAGTAGTGAGCTCCCTACCACAGGAAGTATTTGAGTAGAGGTTACATATGATAGGGATATGTCAGGGATATCATAGAAAGTGTTCTTGCACTGGATGAAAGGTTGGTGTTGAGGTCCTGCGGACCCTAAGAGTCTATGATTCTGTGGTCATTTCATGTTAAGTTCAGCCCTCTCACACTAGTCTCCAAAGCCCCCTTGTCTCCTGGAAGCCCTTCTGGATTCTTTAATCTACCCACTACTCACCTTCTACTCCAATCTGGAATCCCAGTCCCTCCTGTCTGCCCATTCCTGCTCCCTCATCCCTTGCTCCATTACAAACTGGGCAGGAGAGGGCAATATAACAGTGACAGGAGTCAGACTTTGGAGTTCAAGAGCCAGATTCAAATTCTAGCATGCTTCTTCCTAGCTATGTGACCACAAGCAAGTAATTGTGAGCCCCAGGGTCCTTGACTATAAAATGGAGACAATAATAGTACCTGCATTATGGGGTTATTGAGAAGATTATGTTAAAAGCTTGCCCCAGTGCCTGGCCCATCAAAAGCACTTAATACGTGGAAGCTAATGTTAATTAAAGTGTTAAGGTTTTAGGCTGTGTGCGGTGGCTTATGCCTGTAATCCCAGCACTTTGGGAGGCTGAGGCAGGTGGATCACCTGAGGTCAGGAGTTCAAGACCAGCCTGGCCAACATGGCGAAATTCCATCTCTACTAAAAATACAAAAATTAGCCAGATGTGGTGGCAGGCACCTGTCGTCCCAGCTACTCCAGAGGGTGAAGCAGGAGAATCGCTTGAACCTGGGGGCAGAGGCTGCAGTGAGCCAAGACTGTGCCACTACACTTCAGCTTGGGCAACAGAGCAAAACTCCACCTCCAAAAAAAAAAAAAGTGTCAAGATTTCATCTTCTACCAATGAGGCTGCACTGGTGAATTCAAGTCAGAACTCCATTGAAAACCTCCAGTGCTGTTTATAATGTATGCAAACTCTCCCAGCCCATTGGCCACCTCACCATTTCATAGAGTTGCTGCAGGAAGTCAATCTCCTGGGTCAAGGTGCCCACTTTGCCATGCAAATCCATCCGGCCCATGTACGCTGCATCCACATCCTGGGGATGAGAGAGCAAGACACAGCCTCAGCCCCCAGGGATGTCACCTCCTCCCGAATCAGCCCAGTACCCTGGCAGCCAAAGGACCACCTCCCCCACCCCACTCAGCTCACCTTCTTGAGCACCACAAACTCGTTCTCCGCAGCAGTGCGCTTGTTGATTTCATCCTCGTACCTGTTACACATGGGAGACTCAGGCCAGGCTCAGCCTGGCTCTGCCTTTCAGGCATGGGACCTACTCAGCTTTATGGAAGCCCTGATGGGTCGCTCACTGGTCAAGAACAACTCTGGGGAGCAGTTCTTCAATGTAGCCAACCAGTGAAGAAATGTGGGGTCTGCCTTGATTCAAACATTCCCTCTCCCCACCCCATTTTAGGGAAAGAGGCACAGAACTTGTGCAGTAGTATGGCAATCAAGAGCTGCCATCTCTTTGGATCCAAGCCCTTAGGAGGCTTTAGAGGGACAAGTGAAGATGTGTCAACAGTGGCTGACCTTTACCGTCACTTTCAGCAACACGGTGTCATTCAAACCAGCTAACTCCTCCCCAACCACTTTCGATGAGATTTTAAGGTTTAGAAATTGTCATGGTCGATTTATGCAAAAAGTCATTTTTAAATGTGCCTTAAAGTTATAAATATACATATCAACCAATTATAATATATAAACCTTATTTGGAGCTTGAGTCAAACAAGCCGTATTTTTTAAAGTTATGACGTGTATGGGACCACTGGAAATTCAAAACCGGCTGGATATTTCATTATATTGAGGAATTATTGTTTTAAAATGTATTAGGTGTGATTATGGCACTGTATGTTTTATTGAGTCATGTAGAAGAACTACATTCATATATGCAGATATATGAATATAACTTGTAAAATATTAATGAATGAAATGACAAGATGTCTGGGATTTGCTTCAAGACCACAAGGGAGTCAGAACACGTAGAAAAAGGCAAAGTTAAAAAACAAAAAAGACTACACAGGAAGAAGGGAAGTGGGGAGGTGTAAAAAATTGGCTATGAGCTGATAATGATTAAAGCTGAGTGACAGAAACATGGGGTTCACTATACTCTTCTCCCTACTTTGAAGACTTTTTAAAATTACAAATAAACCTGCCAATTCTCCAGATGGCAGCAGGTGCTGGACCTGAGTGCCTGAGGGATCCAGCTCTGTCTGTGTGTCCCCCAGGTGGGCCTGGGACCCTGGGAATGGGGTGGCCCTCTCAGCAGGTTTCCCACTGCCCCTCCTCATTCCCACATGGCCCCTCCTGGCCTGCTCTCCTCACTTGTTCTTGAAGTCCTCCACAAGGTCCTGCACATTCCTGAGCTCTGAGTCCAGCCTCCCCCGCTCGCTCTGAAGTCTGTCCAGCGTGCTCCGCATGCTGCCCAAGTAGGCCTCAAAGAGGGGCTCCAGGTTGTTTCTGGTGACACCCAAGTTCTGGCCCTGCTCCTGCAGCAGTGCCCACTTGGTCTCCAGCACCTTATTCTGCTGCTCCAGGAACCGCACCTGAGCCAGAGCAGAAAGGGCGGGCTGACGTCATCCTCCGGCCACCAGAGGGGCCAAGGATGGGGTCCGTTGCCACCTCCCCTCCTAGGCCAGGGCATCATAGGGACACTGCAGCCGCACCTACACCTTGCTGTGGGGAGGGGGTCCTTAGGGGAACAGATTGCTGGGAATGAACGTCCAATCCGATGGAAAGACCTCTAACAAGTTAATAAGCACAAAAGCCCAGCTCAATAGCAGTACCAATTTACTAGTTGGTAACCTTGGTTGAATCATTTCTCTCTGAGTCTCCCTCTCTCACTTGTCCTGGGTAAACTGGACTAGATCTATGTTTCTGACCCCTAATTCTGCATTAAAATCAACTGTTTAAAATATAAATCAACTGTTTAAAATCACACACTTTGGGAGCCTGAAGCTGGAGGAGTACTTGAGTTCAGGAGTTCAAGACCTGCCTGGGAAACATAGCAAGACTGTCTCTACTAAAAATCAAGTCTACTAAAAATCTCTACTAAAAATTAGCCAGATGTAGTGGTATGCGCCAGTAGTCCCAGCTATTCAGGAGGCTGAGGTGGGAGGATCACTTGAGCCCAAGAGATGGAGGCTGCAGTGAGCTTTGATTATACCACTGCACTCCAGTCTGGGAAACAGAGTAAGACCCTGTCTCAAAAAAAAAAAAAAATAAGGAAATTGGTGAACTGGGTGAAAGAGTATATAGGAGTACGTTGTACTATTCTTGCAACTTTTCTGTAAATTCCACATTTTTTCCCAAAAAAAAACCTTTTAAAAAAATACCGATGTATGGGCCCTTCCTCTATAGACTCAGAAGGAAGCTTATGGTGTGGGTTTAACAGGACCCCCAGGAGTTTTTGACCCAGCTGGGGTTCCAAGACAATCTCTTAGACTTCCAGCTCCCAGGCTGTGATTCTGCAAGCCTGAGAAAGGTTTTGGCTTATTTGGCCTCTGGGACAGTCCCACAGGAAAACCAAAAGTCACTAGGGGAGAGGGTGAGGAGGCAGGCAAGACAGCTTGCTTCACATTCTGTCATCCAGTCTCTCCAGGTCCTACCTCCACAGCACCTGGGCGTCAGTCACATGGCCCGGGAGCACCATGCAGCAGGTGTGCCTATCGTGAGCAGTAACACCTCTTAGTGCCAAGAACCATGGAGTCCAGGGGCCTGGGTTCCAGTCCTGCCTCTGCCTCCAACTCCTTGTATCATCGTGGGCAAATCACTTGAGCTCTCTAGACCTCAATTTTCTCATCTCAAAAATGGGCACAATATCACCATTTCTGACTATTCATAGAAGCACTGTAGGTACCACAGGAGAAAAGAGATGTGCATGTTCTTTGGAAAAACACAAATCACTGAACCAAGGGATGTTTGTCTGCCAGACCTTCCCCATCATGACCCGCGGCCTTGGCTCAGGATCGAGGAGGACAATGCCAGCAAAACAGACCAGGAAATCCCAGCACAAGTGCTGCCCCCATCCGTGTGGAGCAAGGGCAGGGTTCAGGACACGCCTATGGGCAACAGGTCAAACTCCACACCCCCAGAGCTTGGTGACCTGACGACCACCCTCCTCATTGTCCACCCCAACCTGAGCCTCTTCGCTCAAACAGAGAGGAAAAAAAGGAGAAGCAAAAGGGAGCCTTCCTCTATGACCCCACCCACACACAACTGTGTTCTGATCACATCTTGCCCTTAAGCCTCCTCCAAGCCTGAAAGAATGGAACAAACAGGGCTCCATGCCCTTAACCTTGAACAACTCTTTCGACTCCTGAGCCATTGCTTCCCCAGCTGTAAAATGACAGAAGGCAATGCAGACCACCCCGCTAAGAGGAGCAATGAGGACCATCCATTTTTTGATGATGAGGTAAGGCTACCGTGTAATCAATCGTATTAATCATGGTGGTAGAACAGGCTTCAACACAGGCAAGGTGGGCTTGGCAAACAGGACTCATGAGTAGACTGGAGACTCCCCCACACAGGCACAGCGAAGACCTGAAGGTTGCCTCCAGCCACCCACGTCTTGGCGTCCCAGGCTCAGACGGGGAGAGCTCCAGAGCTCTGTCAACCACCACCCTACTACAAGTGGGCTACAGCAGCCCTGGCCCAGCCCACCCTCTCTTAGAGGTCCCGCTTCTTCCCCAGGAGCTCCCTTCCTCCTTCCTGCTTGGCTCACCTTGTCGATGAAGGAGGCAAACTTATTGTTGAGGGTCTTGATCTGCTCCCGCTCCTGAGTGCGCACTCGCTGGATCTCGGGGTCGATCTCCACATGGAGGGGAGTCAGCAGGCTCTGGTTGACGGTGACTTCCTGGATCCCCCCAGGAGGACAGGCGGGCCCGAATGTCTGCCTGCCAGCCCCCTGTCCTGTAAATGCCCTGCTGCCAAAGCCAAAGCTCCCCAGAGCCCGCCCCAAGGAGGCCCCTCCGGCCACACTGACAGAGATACTCTTGTGGCCCCCCAAGTTATAGAGGCTTCGGCTGCCAAAGCCACCTGTGCTGGGGCCACAGCGGGTCCCTCCACCACTGCCACTGTTCCGGGACACCGTCACTGAGCTGAAGCTGGTGCGGGCCTGGGACCCACCCCCTCCACTGGCAGAGTTGGAGCTGAAGCCCCCTTTGGTGGAGTATGTTTGCTGAGAGACAGAGGACCTCATAGCTGCAGAGAGGCCAGAGGGCAGGACGAGAGGGCAGGAAGGGAGTGCCGTGAGCTGCTGGGCCACCGTGGGCTTTTTATCTTTTCCCAGCTGGGCCGGCTCCCCAGCTCCACAGACACTCCTGCCCCATCACCCCAGGGGGAGAGGGAGGGGTCCTGTGGGCCGCAGGGAGTTCCCTCTCCCCCAGCAGGAGGGAGGGGCCCTCCTGGTTATCACCTGTGCTCCAGAGCTGGGGCTGAGCTGAGACTGTCTGGGGCAGGATGCCACCTTCTCCCCCTGCCTCCAGGCTCTCCTTGGTTGGCACAGGATGATACGGGCTCCCACGGCCACCCCCACCACCCAGTGGCTGCCTTGCTGTCCTCCTACCCAGCCCCAGTGGCCGCTGTCAATAGAGCTCTGTTCTATGGGGTTTGTCCCAGGCCCCTGTTGTAAGCCAAGGCTGCAGGGCCTGGGGCTGTGCAGGTGGTAGGAGAAGGAGCATTGAGCAATGGGCTGCCAGAGGGAGCATCCAGGTCTGCTCCCTTCCCACCCCCAGCCCACGGCCCACCGTTCCTCACAGGTCCAGGGTAGGTGACACAGGTGACAGGGTGAGAGTGGGGCTAGCCTGTGCCTCTGCCATAGAATGGCAGAGCCTTCTGGGAAGTGAGCCTGTGCAGGCAAAGTGAATTCAAAGACAGAAAGAGGGTCCCTGCCCAACCATGGGGGCAAGGCACTTGATCAGGAGGTCGAGAAGGCCTGGGGTCCTCAGACAGGGCCCAGAAGCCTGGGAGCAAAGGACACTCTTATGGAGGCTGAAGAGACAGCAGGGGATTTAACCAATACCTGAGATCCCTGACCCTCTGCACCACAGCAGAGTCCCCACAGAAAGGTTCAGCCACTTTGGAGGGAGCTGGAGGTGGGCTGAGGACACAGACCACCCTGGGTGGAGACAGGCACGGCTCCAAAAGGCAAGTGTTCTGAAAAAGCCCCAGGAGGCCCATGCAGAAACCCCGTCACTCCCATCTTCCCCTGCCCCCCATGCAGGAGCCCATGTGTCTGATTCAGAGGGGCTAGGGGAGCTCCTTAAATCACCTCATATGGTCGCCCCCAACTTCCTATTCACCTCAGTCTGCTGGGACCAAACAAAGCCCCAAGCAAAGACAGAGATGTCAACTGTCAGGGCCAAGGGGTGATTGAGGAGGTGACTTTAGACACTGGCCCTCCTCACCCCCTTCATCTCTCAGCAAGAAGATGGGCTCAAAGTGAACAGAGACTTGCCTGAAAAAAAAGAGCGAGGACAGCATCGTTGTGCTCCCCACCCCCACAAGATGAGCAGAACAACCAACCAGCCTGTGTCCCCAGGATCCCAAAAGAGAGGACATGGGACTGCCATGGAGAAGGCTTGGCCTCCCTCCCTTGTTCGCCACAGCCCAGGGAGGGCAAGTGAAGAGACTGCCTGTTCCAGGACCAGAGGGAGCTGTGGGATCTTCTCCTAGGGCCCCTGGGAGGCTGTAAGTGGCTCCCAGTTGCTTGAAGAAGTTGAACCCAGCTCCCACGAGGAATGGGAGTGACAGCACTTGCAGAACTAGTCCCTTAATAGCCAAGAGGAGATTTTGGAGTTAGGACACTGGGCATTTGGGGAGCCAAGCCGAGCCATCTCCCACACTGAGCTGCGTGTCCTGGGGCAACTCGCAACTTCTCTGAGCCCCATTTCCTCCTCTGCCTATAAGCAGGGCCCTCCATGGAAGCCCTTTGGAAAAGCAATCCCTGGATGAAGCCGCCACTTCCCACTGACCTTTGTTTCCTTTACCCAGGCTGAGATCACTTTCTCAGCCTCCCTTATCTCTCCCTGGGCCATGTGGGAGGAGAAAACAGTCATGAGTGGGCCCTAGCCTCTAGGATGTGGCTGTGGGCCCCCTCTGAGTCACAGGACAGCCAGGCTGGTGGGAGTGAGAGGCAGTCGGTAAACACAAGTCTCACCTCACCTCAGACACTGACACTCACGCCATCCCTCGCACACATTTACCAAGCATGTTCTCTGGGCCAGGCTTTGTGCTGGGAGCTGGTGACAGGTGCACAAGGCCCAGGGCACACTCTCATGGAGCTCCCGGCTTGCTGCTTGAAGACAGCCTCCCTCCCACCCAGGCTCACAGTCCAGGCCCAGACAGAAGCCTGGGAGGCCACTTTGCCTCCACCAGCCCTCACCACTCTACCTTCAGACAGGACATGCAAGCTAAGACCTTCTTTCTATAGCCCAGGGAGGAGTGGTTTCCTCCCCTCCTGCCCTCCACAGAGAGGAAGAGCTGCTGCACACTGCTATACTCATTACTGAGGGGCTCCATCTCTGGAGACTGTCACCTGCCCAGAGTCCCCCCCGATGGCAGGACACAAAAGCAGAGGGGATAGAAGGTTGCTGCCGCCGAAGGGAGGGGGCAAGATAGTGGATACTGCCAACCTAGCGCCTACCGTGGGCCAGGCTGGGTGCCGAGTAATAAGAAAGTTATAGGAACAAAGGAGCCTCCAAAGGGTAGGGCTTTCTGAGCTAATTATCATCATTTTTACAGTCAGCATTTACTCAGCACATACTATGAGGCAGACAGTGGCCTGGGCACCATCCCTGCAATGGTATGTTGAGTCTTCACGATGGTGATGCTCCATCTGCCTCCCTCCCGCTCCATTCTCCACCCTCCTCTGACCCTTGTGGGCTGCTCCCTGGCACTCTGGCTTCCAGTTGGGTTGACCAAAGGGAGACACCAGCAGGTGATCAGAGGGAGGAGAGAGGTCAGGTGTTTCTTCCCAGCTCCCTCCCTACTTCCAACCCCTTCAGACCACTGTCTGGGGTCACGGCTGCGTCTCCCCAAGATTACAGCTTCTGCCACCTCACTGCTTCTCTTGACCTTCAGCTCTATATAAGGCGACCAGCCCATCCTGATTTTCTCAGGACTGCCCAGCTTTAGCTCTGCAAGTCCTCTCAGTCTTGAGCACACTGAGAGGGTGGACCTCGCTCTAGGGGTGGTAACAGCTTCCCGCCATTGCTGGTCCCTGGCCTCTCCATCCCTGTTCCCTCAGCCCTACCTACACCACTGTAAGTAATCCTTTCGTTAAAGTCAGTTTAGCCCTCTCAGGCCCTCACTTCCAAGACGACAAAGAAAAGAAGGAACAACAATCACGCCCAAGGCCACGTGCAGCCTATTCACTGCACAAACTCTACCTGAAACGTGCCCGAGGGCAAGGCCATTAAGAAAGTCTTCATCTGAAAACACGGTAGAGGCCACCACCGTCAGGGACATTTCCAAAGTGAGTGTCTTGGATGTCTGGGTGCTTCCCAGGCTGAATGTGAAACTGCATTACCGTGTGAGGGGAGCCACTCACAGCAGGCCAGGCAGGAAGCAGCCTTGTGAAGCCCAGAAGGACCCAACACCCATATCCCGATTCAGAACGGCAGGTGCTGCCCGCAACCTCTGCCAAAGCCCATGTAAGGGGCTGAATCCCTCAGCACTAAAGAAAGACTATCCTCTGGGAGGTGGGGGGGAAATGGAAATTATACTTTTTTAAAAAGTCAATTTAATTGAACTACCTTGGATGAATTTCGTTTCCTTCTGGGATCCTAGTGGCACAGTCGCCACACAGCCCTGTGAGGTACATATTATTATTACTCTCTTTTTACAGATGAGGTAACTGAAGAGGTCAAGCCGCTTGATCAAGGTAGCCCCACTAGGAAACGGCAGAGCTGGGATTCAAACCTAGGAGTTCTAGCCACATCCTCACTGGTTCCTGTCTCCTTCACACAAAGATGAAAAGCCTTCTTACATAATTTGGATGGAGAGATTCATGGATGTGAGGAAAGGCCTGCCCTCCCTCTAAAGCAAGGACAGGTGTAATGTGAACTCCTGCAG
Source organism: Piliocolobus tephrosceles (assembly GCF_002776525.5). Classification (NCBI taxonomy): domain Eukaryota; kingdom Metazoa; phylum Chordata; class Mammalia; order Primates; family Cercopithecidae; genus Piliocolobus; species Piliocolobus tephrosceles. Next base: position 49,962,646 of record NC_045443.1, read on the forward strand.
CCCAGACAGTGGAGTGTGAGGTTGAGCAAGGTCCCCCACCTGGGTCTGGAAAGCAAGAATGGGGAAAGAGCAACTGCAGGCACCCATGAGGCTACTGGGGGTGGGTAGAAAAGGTGATCCTTCCAGCCCCTCCTGGCACCCCACCCGACTCCCACACTCCTGGCTGCCTACAGAGTTTCCTGAAGGAGAGGAAGGAGGAGAAGTTTCCAGCCTCATGTTCAGACTTGCCCAAAGATAAGATGAGAGCTAACAGATAAGGGGGTAGGGGCAGACTTTGACCCCCAAGTCTCCATCAGAGCCCCCAGGCACAAGCTGAGCACATCCTCATCCTGGGTGCAGGAGAGCCAGGCTAATTGAGAAGCTGAGTCCCTGACCAGAACCAGACAGACACAGAGCCCGGGACAGCAACAGGTGCAGCCAGACTGCCAGGGACAGGAAGAGCCCAGCAGGTTAAACATGAGAATTAGAAAATCTTCCTAGGAGGAGAAAAATTTGGTGCACAGTCAGGAAGAAGGAAGGGGGCTGCCCCCAGTCAGAACTAGAACCTCTTAAAACAGGCAATTGATGAGGAAGTGAGCTACAAGCACAGCTAAAACATCAGTGGAAGTATGCAAGATGGAGGGCACCCCGAGGAACACACTGGAGGGCTTGAAGGATCCCTTGATAGAGTGGCTGGTAGGTGGAGTGAGATGCCAATAGGACCCGTTTGGACACACATATGCCACAGATTGCCTTTCAAGGAGAGGAGGCTCGGGAGCCACACAGCTTTTGTTTTGCTGGGTGAGGTGTGCAAGCACTTAGAGCATTCAGAACAGCAGGAAGAGAGACTTTATTGATTTTTGCAACATCTGCTGTGAGCTGGCTTGGGCTGTGGGCAGTGGACACAGAATTGGCCGTGCAGAGCCAGCTGATGTGGGGAGCAGGCCAAATGTGTTCAGAAAGAGGTGGCTGCTGGCTCACTCAGTAGGTGATGGATGTCTTCAGACTTGACTCAACTGTCTTCTTCAGGATGGTGTGGCAGCTGGAGCCAGAGCTGGAGCCAGACACAGAGCAGGAACCCAAAACAGGGTCCTTCCCAGAGCTCAGGGTAATGTTGGAGCCTCCAGTCACGATGCTGGTGCAGCATGACCCAGAGCTGCCTTTCCCGCCACCAAGTCCACAAGTGCTCCCCAAGCTTCCACCAACTCCTCCAGACACGACAGTGCTGCCTCCCACCGAGGCTGCCAAGAAATGCACCGGGTCAGGGCAGGGTCCTCAGCTCCCCATGGGGATCCCATCCCCAAAGTCCCCTGATACTCACAGATAGTGACCTGGCTGGGGCACTCCCCAGACATCCTAGGGGAAAAAGGACAAGAGAGGGATGCGCTAAGAAATACTGCAAAGAATGCATCCCCACGAGCTTTTAAGCCCCTCAGAGCAGGTCACCCACCCTCTCAGCAGATAAAATCCACAGTCCCCAACTTAAAATATCTCTCTGCAGCGTCGGTTGCCCTTAGCGACTCACAATGTCAGGAAATCTCTCGGAATCCTCTTTAGCAAGCAGCTCACTGTGTTGGCATCCCATCCTCCTCCCCCACCTCATATTCCCAGGTCCCTCCAAGCCTCCCTCACCTGCACTCCTCGCCCTCCAGCAGCCTGCGGTAGGTGGCAATCTCCACATCCAGGGAAAGCTTTGTGCTCATCAGCTCCTGGTACTTGCACAGCAGCTGGGCCAGGTTCTGCTTGGCCGTCCTCAGAGCAGCCTCCAGCTCATCCACCTTGGCCTGAGCGTCCTTGAGGGCCAGCTCCCCACGCTGCTCAGCATCAGCGATGGCAGCCTGCAGGCTGGCGTTCTGGAAGCGGGGTAGAAATGAGCGAGAAAGTGGTTGTAAGTCCAACATAGCCTCTCAAAGCACCCCCTGTGGATATCACTTGAGGGCTGGGGTGGATCATAATCTCATGAGCTCAAAATTATCCATGGCCGTCTGCACCAACACCACCCCTGCAACAGGCTCCCCTTATTCTAAGGGAAGGTATTGCTTCCCTCACTTCCTTACCTCCTGCAGTAGGTTGAAGAGAATCCCCCAAGACTTTCATGTCCACCCAGGACCCCAGAATGTGATCTTATTGGAAGTAGGGTCTTTACAGATGTAATTAATTAAGGATCTCATGATCATATCATACCATATTTAAGGTGAGCCCTAAATCCAATGACTGGTGTCCTTATGAATAGAAGAGAGAACACAGAGACAGACACAGAGAGAAGAACTCATCAGAAGAGAGAGGCAGGGCTGGGCGTGGTGGCTCATGTCTGTAATCCCAGCACTTTAGGAGGCCAAGGCAGGCAGACTACAGGAGTTCAAGACCACCCTGGCTAACACGGTGAAACCCTGTCTCTACTAAAAATTTAAAAAAAAAAAAAATAGCTCACCGTGGTGGCACACACCTGTAGTCCCAGCTACTGGGGAGGCTGAGGCAGGAGAATTGCTTGAACCCAGGAGGTGGAGGTTGCAGTGAGCCAAGATCGTGCCACTGCACTCCAGCCTGGCAACAGAGCAAGACTCTGTCTCAAAAAAAAAAAAAAAAAAAAAGAAGAGAGAGGCAGAGATGGGAATGATGCAGCAATAAGACGAAAAATGCCAAGGAGCTCCTGGAGCCTGCAGAAGCTAGCAAGACCCAGGGAGGACTCCCACTGCACCTTCAGAAGAAGCACGGCCCTGCCAACACCTTGATTTCAGACTTCAAGGCTCCAGGACTGGGAGAGATTACATTTCTATTGTTTTTAGCCACCCAATTTGTGGTGATTTGTCATGGCAGCCCTAGGACACTAGTACAACTCCTGTGCCACCTCCCCAAGTGCTCTTTCCCTATTTCTTCCCACCCCCAGCCTTCGGCTCCTCTCCCAGGATCACCACCTACAAGGCTCCCCCTGAGGGCCACCAAGGTTCTTTTTTTTTTTTTCAGACAGTCCCTTTTCAAATACTTTGTCCTGTTGTCAGACTACATCAAACCGTGTGCCTCAATTTTGGGTTTGAAAAATATAATCTCAGCCGGGTGCAGTGGCTCACACCTGTAATCCCAGCACTTTGGGAGGCTGAGGTGGGCAGATCACCAGGTCAGGAGATCAAGACCATCCTGGCTAACACAGTGAAACCCTGTCTCTACTAAAAATACAAATAAACAAAAAAAAAATTAGCCAGACATGGTGGCACACACCTGTAGTCCCAGCTACTCAGGAGGCTGAGACAGGAGAATCGCTTAAACCTGGGAGGTGGAGGTTGCAGCGAGCCAAGATAGCGCCACTGCACCAAGACTCCTTCTCAAAAAAAAAAGAAGGAAAATATAACCCCTTTACCGACAATAGAAAGCTAGAGGAAGGATGAGATCCCTGTCTTTATCAGCCTTACAGTTGATTTGCCCTCATATCTGACTCAGGAAAGAAGGAATTATCTAAAATCTGTCATTATTAGGTCCCCACTCTATGGATAGAAACATAATCTCTACTCTATAGATGAAGAAACTGAGGCTTAGAAAGATGGGTGGCAGAACTGGGGTCCTAACCCACTTGGGCCTGCGCAGGGGAGCCCAGTTAATCATGTTTGTGCAGGAAAAGCAGCAGGGGACAGTGCTATATCCCCAGGAGGGATTCTCCCAGGAAAGGCACATTGCTGTGTAAGGAGCTGTGATTCCCAGGCCCAGGTACCCAGTACACACTCCTGCATGCTGCCACTAGACTCTGAAGACCACACGCTTCAGAACCAGCTGGGCAACCTCATTTAAAAAGCAGGTTTCTAGACCCCATCCTTAGAGATTCTGACTCCTCAGCTCTGCCAGGAGGCCAGGAATCTGGATCTTAACAGCCACCCCAGAGGATTCCAAAGCAAGGGGTCCAAATTGGTTGGTGGCAGCAAATTGAGTAAGAGGACTCATCACATTCCTCTCAGGCCCTGCCTATCATTGCAAACAAGAGCCAGAAGGATGGTTTGGGATGAAGTGTGGGTTCTGGATACTCCAAGAACCCTCCCCAGAGGGCTTTGCTTAGGAGTCAAGGGACCGCATGTGACTTTCAAACCAAGCTGTAGTGCTTGAGGAAATGGCCTGACTCTGTGGTCTCTGCTCTCCATCCTCCACTGATCCCTAAATTGATCTTTTGGGTTTAGGAAATATGAGTGTAAGAATACTTTACAGTTTGAGAATTCATAACACTTCACACCTAGATGTGAGGTCTCCTCACTGCAGGAGGAGCAGGAAATGGCCTCCTTTCCCTTGCCAATCCCTTCCTCTACTTCTGACCATTGTAATGCATCTACCTAAGGAGAAGTTAGCCCCACCCTGCCACCCACCTCACTTACTCTCTGAGGCCCTGGCTCCCAACTTCCCCCACAGGGCCCCAGGACCTTCAGTGTTTGACCTTAAAGTCCCTGCTGGGCTTGAGAAGTAAGAGTCAAAAAAAGAGATAAGAAAAGAGATGTGGGCTGGGCACGGTGGCTCACACCTGTAATCCCAGCACTTTGGGAGGCTGAGGCCGGTGGATCACCTGATGTCAGGAGTTCGAGACCAGCTTGGTCAACATGGTGAAACCCTGTCTCTACTGAAAATACAAAAATTAACCGGGCATGGTGGTGGGTGCCTGTAATCTCAGCTACTCGGGAGGCTGAGGCAGGAGAATTGCTGGAACCTGGGAGGCAGAGGTTGCAGTGAGTTGAGATCATGCCATTACATTCCAGCCCAGGCCAACAAGAGTGAAACTCCATTTCAAAAAACAAACAGAAAAGAAAGAAAAAGAAAAGAGATGAGGCTGGGTGCAGTGGCTCACGCCTATAATCCCACCACTTTGAGAGGCCGAGATGGGCAGATCACTTGAGGTCAAGAGTTTGAGACCAACCTGGCCAACATGGTGAAACCCCATCCCTACTAAAAATACAAAAATTAGCCAAGCATGGTGGCACGTGCCTGTAATTCAAGCTACTCAGGAGGCTGAGGCAGGAGAATCCCTTGAACCTGGAGGCAGAGGTTGCAGTGAGCCAAGATCACGCCACTGCACTCCAGCCTGGGCAACGGAGT
>NC_045443.1:49967788-50007872 GCF_002776525.5 Piliocolobus tephrosceles
AAGAAAGAAAGAAAGAAAGAAAGAAAGAAAGAAACCAAGAAACCAAGAAAGAAACCAAGAAAGAAAAGAAAGAGATAAGAAAAGAGAAAAGAGATGAATTAACCATCTCCCCAAAAGGTTGAAAGCAAGATGTACACCTGGACTTAGGCTCCAATGCTGTCAGCCCCCTCCCCAACGCCAGGGGAGTGCAATGCAGTGGCACTATCCCACAGAAGCCAACATGCAGCTAGAAGTCACAGCAAGAAGGCTGAATTCACCCTAAATGGGGCTTGAAGTTCTCTTCTCCCCAAATTATCCAAAGCTCCAGCCAGTTATCAAGGTCCTTGACACAAACCCACTGGCAACCCGAATGGAGAGACAGAAACTAGGAACTGGGGAGTGAGTTGAAGACACAAAGGCAATGAGAGGATGTTTGGGGGGCTCTGGGAATCTACCTGCTTCTTGAGGTTCTCAATCTGACTCTGCAGCCTCTGAATCTCTTGGTGTAGCCGAGAGATCTGGACTTTCGTTTCCTGCATCCTGTCCTCATGAAGCTGGGCAGACATCTGAAGCTCCTGGTACTGGGAGGGCAACAGAGAGAACACCATTAGTTGAGAGGACCGCCACCTTCGACCATCTCCCCATGTTTGGAATGCCACCTCTCACTTCCTTATTTGGAGTGTTTGTTAAACGCCTGCAGCCAGGACACAGTGGGATGTACTTCCAGAAGTCCAAGCTTATCTCCCATGGTTCCTCTGCATCGCCTCCCTCCTGGAGGGGAAATGGCCCTGCCCACCCAGCCCCAGACCTTCAGGGAGGTAACTGGAACTGCCCCAATGGAATCTAGGTGGATGACCACCCTAGATTGTGGTCATGAAGACCTAGCCATTTCCAGCGTGGTGCTGCCCCCTGGGTCCCACCACCTTGGTCTGGTACAGGGCCTCAGCCTCAGCCTTGCTGGTCCGGGCGATCTCCTCGTACCGGGCGCGGACCTCAGTGATGATGCTGCTGAAGTCCAGGTAGCGGTTGTTGTCCATGGACAGTACCACAGACGTGTCGCTGACCTGGGTCTGGAGCTGGCCCAGCTCCTGCACGGAAGACAGACTGAGTGTCCACCCACCCCCAGCTCCCTCTCCCCTTGAAGCCTAGGATGGTTGAGCAAGATGGTGAATTTCTGCTTACACGCCATGACCCCCATTCATCCCAGGTGGCATTGAGTATGCCCTGCTCACCATGGGACTTGATCTCCTCATTCAAAAATGAGGGCCATAGGAGGTGGTCTCTGAGGTCTCTTGCAGCTTGGACATTAATGGAAAATGACCTGCAAGGCCCAAAATCACCCAGCCCATCACTCCCCAGGCTTCATTTTTTTCTTCTTCTTCTTCTTCTTTTTTCTTTCTTTCTTTCTTTCTTCTTCTTCTTCTTCTTCTTTTTTTTTTTTTTTTTTTGAGATGGAGTCTTACTCTGTTGCCCAGGCTGAAGTGCAGTGGCATGATCTCAGCTCACTGCTGTAACCTCCGCCTTCCAGGTTCAAGCCATTCTTCTGCCTCAGCCTCCCTAGCAGCTGGGATTACAAGCACCTGCCACCAAGTCTGGCTAATTTTTGTATTTTTTGTAGAGACAGCATTTCGCCAGGCTAGTCTCGAACTCCTGACCTCAGGCGATCCACCTGCCTCAACCTCCCAAAGTGCTGGGATTATAGGCACGAGCCACTGTGCCCAGCCATCTTCAGACCTCTTATCACATTCCTCTCTCTCTTGCTCCTACAACTCTGGCCACACTGGCCTTCCTGCATTTCCTCAGACAGCACACTCCCACTGTGGGCTGCAGCCACTGCCTGGAATCCCGGAAACTCCCCTACATGGTGACCTTTCTCACCTCCTCCAAATCTTTGCTCAGATTTTATCTCCTAAATAAGGCCTATCCTGTCCACATGATTTGAAATTGGCACCTGCTCCATGTTCCCAATCCTCCTTTCCCTGTGGTCATTTTCCTTTTTTCCATTGTGTTTATAACCTTCTAGCATACTGTATAATTTCCTTATTTACTAAGTCTGTTGCTTATTGTCTGTCTCCCAATAGAAAGCAAACTTAGCTGGGCGCGGTGGCTCATGCCTGTAATCCCAGCACTTTGGGAGGCCAAGGCGGGTGGATCACGAGGTCAGGAGTTCAAGACCAGCCTAGCTAAGTTGGTGAAACCCCATCTCTACTAAAAATACAAAAATTAGCCGGCTGTGGTGGCAGGCGCCTGTAATCCCACCTACTCGGGAGACTGAGGCAGAGAATTGCTTGAACCCGGGAGGCAGAGGTTGCAGTGGGCTGAGATCACACCACAGCACTCCAGCCTGGGTGACTAAGCAAGACTCCATCTCAAAAAAAAAAAGAAGCAATCTTTTTGTCTGTAGTGATTTTTGTCTGGTTATTCATTGATGTATCCCCAGGACCTAGCAATTCACATAGTAAGTTTTTAGTAATTGGTTGTTGAGTGACTGAATGACCCAGAATCTAAGCCACCCTAACAGACTTCCCCTCTGGCCACTCTCCCCATGGCCACGGGGAGCCTGCCCACCCTGTCCCCTCTCTTGGCTCCCGCCTGCCCTTTGGTTGAGCCTCACTTCTTCATTCAGATGCTTCAAGAAGCAGATGTATTCTCTCAGAGTCTCCAGCTTGCCCTCCAACTCCATCTTGCTCAGGAAAACCCCATCCGCATCCTAGACACAGCGGGAGAGAAACCATGCAACCCCCTCTTCTCCTTTGGGGACCCTACTCTGGCTCAGGAATTCTGTTCATGCACTGCTCGACACCCATCCACCATGCCTCCCAGTCCCCTTCCTTCCTCCTCCAGCCCCACCCCGTCCTGCTGTCTCCTTTGCCCAACATTGACCCAATATCGCCTTCAGGAAGTCTTCCCTGATTAATCGCAACCAGTTCTGCTTCTTCCTCTCCCTCCCCACCCTCTCCTGCAGTGACATCAGAGCTCGTCAAGCAGTCCTTCAGTCAGATCTTGTCTTGGGGTCCCTGTGTCTAGGCAGATATCCCATTTCCCCAGGGGACCCCTGCAAGCAGAGCAATAGCCTGTCCTAAATCAGGACCTCTCACCCTTTCCCTCCCAGCCTAGGACTAGGCTCTGTGTACAGTGGGTGCTCAGGACATAAGTGGAGCACTGGCCCCCACCCTCACCTTCTTGAGGACCACAAAGTCATTCTCAAGTGTGGCGCGCCTGTGGGCCTCCTCCTCATACCTGCCAAATAAGTAGAGAAGGACGCAGTTCGGGGCTCCACGGTCAGAGCTCATGCCCCCACTTCCAAGCATGACCTCCCTGAAAAGGACTCCTTGCCTGAGAATGCCCCCAAACAGGACAACAACCAGCCCTTCTCTCCTTTCCCGCCACATCCTGGCTAGGTACCTGTGCCACTCTTTCAGCCCATGTCCTTTTGATGATGACAGCCACATTGTTTCAGTTTATAAGGCACATTAGAATACCTTTTCCCACTTGCTACTCACACCCATCACTGGGGCAGGCAGTTGGGTTTTATCAGAGAGATTAGACTATTTGACCAAGACCCCACAGATGACTAGGTAGACAAAGCAGAGCAACCCAGGTCTCCTGACTCCAATCCTGGGCTCCTTCCAGAACCTGCCTTCCTCCACTTCACATCCCATCATCCCAACAGGCCTGGGAGGCCGGAAGGGCAGGTGACATTTCCCAAGTTTCCAGAAGGGAAACCAAGTCTGGGAGAGATGAGATGCCTTGCCCAGGCCGCACAGCTACCCCTCACTCACAGTCGCCCCAACCCAAGCTCCCTATTAGTCCAGGGCTCTCTCCACTCCACCAGGTGACCTAGGCGTGCAGCCCAGAACCACAACCCATCTGTGAATTGTGTCACCAGTCTGGGGACGGCCCCACTAAATCGATTCCCTCCTCTCCTTGGAACCAATCACTTTAGCCCACAGCCTGCTGAACAGGAATTTCTCAAGAAAAAAAAAAAAAAAGCCACTAGGGCATTGTTTAAATAAGCCCTTCCTAGCCTTGACCGGAAACACGGGCCCTTGTAGCTGGGGCATGTAGGACACCGGTCTCCTCGCCTTTCCTTCAAGGTTCTCCAGACCTGGGTGGGGGCTGTGAGACACCTCCTTTACCTGTAGCAGGTGGGCACCTGAGAGCCTGGGGAATGGGGATGCGGAGGGGTAGAGGGGAGGCCAGTCATGTGCCTCCGGGTGCTCAGTATGTGGGACACCTCCTGACTGTCAGACCCAACCTGAGTCCTCCCAGACCCCGCCCACATAGCATGGGGAAATTTCAGTGTGCCTACTTGAACTTATACTCCTCCTCCTGGTCCCGGCAGGCCTTCAACTCAGCATCCAGAGCCCCTCGTTCTCCCTGGAGCTGCTGCAGCTGCTTCCTGAGCTGATCCAGGCAGGCCTCAAAGATAGGTTCCAGGCCCTGCTGGCTGCCACTCAACCCCTGTTGCTGCAGCAGGTGCCACTTGGTCTCCAGGACCTTGTTCTGCTGTTCCAGGAACCGCACCTGCAGCAGAAGCAGAGGATCCCTGAGGCTCCCGTGGGACTCCCTGTGCACAGCCTCTGGAAAGTAAAGCCTGTGGGACCCTCCCATCAGCTCCACCTTTCCGCTGTCTCCCTGCCCAACCTGGCCAGGGGGAGCCTCATGACCTTCCATGACACTCTGAACACACCAAAAGACTGGACAGACTAATGGGGCAGGGTCTTCCCCCCTGCTGGCTGGCCGTTCTCTGTCCCTGAGCCCCAGTCATGGAACAACAGGGCCTCCGCATAGCCAGAGTCCAGTTAGTTCACAGGAGGGACTTCCTTACGGCAGAAGTTATTAGAAAAGTGGTAGGAGGACAAACTTCCCATTCCCAAGTCCATCAAGAGCAGCTCCTCTAAGGGGAGCACAGAGACAGCGGCTTGACTGAGTTGACCCTCACCTTGTCAATGAAGGAAGCAAACTGGTTGTTGAGGGTCCTGATCTCCTGGGTCTCCTGCGTCCGCACCACCTGGAACTGGGGGTCGATCTCAATCTTCAGTGGGGTCAGCAGATTCTGGTTGATGGTCACTTCTTGGATGCCCCCCGGAGGGCACAGGGAGAGCCCAGGCCCAGCACTCCACTCCCCAAACTGCACCCCCAGCCTTCCCCCTGACCCCCAGGTACTCCCACGAGAGCCTCCCAGGCACCCCCCAAAGGAATTAAGGCTCCTGCTGCTGAAGCCTCCCTTGCTGCGGCCCCTTGAGCCAGCAAAACAGGCTGAGCGAGAGCTGAAGCCCCTCTGGGCCCGGCATGGGGAGAGAGACATGGCAGAGACAGACAGTCACGCAGCTGCAGACGGACAGACAGATTGTCAAGGTGTGTGAGTTTCTGCCCTGGGGCCCCAGCACGAGACTTTTATCCACTCCCGTACCTGGGCTGGGCCTTGGAGAGCAAGATGCTCTTGACCTGACTGTGTCTGTCACTTGGCTCCAGCTGACTTATTCTGACGTGCCTGGAGAATAAGTGTCCAGCATGTGCAGAGCCAAGGGAGAAGGAAACCCAGACCCTGCCCTCGGCACTCCCAGGTTGTTGGAGAAATAGGCATGCCCAAAGACGAGGAAGCAGGCAGGAGACCGGCATGTCAGTGCTGAGGGACAGGGAGGGATGGCCAGAGCAAAGTCACTGAGGCCACTCAGGGAAGGCTTCCTGGAGCAGATAGCGAAGCAGAGGGGAGGTTGAAGAGGAAAGAAAGCTAGAAGGGGTTCAGAGGAAGCATCAGAGTGCCCTGGATTCTCAAGGGAGAATCTGCCTCAAGGAGTTGGAGAAGGAACGTACTTGCAGCACCACAAAGCGAGGAGGTGTTACTGCCATCATTGGCTAAAAGACACTCCAGGATTTGGAAATGAAACAGAAAAACAGGGTTTCCAAGTCCTTCCTCTTGCCCAACCCAGCAATCATCCATGAGGCACCACCCACTGAAACGAGGCATCTCCATCCAGGATCTCATGGGACAGTTCGTTTCTGACCCAGCCTGTGGCTCTGCTCCTTCCACAAGCACTCAGGGCCAGGCCCATCCACCTGCCATCAGCTCTGCTTCCTCAGGTAACAAATCAGAGCCACTCAGCCTCCAAAATGAAATGTGCATTTAGGGCCGGGCACAATGGCTCATGCCTGTCTTCCCAACAGTTTGGAAGGCTGAGGAGGTCAGGAGTTTGAGACCAGCCTGTCCAACATGGCGAAACCCCATCTCTACTAAAAATACAAAAATTGGCCAGGTGTGGTGGTACACACCTGTAATCCCAGCTACATAGGAAGCTGAGGCAGGAGAATTGCTTGAATCCAGGAGGCAGAGGTCGAGCAGTGAGTCAAGATTGTGCCTCTGCACTCCAGCCTGGGCAACAGAAAGAGACTCCATCTCAAAAAGAAAAAGCAATGTGCATTTAGAAAAATACTCCAGATGGACCAGGAGCAGAAACAGGACATTTGGGGTTCCCCACAGGACAGTCTCTGCCTCTGGCCTGAAAGTCTGGTGGTTGGAGGAAAACTCTAGGGTTCATCTGATACTTCAGTACAAACTCTCCTGAGTGGCAGGACTCCTGGAAGGGAGGCATCCAGTAGACTCCACTTAAGCTCCTCCACCACTGGCCGGCAGAGTTGGACCACTCTGATTTGGGGAAGTATCTAAAATTTCTTATTTACATGGCAAGGGGGCTATTTCTCCTGGTCCCCCTCCCCTTTCCTAGAGCCTGGCACATTCGTAAGCAAGGACACCGGGGCCTTTGACAATGCAACTCAAAGCAAGGACAAACGAGGGCTCAGAATACTGAACACTCAAGAGATGTGCTATGAGGAAGTCACTCTTAGCAATTTGAACAATCCCACAGATACTCCACCCCAAGGCCAGGTAACAGTGAGTGCGCCTCACCTCCCTCCAGAGGATTAAAAGCCCCTTCCTCCTTCCCCTGGCCCCAACCGGCAGCACGCCTTAATGAAACTGAATGGCAGGTGACCTCAAGAGGAGGAAGAGTCAGGGCCTTCAGTGAGGAGAACAAAGGAGTTCAAGGAGGAAGGGAGCAGGTAAGGAAGAGAAGAGGAGAGAAAAGACCCAGGAGGAGAATTAGGTGCACCAAGGAGAGAGGAGGCAATGCAGAGCAGCCAGAGTCCAGAAGAGGGCTGGGAAATGCATTGAATTCTGCTCATTCCTCAGGGGACGCCAAGCCCTACCTCCTGGGGACCACTGTGCAGGGGCGAGGTTCTGGGCCTGCCTTCCAGACCCCACAAATGTGCTTGAGAAAGATTTCTGTGAACGGAACTCTACCATCCCTCCCTGTCAGGATTCAGGGTGGAGGACAGAGGCCACATTTGGGATGGGGCCAAATCCACCTCCATGGAACTTCCCCATATTTGTAATTTTATAGATAACAGAGCCAAAAGGGCACTTCAAGGTCATCTGAGCCAATGCCTTTGTTTTACACTCGAGGACCCTGAGGCCCCATAGGTGTGGGGCAGGGCATAGAGACTGCATACTCTAGGGCAACATAAGAGGTTGCCAGGTGACCTCTAAGTCTGCTCTGGCCCATCCCTCTGTGATCTTAGGGACTTGCTCAAGGCAACCCACAGAGCTCCTCAGGCTGGAGGCACCACCTGTACCCAGCTCAGACCACTGCCCCATGGAGCAGCCCACAATGAATCTCCTCCCTGTTCCACATGCCCGCCCGCCCTTCAAACTTTCTAAGACAGCACCACTAAACACTGAATCACAGCTCCATGATGTATGTCCTGTCCACCCCTCTATCCAGCTCAGCGTCTGGCATACACTAGGCATCAATCACTACTTGTTTAAACAGATGAATTTTTATCCACGACCATTATACCCAGAGACCTTGCAGAATCCCCAGATTTGGAATTGCTGCTGTAACAGATGCTGCCCCTACTTAGAAATAATTCCCCTACTTAGAAAGATGGTCTTGCAGTGATGGGGAGAATGAAAAAACAGTCTGGAGATTGAACCAGGCCTCTCAGCAGCCGAGTGACTTGGTTTTGCACACAAAGGTGCACAGAGATCCCAATTCATGCAACAGCAAAAGTATAATTGGCTCACATCATGGACTTAATACTAAATCTTGCAGTGCCAAGGCTCTAATGGGTTATATCTTTCCTCAGTTTCCCCTGCTCCAGGTTAACCCTTCTCAACCACACCTCATGCTCTGCAGCCTGTGCCTACCTTGGCCCTTGTCAATGGGAAAGCCCCTGCCAGCACAGCTTTTTTGTTTTGTTTTGTTTTGTTTGAGATAGGGTCTAACTCTGTAGCCCAGGCTACAGTGCAGTGGAGCAATCTCCGCTCACTGCAGCCTCAACTTCCCAGGCTCAAGCTATCCTCCCACCTCAGCCTTCCGAATAGCTGGGACTACAGCCACACACCACTGCACCTGGTTAATTTTTGCATTTTTAGTAGAAATGGGGTTTCATCATGTTGCCATGTTGCCTATGTTGAACTCCTGGGTTCAAGCGAACCGCCCACCTCAGCCTCCCAAAGTGCTGAGTTTACAAGCGTGAGCCACTGCACCCGGCATCTCAGCACAGCTTCTTATGGCTTTCCTGTGGCCTCTTCTCTCACTGTACCACCCTAAGTTCACCATTGGCTACAGCTACAAGTCTCCAACCTTTCTCTCTAATTGCTCTCAAGCCGGTTCTTGCTTGTGCAGTCGATCTTTTCACCCAAAAGTCATTTATTCACATTTATTCATTTATTCAACAACGTATGATTGAGCACCTACCATATTTCAGGTCCTGTGCTGAGAGTTAGAAATTTACCTGAGAACCAGGCTGGGCACGGAGGCTCACTTCTGTAATCCCAGCACTTTGGGAGACCGAGATGGGCAGATCACCTGAGGTCAGAAGTTCAAGGCTATCCTGGCCAACATGGTGAAACACTGTCTCTACTAAAAATACAAAAATTAGCTAGGTATGATGGCAGGCTCCTGTAGTCCCAGCTACTCAGAAGGCTGAGGCAGGAGAATCGCTTGAACCCAGGAGACAGCAGTTGCAGTGAGCCGAGATCACACCACTGCACTCCAGCCTGGGCAACACAGGGAAACTTTGTCTCAAAAAAAAAAAAAAAAAACCAGAAATTTACCTGAGACCAAGCCCCAGCCACTGAACTAAGAGACCTTAGAGTCTATTGAGGAAACAGATATTAAACAAGTCTTTAAGTATAATTACGATTGGGAGAGAAAAGTATAAGGCACAAAAGAAGACTAACCTAGTTTATCCCCTAATTTATTCTCCAACACTCCAGAACACTCCAGCCTCAGGGCTTTGGCACTCGCTGTGTCCTCTTCCTGGAATGCTCCTCCCCAGATACCCTCCTAGCTTGCTCCCCATCTTCTTCTGGCCTTCCTCTACCTTCTCTGGCTGTGCCAAACCAAAACTGCAACCCCAAGACCAACCCTCCTTTGCCACTCTTCTCCCCTTCCCTTCTTTCTTTCTACTTGGCATCTATCGCTTCCTCATACACCGTGTATTCTACTCACTCATTCTGTTTGCCAGCTTTCCTGCACTAGAATGTGAGATCCAAGAGGGCAGAGATTTTGTCTATTTTGCTCACCTCTGTATTCTCTGCACTTAAGAACGGTGCCTGGCAGCCAGTAGGTGCTCAGTACATACTAGTAGAATGAATGAATCCCCATTCAGTTTCATCTTGGTGATTTCCTGCCAATCTCTGGAGATCCTTCTGATTCTCAATTCTCTTCTTTGAAACAATAGTCATCCCCCGCAACCTGCCCACCTATTCATTTGGGAAATGTGGTTTCATTACTCTATGTGCACATGAGTATGTGTTATTGAGCATCTACTATTGGCTGAACAATCAGCTAAGTAATACAGGAGATACACAATGCATAAGCTGCCTCCCCAACCTGAAGGAGTGTCCAGTCTCATGGAAGATACACACATAAGCACAGAAACCAAGAGAAGGAAGGAGCTGAGAGGGTCTGTCCTGGTTGCAAGTTGGCATGTTGGTGTGGTGGGGGAGTTCCTATTGCTCCAGCGGCCCGGTCTTGAAGAAAAGCAAGGACAAGGGCCCGTGGCGTGCTCTTCTTAGAAACTCTCCCTCTGCTTGGGTATCTACCCAGCTGTACTTTTCTCCAGATCCCACTTTTGCCATCTTGCCTTCAAGAACATCAGAAAATTTGTCAAATGTCTCATTGAATCCCAGAGAGCCTCTGTCGGACCTACAATAACTATGAAGATCACATTGTCACGGGGTGCTGTGGCTCACACCTGTAATCCCAGCACTTTGGGAGGCCAAGGCGGGTGGATCGCTTGAGCTCAGGAGTTCAAGACCAGCCTGGGCAACATGGCAAAACCCCATCTCTACAAAACATACAAAAATCAGCCAGGCGTGGTGGTGCACACCTGTGGTTCCAGCTACTAAGGAGACAGAGATGGAAGGATGTCTTAGCCCAGGAGGCGGTGGTTGCAGTGAGCCAAGATCATGCCACTCCACTCCAGTCTGGGACACAGGCTAGACCCTGTCAAAAAAAACAAAGATAACAATACTGAATGGGCAAAAACTGGAAGCATTCCCTTTGAAAACCAGCACAAGACAAGGATGCCCTCTCTCACCACTCCTATTCAACGTAGTATTGGAAGTTCTGGCCAGGGCAATCAGGCAAGAGAAAGAAATAAAGGGTATTCAATTAGGAAAAGAGGAAGTCAAATTGTCTCTGTTTGCAGATGACATGATTGTATATTTAGAAAACCCCATCATCTCAACCCAGAATCTCCTTAAACTGATAAGCACCTTCAGCAAAGTCTCAGGATACAAAATCAATGTGCAAAAATCACAAGCATTCCTATACACCAAGAACAGATAAACAGCCAAATCGTGAGTAAACTCTCATTCACAATTGCTATGAAGAGAATAAAATACCTAGGAATCCAGCTTACAAGGGATGTAAAGGACCTCTTCAAGGAGAACTACAAACCACAACTGCTCAAGGAAATAAGAGAGGACACAAACAAATGGAAAAACATTCCATGCTCATGGATAGGAAGAATCAATATCATGAAAATGGCCACACTGCCCAAGGTAATTTATAGATTCAATGCTATCCCCATCAAGCTACCACTGACTTTCTTCACAGAATTGGAGAAAAAAAAATACTTTAAATTTCAGATGAAACCAAAAAAGAGCCTGCATAGCCAAGACAATCCTAAGCAAAAAGAACAAAGCTGGAGGCATCATGCTACCTGACTTCAAACTATACTACAAGGCTACAGTAACCAAAACAGCATGGGACTGGTACCAAAACAGATACATAGACCAATGGAACAGAACAGAGGCCTCAGAAATAACACCATACATCTAAAACCATCTGATTTTTGACAAACCTGACAAAAACAAGCAATGCGGAAAGGATTCCCTATTTAATAAATGGTGCTGGGAAAACTGGCTAGCCATATATAGAAAGCTGAAACTGGATCCCTTCCTTATGCCTTACACAAAAATTAACTCAAGATGGATTAGAGACTTAAATGTAAGACCTAAAACCATAAAAACCCTAGAAGAAAACATAGACAATACCATTCAGGACATAGGCATGGGCAAAGACTTCATGACTGAAACACCAAAAGCAATGGCAAAGAAAGCCAAAATAGATAAATGGGATCTAATTAAATTAAAGAGCTTCTGCACAGCAAAAGAAACTATCATCAGTGTGAACAGGCAACCTACAGATTGGGAGAAAATTTTTGCAATCTATCCATCTGACAAAGGGCTAATATACAGAACCTACAAAGAACTTAAACAAATTTACAGGAAAAAAGCAAACAACCCCATCAAAAAGTAGGCAAAGGATATGAACAGACACTTCTCAAAAGAAGACATTTATGCAGCCAACAGACATATGAAAAAATGCTCATCACCACTGGTCATCAGAGAAATGCAAATCAAAACCACGATGAGATACCATCTCATGCCAGCTAGAATGGTAATCATTAAAAAGTCAGGAAACAACAGATGCTGGAGAGGATGTGGAGAAATGGGAATACTTTTACACTGTTGGTGGGAATGTAAATTAGTTCAACCATGTGGAAGACAGTGTGGCGATTCCTCAAGGATCTAGAACTAGAAATATCACTTGACCCAGCAATCCCATTACTGTATATACCCAAAGGACAACAAATCATGCTACTATAAAGACACATGCACACGTACGTTTATTGTGGCACTATTCACAATAGCAAAGACTTGGAACCAACCCAAATGTCCATCAATAATAGACTGGAGCTGGGCGCGGTGGCTCAAGCCTGTAATCCCAGCACTTTGGGAGGCCGAGACGGGCGGATCACGAGGTCAGGAGATCGAGACCATCCTGGCTAACACGGTGAAACCCTGTCTCTACTAAAAAATACAAAAAAACTAGCTGGACGAGGTGGTGGGCACCTGTAGTCCCAGCTACTCAGGAGGCTGAGGCAGGAGAATGGCATGAACCCGGGAGGCGGAGCTTGCAGTGAGCTGAGATCCGGCCTCTGCACTCCAGCCTGGGCGACAGAGCAAGACTCCGTCTCAAAAATAATAATAATAATAATAATAGACTGGATAAAGAAAATGTGGCACATATACACCATGGAATACTATGCAGCCATTGAAAAAGGATGAGTTCATATCCTTTTGCAGGGACATGGATGAAGCTGGAAACCATCATTCTCAGCAAAATATCACAAGGACAGAAAACCAAACACCACATGTTCTCACTCATAAGTGGGAGTTGAACAATGAGAACACATGGACACAGGGAGAGGAACATCACACACTGGGGCCTGCTGGGGTCTGGGGGACTGGGGGAGGACAGTGTTAGGAGAAATACCTGATGTAAATGATGAGGTGATGATGCGTCAAACCATCATGGCACATGTATACCTACGTAACATACCTGCACATTGTGCACTTGTACCCTAGAACTTAAAGTATAATAATAAAAAAATTTTTTAAAGTTAACATTGTCAGTGAGCTATTTTACCCAAAGATCAAACAATAAATGGGGACTTTATGACAGACCCGGTTCTCAGAACTTACATATAATAAGCATTTAGTGTTTACATTTACACTCCAACTTTAAAACATTTAATGCTAACAACACTATGAAGTAGATACTTTATCATCATCTTACAGAAGGGGAAACTTACAGAAAGGGGCACGAAGAGAACAATAATGTTAAATGGCAGAGCCAGAATTTGGACACATGCTGTAGGCTTCAGAGTCTTTACACTTTACCACCACACTGTGTTCCTCTCAGAGACCCAGGAATGTCAGTGTTAAAGGCTACCTTAGCCAACTGAAGCCCAGAGAAGTAGAGTAATGTACCTAAGGTCACACAGCAGATCCCAAACTGAAACTCATCCCTCAACAATCATTCACTCAGCATTTAGTAAGCACCACCAGGTGCCAGGCACCATGGGAGCCCAGGTTCAATGAAGATTAATCAAAGTTTCTGCATTGGAGGAACTTGCAGTCTGGTGAGGGAAAGGAAGGGTTGGGAAACTGGGGAACCTATGTGAAAACCAGTAAGGACAATAGAGGCACCATTTCAGAGACTGTGGAAGGCTGCGTTTTTTCTTGAAGCAGAAGCATCAGGCATTCTTATTCTTGGCATTCTCCAAGAAAAAACAAAAGTCATCTCCTGGGGTCTAGAGCCTCCAGGCACAAAGGGAGCAGAGTGTAGGCTGGGAGGTGAGGATGGAGCTCCGCCTGCGCAAAGGGGAGGCTGGCCCACCCACATACATTCAGGTCCCCTGGCTTTCACAGGCCAATATAGGGCTTGGCTTCTGTCGTGTTGTTTGAGAGGGACTGCACAGAAAAGGCTGCTGTGTCCTGCCCCTGCCTTTGGTCAGCCTCCACTCCCTCACCATGGACACCCGGGTGACCTCCCTGATCCAGACACCGTGGAAGCTTCTCTCTGTTTTTGGCTTTTGCAGCTGAGAAGTGCATGCCGAATTCTAACCCGGGATATCCTGACTATCCTGAACATCGGTCATTGGCATTCAACCTTTACCATCAAGCTGCATTGACATTCCATAGGTATTATGGCATACGTAAGAGTTTTCTTTAGGTCGGGCATGGTGGTTCATGCCTGTAATCTCAGCACTTTGGGAGGCCAAGGCAGGTAGATCACAAGGTCAGGAGATCGAGACCATCCTGCCTAACACAGTGAAAACCCATCTCTACTAAAAATACAAAAATTAGCTAGGCGTGGTGGCAGGTGCCTGTAGTCCCAGGTACTTGGGAGGCTGAGGCAGGAGAATGGCGTGAACCCAGAAGGCAGAGTGCAGTGAGCCGAGACCACACCACTGCACTCCAGCCTGGGCAACAGAGCAAGATTTCGTCTCAAAAAAAAAAACAAAAAAAAAGTTTCCTTTAAATCAAATCTAAATTAGTTCACTTTTTTCTTATCCTGACCCTAAACAATAACAGCCTTGAAATCTTGACTTCTGTGTGCTAATTCTTAATGCTCTAATTCATATTCAAATAAAACATAACTATTAAAATGTATGACGTTTGGCTGGGCGCAGTGGCTCACGCCTGTAATCCCAACACTTTGGGAGGCCGAGGCGGGTGGATCACCTGAGGTCGGGAGTTCAAGACCAGTCAGACCAACACGGAGAAACTCCATCTCTACTAAAAATACAAAACTAGCCAGGCATGGTGGCGCATGCCTGTAATCCCAGCTCCTCGGGAGGCTGAGGCAGGAGAATTGCTTGAACCTGGAGACGGAGGTTGCAGTGAGCAGAAATCACGCCATTGCAATCCAGCCTGGGTGACAGAGCGAAACTCTACCTCAAAAAAAAAAAAAAAAAAAGTAAGACATTTGTCTTTGTGCCACCTGAGTCCATCTTGTGTTTCTTCAGTGGCTTACACAGTACCCTTGAGGAAGGGCTCTAAGTTCCTCCAAAGCCAGGAAGGGCAAAGATGAATGTGGCTATTCTCTCACTTCTAGCACCAATCTTGGTTGGGCAAGAGAGAAAGAAGGGAGAAGATTACAGAGTGCACCCCTTCTCTACCCCATACCCAGGCAGAGCACACTCTGGCATTCTCTGCCCCTGGTACCCTCCTGCCTGCTGGGCTGCGGCAGGTAGCCCTGCTCCCGTCACTGAATTGGAAGTGAAGGAAAGTGGCACCCACCCAGGCAATGGGTTCACTGCAACAGGGAAAGGGTACCCCACAGGTAAGCCAAGCTGCTGCCTCTGCAGCCACTCCATGCCCAGGAAGAGAGGCCCCGAAACCCACAAGAAGGGCATTCCTAAGGCAGAGACCTTGGAGAGAAAAGATTAGCAAAACATTTCCTGGGAGTCCAGAACTGAAGTATATGTCTCCAAGTTGAGGGTGGAAGTGAGGGATGATGCCAAACTTTGGAATAATAATGGCCTTTTTACCCATGGTGGCTAACATGATCATGTTCTACAACACACTTTTAAAAATACTATTGCTTGGGCACAGTGGTTCACGCCTGTAATCCCAGCACTTTGGGAGGTCAAAGAGGACAGATCACTTGAGACCAGGAATTCAAGATCAGCATGGCCAACATGGTGAAACACCATCTCTACTAAAAACACAAAATTAGCTGGGTGTGGTGGCACATGCCTGTAATCCCAGCTATTCAGGAGGCTAAGGCAGGAGAATCACTCAAACCCCAGAGGTGGAGGTTGCAGTGAACAGAGATCACGCCACTGCACTCCAGCCTGGGCAACAGAGTGAGATTCCATCTCAAAAAAAATAAATAAATAAAAATACTATTGGGAGCTCTCTGAGTGCCAATCACTGGGCTGGACCTGTGCAGATCCTTCATCTTCTTTTATCTTCACCACAATCTGAGATGTGGGTATTATTCTTGCTCGCTCTACAGACACAGAAACAAAGCAATTGTCCAAGATCTCAAAGATGGAAAGAGGCCAAGTTAGAATGAAAACCCAGATCTTCTAAACATACACTGCCCCAGTAGTCTTCCCAGGAACACTGTACAGCCTTCATGTAGTACATATGTTTACATGTTTCCTATATAACAAAGAAACCAGAAGATTCCCTGGTGCTGGGGGCTATGGGGAAAGCACAAGGGAGAAGACACCAGCTCCCACTCTGCTGCAACACATAGCACTCTTCTCAGGGATGGGGCAGTGGTATGTTATTGTTACACAAGGGGCTCTCTGTCGGGGAGGGAAGATAAGTCTCTTCTGTAGCATTTGCCATTTTCCATGGTGCAAATATTCCATGGCTGATTTCAAGCTGCCACCATGATGTCACTGAATGCACAGGTGGGAAGAGATGCACATAACCAGGTCTCCTGAGTTTGCTCAAGCAGGCCCAGCACACCATGGGCCAGGGTGAGGAAAGGGAGACTGTCCCAGGCTGGGAGTCAGGAACACACATCCAGGAACAAACAGCTGGTGCCTGAGAGAGGAAGGGGATTGGACAGAGCTTCCGACTCTGGGGGCCCCTGAGAGGAGAAGAGGGAAGTGTTCAGACAAGAACTTGAGTTGAGAATCCAGACATGCCCATCCAGGGCTTAGTACCCAGCCATTACCACCCTGACCCAATCAGGTTCAACCAGTTGGGTGCCCTGCTGCTAGCAACGGCTCCTGATTTGGAAAATATTGAGGCCTGTTACTAAGGACAGCCTCCCAACACCCCAGAGGGTGAAGGGCAACTTCCAGGGGAAAGTTGCCAGGATTCCTACACCCTGGGGATGTTCAGTGAAAGCTGCAGCAGGAACTCCCAGACCGGGAGACAGAGTCGGGGGTTACATGGACCAGCTCCCTCCCCCTCAACCGTCTCACCAGCCTCTCTCCCATGGCCATCTGAGTGCTGTGCCCTGGGTGTTGGAAGTGAGGTTCAAGGAACTTCCATCTGAGAGGAGATCCGTATTTTCAAACTGCAAGCTACAACCCACTAGTGGATTGTGAAATCAATTGCATGAGTCTTTACCAGCACATGAGTGTGCATGACAGGTAGTAAGGGTAATATTGCAACATGAAATTTTGTTCTGTGCGTGTGTGTGCGCACGTGCGCATGTGCAGAACTGTAATATAAAATGAATTTATTATTAGAGATCATTGTTCAAAAACAATTTCAGAAATTCCCTGACAACGGAAGTCGTCCCCACACCCAAACACACACAAACCCAAGAAAATAAGACCAGAAACAGGAGCAGCGTTAGGTGTCACGACTTGAGGATAGAACATAGAGGGGAAGTCTGGGAAACGTTTCCAAAGGAGAGAAGTAATGAAAAGCAGAGTTGGAAAGGGGAAACAAGAAACTGAGGAATCTCTCCCAATCTATCCTGGAAGGGAGAGGAAATTCTCTTAATATCTAATCCCTAAACCCACTGATGTGCTCTTCCCTGCAGCCCACCCACTCCTCGAAAGGAAAACCCACGGCTCCCTCCTCCAGGTAACCACCTTTCCTGGGTCATGACAGTGACACAGGTGGTCAGGGCTAGGGAGGGTGGAGTGAGCTGGGCCGGGGGCACAGACAGAAACATGCTGGGCACAGCCAGGCAGGAGGGTCCAGAGCTGCGGGTGCTGGGGCAACACAGAACCATATCAGATTTATGCCTGCCCTTGGGAAACGTAGACTCTAGTTAAGCAGACCAAAGTAGGCCGGGCACGGTAACTCACACCTGTAATACCAGCACTTTGGGAGGCCAAGGTGAATGGATCACAAGGTCAGGAGTTTGAGACCAGCCTGGAGAGCATGGCAAAAGCCCGTCTCTACTAAAAATACAAAAATTAGCCAGGTGTGGTGGCACGTGCCTGTATTCCCAGCTACTTGGGAGGCTGAGGCAGGAGAATCTCTTGAACTTGGGAGGCGGAGGTTGCAGTGAGCCAAGATCACACCATTGCACTCCAGCCTGGGTGACAGAGCAAGACTCTGTCTCAAAAAAAAAAAAAAAAAAAAAAAAAAAAGACCAAAGTAACACACACCTAGAGCAACCCAACAGTGGAAACATCCCACAGGGGCGTAACACTTGCCCGTGCAGAATGGTAGAGCAGTGAGATCTTGCAGATCATCTCGTACAAAATGCTGTTTCACTGCAGAAGAAACTGAAGCCCAGAGAGGAAGAGAAACAGGCCAAGGACACATAAGAAGGATGGGACTAGAGTCTACTAGGCCAGGACTCATTTCATCTTGCAATATGGACAGCCTGGAACAAACCCTGAGAGTAGGTTGGAGACACAGGAATGGGGACCTCAACATCCCACTTCAGACAAGCCCATTCATACTATTATCCACCCATCAACATTGACTGGGCACTTCTCAGTGCCAAACACTGTGCTGGGTGCTTCAGATGCAACCAATAATCCCATCTAGGGGAGAGTGGAGTGCACCTGCTGCCCTCCAGGAAAGAACACGGGCTCTGTGACCTCGCTGACCGGCTGCAGCCTCCTTTATCATCAGGAAGCTCTCAGGTCTAACCTCACTCCTTCCTGCTGCAACATCAGCCCAGTTCCCCTTGGCCCCAGAGGCACTGCTTGCTGGCCTGACCTGGCAGGTGGGGAGGGTGCTTGTACGGCCCAGGGCCCTCTCCCAGCTCTTGAGTCAGCCTGATCCATTGTTCCAATGACTCTGCCTGCTAAGGTGGCTTGAAAGCCCAGCGAGCCCTGCCAGCTGAAGCTTGTGGGTGAAGAAGGGGCAGAAAGAGGGAGAACTGGGGAAGGCTGATGTTGGGTGGGGAAGCAGAGGGGGTAGAACAGGCAGGTCTCACCCACTGCCTGGCTTCTTAAAGTCAAAGTTTATAGGATTTTTTTGTTGTTGTTTGTTTGGTTTTTTATTGTTTTGTTGTTTTTCTGTTGTTGTTTGTTTGTTTTGAGATGCAGCTTCGCTCTTGTTGCCCAGGTTAGAAAGCAATGACATGATCTTGGCTCACCGCAACCTCCGCCTCCCGGGTTCAAGCCGTTCTCCTGCCTCAGCCTCTGGAGTAGCCGGGATTACAGGCATGTGCCACCATGCCCGGCTAATTTTGTATTTTTAGTAGAGATGGGGTTTCTCCATGTTGGTCAGGCTGGTCTTGATCTCCAAACCTCAGGTGATCCGCCCACCTCAGTCTCCCAAAGTGCTGGGATTACAGGCATGAGCCACCACTCCTGGCAGAAAGTTTGTAGTTTTAAAGATGTAGGGGGGGCTTGCCACAGCGGTTCACACCTGCAATCCCAGCACTTTGGGAGGCCGAGGTGGGTGGATCACCTGAGGTCAGGAGTTCAAGACCAGCCTAACCAATATGGTGAAACCCCGTCTCTACTAAAAATACAAAAAAAAATTAGCCAGGCATGGTGGTGCACGCCCCTAGTCCCAGCTACTCAGGAGGCTGAGGCAGGAGAATCGCCTGAGCCCAGGAGGCAGTTTGCAGTGAGCCAAAATCGTACCATGGCACTCCAGCCTGGACAAGAGTGAAACTCCATCTAAAAAAAAAAAAAAAAAAAAAAAAAAAAGATGTAGAGGGAGAGGGAGAAGATCCTAAGCCTTGTGGTGCTTCCTTCTCTTTATATAAATAATACTAACTCAGAATTGAAAATGTTAAATCGACAGACAATAAAATAAAATCAGGGCCGGACGCGGTGGCCCAAGCCTGTAATCCCAGCACTTTGGGAGGCCAAGACGGGCGGATCACGAGGTCAGGAGATCGAGACCATCCTGGCTAACACGGTGAAACCTCGTCTCTACTAAAAAAAATACAAAAACCTAGCCGGGCGAGGTGGCGGGCGCCTATAGTTCCAACTATTCGGGAGGCTGAGGCAGGAGAATGGCGTAAACCCGGGAGGCGGAGCTTGCAGTGAGCTGAGATCCGGCCACTGTACTCCAGCCTGGGTGACAGAGCGAGACTCTGTCTCAAAAAATAAAATAAAATAAAATAAAATCAGAAAAAATAAAACTCTTCTAAAATACTGTCACCTAGAAGTAGCCACTATTAACATTTTAGTGTTTAACCTTCCAGATGTTTTTATATACAAATATCTTTCAATTTATTCAGTCAACACATATTTATTGGACACTTACCATGTGCCAGGGACTATTCTAACAATGGGGATATAGCAGTAAACAAAACAGATCACTGCTGAGTGCAGTGGCTCATGCCTGTAATCCCAGAACTTTGGGAGGGCAAGGCAGGAGGATGGCTTGAGTCCAAGAGTTTGAGGCCAGCCTAAGCAACATAGTGAGACTCTGTCTCTACAAAAAATCAAAAATTAGCTGAGCATGGTGGCACACACCTGTAGTCCCAGTTACTTGGAAGACTGACGTGGGAGTATCGCTTGAGCCTGGGAGGTCAAGGCTGTATTGAGCTATGATTGCACCACTGCACTCCAACCTGGACAGCAGAATAAGACCCTGCCTCTAAAAAAAAAAAACATAAATAAGTAGAAGGGTCAGGAGTGGTGGCACACGCCTGTAATCCCAGCACTTTGGGAGGCCGAGGCGGGCGGATCACGAGGTCAGGAGATTCAGACCATCCTGGCTAACACACAGTGAAACCCTGTCTCTACTAAAAATGCAAAAAATTAGCCGGGTATGGTGGCACGTGCCTGTAGTCCCAGCTATTCGGGAGGCTGAGGCAAGCGAATCGCTTAAACCCAGGAGGCAGAGGTTGCAGTGAGCTGAGATCATGCCATTGCACTCCAGACTGGGCAACAGAGCAAGACTCCATCTAAAAAAAAAAAAAAAGGTAGAAGGAATACATTCTAAAATAATGATAAAATAATGACAAAAAGTAGAGTAAATATACAAGCCAGTAACATAGTCCTTTACTATCATGATCAAGTATTATGTACTGTATGTAATTTCATGTGCTATATATTGATACAATTGGCAGCACGGTAGGTTTTTTACACCAGCATCTTCACAAACACATGAGTAATGCCATTTGATACATTATGATGACTACAATGTCAATAGGCAAGAGGACTTTTTCAGTTCCATTATAACGTATGGAACCATTGTCATATGTGCACCATATATACAACAGAGACCTCGTTACGCAATGTGTGACCATACTCATGTGTCTGGTATAGCAGTATATTCTACTGCAATAGATGCATCTTCCATTTATATTAATATGTATTTCCAGGCCAGGTGTGGTGGCTCACTCCTGTAATCCCAGCACTTTGGGAGGCCATGGCAGGTGTTTAACTTGAGGTCAGGCGTTCGAGGCCAGCCTGGCCAACATGGTGAAACCCTGTCTCTACTAAAAATACAAAAATTAGCCAAGCATGGTGACAGGTGCCTATAATCCCAGCTACTGGGGAGGCTGAGGCAGGAGAATCACTTGAACCTGGGAGGCGGAGGTTGCAGTGAGCTGAGATCATGCTGTTGCACTCCAGCCTGAGTGACAGAGTGAGGTTCCATCTCAAAAAAAAAAAAAACAAAGCCAGGCACAGTGGCTCACACCTGTAATCCCAACACTTTAGGAAGTTGGGATGGATCACGATACAAGGTCAGGAATTCAAGACCAGCCTGACCAACATGGTGAAACCCTGTCTTTACTAAAAATACAAAAATTAGCCAGGCATGGTGGCGCATGCCTGTAATCCCAGCTACTCACGAGGCTGAGGCAGGAGAATTGCTTAAACCCAGAAGGCGGAGGTTGCAGTGAGCCAAGATTGTGCCACTGCATTCCAGCCTGGGTGACAGAGTGAGACGCCATCTCAAAAAAAAAAAAAAAAAAATGCATTTCCCATAAGTGGGATCATATTACACATATGAATTTTAGCAGGCTTTCCCCTCATCTCTATCAATAAACACATCCTCAGATTACTGTGAATGGCTTAGAATATTCTCTTGCACAGATTCTCAGGGGTTTTCACAAGTCCACCGCCTGATTTCTTTCCCAGAGGAGATAGGAGCCTTGCTCTAGAAGCACCATCTGATCACAGACACACACACGCACAGGCACACGATCACGCAAACACACGCTGGAGTCCGTAGAAGCCAGACGGGGCCTCACCAGGCAGCACAGTCTAATCCAGTCCTGCTTCCATACACCTTTCCAGGATTTTCCAAGGCCCAGACCCATTCCTGGTATTCCCTTGCAAGCAGGAGCAGGAGCCAGTTTCTCCCACTCTTGACTCCCCCTGCAGGTGGCCAGGATTCTTGCAACCCAGATACCTGGGAGCTGGGTTGGATGCCTGGAATGGAAGCAAGGGGCAGTTCATGATCTTCCTGGAAACCTCTTCTCTGCCACCACCTCCCTGGTGCCTGATGTGGGTATAAAGTCAGAGGCCCCCAAATGGAGACTCAGAGCGCTGGTAATTCCCAGGCCTTTTTCTGGACCTTGAGAAGTCTGAGTGGGCCCTGGGCCAACCTGGGAAAATTCACAGTGCATGGATTCTCTCGGAAGCTAACTCTTGGGATCCTGGAGACACCTTGGGCAGAACACAAAAGTGAGGCTGAGAATCAGGGAAGAGGGGCCCTAGGGGCTGATGGTCAAGATCAGATCGGGGTCCGACTGCATGGGTTCAGACACTGTCTCCACTATGGCCTACCCATGCAGCCTCAGGCTAGCGACTTAACCTCTCTGTGCCTCCCTACATTTTCCAGTTATCATAAGAGGATAATCAGCCGGGCATGGTGGCTCATGCCTATAATCCCAGCACTTTGGGATGCTGAGGGCGGTGGATTACCTGAGGTCAGGAGTTCGAGACCAGCCTGGCCAACATGGCAAAACCCCATCTCTACTACAAATACAAAAATTAGCCAGGCGTGGTGGCAGGCACCTGTAATCCCAGCTATTCAGGAGACTGAGGCATAAGAATCACTTGAACACGGGAGGCTCAGGTTGCAGTAAGCCAAGATCGCCCCACTGCACTCCAGCCTAGGCGATAGAGCAAGACTCAGTCTAAAAGAAAAACAAACAAACAAAAAAAAAAAATTCAGGAGCGGTGGCTCACGCCTGTAATCCCAACACTTTGGGAGGCTGAGGCGGGTGGATCACCTGAGGTCGGAAGTTCGAGACCAGCCTGACCAACATGGAGAAACCCCAACTCTACTAAAAATACAAAATTAGCCAGGCGTGGTGGTGCACGCCTGTAATCCCAGCTACTCCAGAGGCTGAGGCAGGAGAATTGCTTGAACCCCGGAAGCAGAGGTTGCAGTGAGCTGAGATCACACCATTGCACTCCAGCCTGGGCAACAAGAGCAAAACTCCGTCTCAAAAAAAAAAAAAAAAAGGGATATTCATTCCTATTTCCTAGGGCTATTGTGTGTGTTAACCAAGATGACACGTGCAGAGTGCTCAGAACAGTGCTTAGCACAGCAGTGCCCACGTGCCCAGCATTTGATTTTCTGTTTTCGTTTTATTTTGAGACAGAGTCTAGCTCTGTCACCCAGGCTGGAGTTCAGTGGCATGATCTCAGCCCACTGCAAGCTCCACCCCCAGGTTCATGCCATTCTCCTGCCTCAGCCTCCCTAGTAGCTGGGACTACAGGCGCCCGCCACCAGGCCCGGCTAATTTTTTGTACTTTTAGTAGAGATGGGGTTTTACCATGTTAGCCAGGATGGTCTCGATCTCCTGACCTCGTGATCCACCTGCCTCGGCCTCCCAAAGTGCTGGGATTACAGGTGTGAACCACCGCGCCCGGCCTCGATTTTATTGTTATGATTATTACTATCTTCTGAGCCCCACTCCCACCAGGCTTGGCCTAATAGAGGCTGACTTGCCTGTGTCTTTTCTTGCTCTCACTGTCATCTGAGGACAACCATCCCTTCTGGCTCCCTGAGATGAGAGGGGAAGAGACAGAGAGAAAGAAAGAAAATGTGTAGGGAAAAGGGTATGCAGGGAGCTTGTAGGATGTGTGTAAATAAATGGGGGGGCATGAGTGCAAAGGTGCAGAGATAATCTATGATCATGCAGGGGCGTGTGCACACCAGTAAAATCGTAGGGGCTATGAAAGTAACACAGTTATGTGTGCGTGTGCCAGGCATCGGTGTGTGTGGAAGGGTGCGGTGGGAATGTGTACCTTCTGTGGATGGGTATAGTGGACGCTTGCATGTATCAGTGTGTAAGGGTGTGTGAGAGAAAGACAGAAGCTAGGCATGTGAGTGTGTATGGGGGTGTGTTATAAATGTGCAGATGCAGGTGTGTGAATGTTCACCTTCCCCAACTCCAATCCGAACACACATCTCTTGGTGAGGGGGCTTCATCAGAGACAAAAGCACCCCAGGCTGAGCGGACAGTGTCCCTGACTCTGGAACAAACAATATTTTTCTCTTTCAAAGCTTTCAGGTTTCCTGAAGAAGAGCTGCTAGCTCAACCAAGCCCAGCCTTAAACCCGCCCCTCTGATCGAAACTCAGGAAGGAAACCAGCACCAGCCACCCCTACCCTGCACCCCCACCCCTGCCCGGGAATGCTCTTTGCCAGCAGAACGCATGCCACGCCCCCCATTTCTCCCTCCCTGCTTGGGCCCACGTGCTCTCCCCAGCCGTTCAGGGGGCCCAGGGCAGCTCCCAACCACCAACAAAAGTTTAAACCACTCTCCAGGCTTTGGGAGCACTTTGCTACCTGCCCAGGCAGGCACTACCCTGAGGCAAGCAGGGCACTCCCTACCAGGAGAAACTGAGAGGTGGGGGGTAAGGGGTGGCAGCTTCAGAGCACACAACCAACCCCCTTCCTGGGAGGCAGGCGCTCCACCCGACCCTGCATCTCTTCAAGAAGACAAAATCAGGAAAGAGAGCTGGGTGGGGAGGGCATCTTAGGAGGAAAGGGGCACTTAAAGGCAGGGTTTGAATATCAAGAATGTCCCTTCCTTTCATTCAAGGGTCCCAAAGAAGACCATTCCTCCAGGAAGTTGTCTCAGTTGTCAGTAGTATTATATGTATCAAGAATAATTAGGCCAGGTGCAGTGGCTTACGCCAGTAATCCCAACACTTTGGGAGGCCGGGGCAGGTGAATCTACTTGAGTCCAGGCGTCCAAGATCAGCCTGGGCAACAAAGTCAGACCCCGCCACCGTCTGTACAAAAGAAATAAATGAAAATTTGCTGGATGTAGTGACGCATGCCTATAGTCCTAGCTACTTGGAAGACTGAGGCAGGAGGATCACTTGAACCCGAGAGTTTGAGGCTGCAGTAAGCCATGATTGCACCACTGCACTGCACTCAGCCTGAGAGACTGAGGGAGACCCTGTCTCAAAAAAAAAAAAGAAGAAGAAGAAGAAGAATTATCACTTAATGTGCAACTACTACATGCCAAGTACTTTACATAGCATACCTCTGATTAACCACATGTTATAGATGGGGAAACTGAGGCTCAATTGTCCTAGATCACACAACCAATAGTGACAGAGTAAGAATTTGAACACAGGTCTGTCTGTAAACTATTTCTCAGGTCTATGCCTGCATCTGTCTGTTCTCCAGCTGGAATGGCCACCCCTCCACCAGAGGGGGTGGAGGAATCCAGAGAGAGAATGCACTCAGGCCAGATGGGGCAACTAGAAGAGCCGTGGGCTGGGAAGCTGGCAAAGGCTCCAGTGAAGGGGAGTGTGAGGGGCCTTGGGAAGAAAAGGAGAGAGATTGTTAAGTGAAAGAAAGGATGAGGAGGGGGGCCGCCTGATTGAGAGGGCAGGTGCAGGATTGCATGCAGTGTGGGAGGGAATAGGGTGCAGAGATGGTGGAAAGGAGACCTATGCCTGAGCCCGAGTGCCTACTTCCCTGTGCTCTCACTGCCCCAGGGAGGCCTGGGCCATTTGCCTCAAAGCCAGTGGTGGGCCAGGGGCCCCAGACCCCAAGGAGTACACATGCTAGGAGCTTCCTGGGCAACCAAGAACCTCCAAACTCTGGAACGTGCCAGGGTTTCATTCCTGGAGCCACCTCATTCCCAGCCACAGAGAGGAGCGCTCAAGCCCCGAGGGTCTCCAGGGAAGAGAAACTCAGTGGGACTCCAGAGTGACAAGCCAAGAAGGTTCCCAGAGGGGCAGACACAGAGAAGAGGGGCACCCGGCTGGAGATTCAGGAGACAGGAGATGGGCAGGGAGCAGGGAAGGCGTGGAAGGCAGCAGAGACGGCAGGGGTGGGGAAATGAAGAATGTGCGAGGAGGAAACTGGAATGAAAGTACCAGCTGGGGCTGGAGCAGAACACTTTGAGGAGGAGACAGAGCAAACCTCACCTAGGGCCACCACCCCCAGCCCCATCCCAGCTTCCCCAGGCCCTGCTAAGTGCCAGGAAGAAGCGGTGTCAAATGCAAGGAGTAGCAGGGTGTCAGTTCCCCACAGCCCTTTCCAGATCTCTGGAGCTCTATTCCGGGAAAGGAGAGGGGACAAGTGTCACTCGAAGCCCCCAGGCCTCATGAAGGCCTTTTGCAAGAGTAAGGCACAGAAACTACATTAAACCCCCTTCAAACATTTTTTGGCAAGTCTGACCCACCACAGGATAATAGGCTGGTGCTGCCACAAAAGGGACTGAAGTTAGGTGGCCACAGCCATCTCTAAAAGGACAAAGTCAGTATACAGAAAGACTAGGTCCAGGGACCCTGGTCAGGCGGGGAAAGGTGGCCCCATGGAAGCTGAGAAATAGTCAAAATGACTTCTCTAGATCCCCCTCCCACATTTGACCCTCTGCCCCAGTCTTTTTGTGCCAAACCGCAGCCCAGAGCCCCCATTCTCAGAGACCTCTCAGAGGGACTCTGCTCTCAAGGTGGTGGGGGTGGGGCCCCTGTTGCATTATTTTCAGACTCACTGCACACCTATTAATTTGTAGAGGGCAGAAAGACTGGGAAACACTAATCTAATCCTATGGGAGCCATATAGAAACCATATGAAAAATGAGGATAATGGTCCCTGCCATGGGTTATGGTGACAACTGAGGTTTCCAAGTATTTAGCACACGCCTGGCACAGCTGGTTACTTGTGCGGAGGGGCAGAGAAACAGACCCTAACACACACCGATGGGCGGAGAAGAGGCAGACAATTGCAGGGCTGCTGGAGACAGTGCCTGGGCCCAGACACCCTCTGGCACTGGTCAGGCTCATTTGCATGTCATTTGCATGTCCTCCAACACCGGTCACTCCTGTCGCTTCAGAGCCTCTGGGTCACACATTGTCTCCGTCCCTTCCTCATGTCCCTTCCTGGACTCCCGAGAGCTGAGGGGACACCAGAGAGAAGAGAACCCCGAGTTCGGGGGTCAAGGAGCCTGAGGGAGGACCCGGAGTCTGAAAAGGGTAGGTGCTTTGGCCACCTGGAAGCCTGGCTTAGGGCGACCCCTGCAGGGCAATCCTAGAACGGAGGGAGGAGGTGGAGAGGTGAGCTCGGGCTCCCCCGAGCTCCCAGGGCGGCACCAGCCCGGCCCTTTTACTTCCAACACGCCCTATGCTTGCTGGCACCCCGGAGTCTGAAGGCAGTCTCCCGACCCGGGCCAGATAGAATCCAGAAACTCACAACTGCCCCAATTAGCTAAAACAAAGGGGGTCAATGTGGGTTGTACCAAGCATCAAAGCAGGAATATCTGGGGGCTCTCGGCCATCAGCAACACCATCCAGATACCACTGGACCTGCACCAGTGCCTACCCAGGGTGCCACAGCCTCGTCCTGCCAGCTAGCACTGGAAGGGATTGTGTTTTTACTTAGGGAAGAATTTAGGGAACAGAGAGGATTGTGAAGAACTGGAGAGAACCTCACATAGCCTGTACTGAAGGTGGACCCACCAAGATTTCTCCAGCTGGGGTCCCATCCACAGAGGATGACGCCAGTGGGAATAGACTGCAGCTGGTGGGATTGAGGTCAGGCCGGGGAGGGATTCCCCGCCATAGTGGGGTTATTTGGGGCCCAGTGGGAGACACCTAGTTCGCTTCCCATCCAGAGGCAGTTCTGCCTGTCCAGTTCAGCTGGGAGGGAAACAGCAGGGGAAATGCAGCAACTGCAACATTTCACTAAGGAGAAAAAAAATGTCAAAAATGCTCTGAGCCTGCAGTTTGCTTGTTGACATACACAGATGCTCACGCTTTTGCCATTGGGTTCCCTCCACCCACCACCCCTGCCTTGGCTCAGCGTGTGAATGGGGGCAGAAGGGAGGGCAGGGCAGAAGGGTGTGTGTGTGAACAAGTGAAGTCATTCTCTCTGGGTGGCTCCTTTTAATTAGTACCCTGAAAAAAACTCCCAGCTAGCAAAATTGAGTCTTGCCAACTGGGAGCCCCACCATTCTGACTCATCCAGGCCCTGGGGGCAGGAGTGGGAGCACCAAATCTGAGAGTCAGGAAGGGGATTGTTGAAAGCCTGGGCATTTGAGAAGTCTTCCCAGCCCTCTGGAGGACCATCAGGAAGGACGTGGTCACAATTGAGAGTCAGTTGGCCCCTGGGAAGCTTGGACTGAGCTGGTTCAGGGCAAGAGAATGGAGGTTGGCAAGGCATCAGAGAAATCACCGCTTTCCCCAGCTCCCCCGAGGAGACCAGTCCCTGAGCTTGGCCAGGGTCAGCCCTGGAGGTCATACTACAGGACATTACATCAGATTCAGGCCTGGGTGAAGCATTTGGGCCATTTCAGTTGTACTCAACTTTCTAAGCAAAGAGTCACCTGGTCTCCTATGGCCAACCCCCAGAATCTAGACCCCAGGACTGGAAGCAGCAAGTTTACTCTATGAAGGGGACAGAGCAAGCCTCAGGCACTTTCCCTCAAGACTCCTCACCCCACAGTCCAGAGGCCTGTCCATGCTCCTCCTCTCCCTCAAAACTTTTCTGCAGGCAACTGCCTGATAAACCTCCCAGAATCTGTGCCAGAGTCCTGGCCTGCTGTGTTCAGGTGCTCCACTGTTGCCTGGATTTGACACTTTCTTCCCCTATCAGGCTGGGAGTCCCAGAGGACAGGGCCCAAGACTCTCCTTGCTCTGGTCTCCAACAGCAGCCCTTAGGACTACATAGTCCATGAGAGGGGCGCAAACCCGCTCCCTGTGAAAATGGGCAGTGGGGGAGGTGGTGGGAGCCCTGAGATTCGGGGCTTCTCTGGATGGGGAGGCAGGAGCCCCAGGTTCAATCCTGCTGCTGCTGCTGCTGCTGCTGTGCTGCTGCTGCTACAGAATCACTGTGTAACCTCAGATATGAAATTTTCTACCTTGAATCTAGACTCAGTAGCCTCAGGGGTCCCTTGCAGTCTCTGATAGTAGGATTATCTAGTAACCGAGGGTTCATTGTGGGCAGAAACACCAGGGCAATGGGAAAACACTACTTGGAAGACCAGGGTGGTGTGGCCATGATTGAGCAGGAAAGGATTTTTACTGCCAGGGTCAGGAGCAGGGATGCCTTCTAGCTCTCCCTGGCTCTAGAGCACCATTTCCAAATGACCCCAGCTCCGGGAAGGATGCTTGGGCCCTGTCCTCTGGGACTCCCAGAGGTCAGGCAAGATCTGAGGACCAGGAGCACAAGGCAAAGTAGAGCAGAGCTGCCTAAAACTGTCCAGGGCCCAGAGGACCATTCCCAGAGGCTGGCAGTCACCCTCGGGCTACTTCCCAGGCCAAGCAGCCAAATTTCCAAAACCGGAATCCACCAACCCAGAGGACCACCGCCCCTGCTGACCCCCAAACAGTCCCTAGAGAACCAGACCACTGTGCCCTCCCACCAACCACAACCACCCTGGGGGCCCCCACCCTGGAGCTCATGCTGTTGGGAGAGGGTAGGGCCTGATTTCAGGTGACAGTGGAGAAAGGATGGGGTGACTGCTCTTGGGGACAGAGAGTGACGTGTTGGAAGAATGAAGGCGTCCTGTCCCTGGGGCTGAGTGGGAACCTGAGCAGGGCGGGCACCGCCCGACGCGGAGGCCTCCACCCCCGACCCAGCTGGGCTGCCTGCTCCCATCACACCCTGGGCAGTAAAACTTGCTTTCATGGTTGTTGCAGGGTTGTTGTTTTCCTTGGTGGTGGGGGTGGGGGGTCTGTTTGTGTCTTTGTGTCTGTGCAAATACACCTGTGTTGATATGTGCCTGGTCCTATACATGTATTGATGTCTGAGGTTTTGTGTGTGTGTAAATCTGCATATGTCCATGCCTGTGTGTGTGTGGATATATCTGTGGGGGAGATCATCATAGCTACCATTTATTATTTCAATGTACTTTCCAGGTGTTTCCTTTAATCCTCAGGACAATCCTTTAAGGAAGATATTCTAGCTATCCCCATTTTACAGATAGGGTCATAGGGTTGGAGAGATCCGATAATTGACCCAAAGTCAGATAACCAGTAAAAGGCAGAACCAGGAGACTTCCCTCTACTGTTGAATGTGTCTCACTGTGTGCCCGAAAATAAAGAGCTATATACGAGAATCGTGTAACATCTGCACATCTGTGTATCTGTGTGTCTGCACCGTCTAAACCTGTGTGCGTGGGGTGTGTGTGTGTGTGTGTTTTGTGGCCTAGGTGCAAGTCAGGTGCGCCAGCCAGCAGTTAGCATCACCAGAGTCTTAGGGACAGTGACCCTCAGAGCATATTTTCTGACTGTATTTTCCCTTGGACATATTCCGACTGCATTTTTTCTGAAGCAGACAACAGCGTGTGGTGTTGCTGACTCTGGACAGAGAACTTCTGCCGTCAAGACCGCGGCAGGAAATGCCCCTGTGCCCCTGAGCCTGGCAAACAAGGCAGCCTGTCTCCTTCGAGGAGGAGCTGAGTGTCCCGCAGAGACAATCTGGGAAGGGCTCAGAGAGGGTCAAGAAGGAAGAAGAGCAAGGCTACCTCCCAGCCCCCGCAGAGCCACCCGTGCCCCTAACTCGCTGGTGGGAGTGGCGGTGAGGGGCCTCTTGAAGAAAGACTGAGACGTCTCCGCTCGGTTCCCCTGAGAGCCCTGTGCTCTGTCACAGACACCCTCTCTCCAGAAGTAGAGACCATGGGCTCTGGCTGGATGCCGCGTCAGGGGTCTCTCCGGGCGGCTAGGGGCCCTGGGAACCCGGAAGCCCGCGGGGCGCGGCGGGGCGGGGCAGAGCGCTAGGGCCGGGTGGCGGCCGCGGATTGGCTGGGCCCGAGCGCTCCCACGGAGGCCGGGGGCCCAGGGCGGCGCCGGCCGCGCCCGCTCCGCGGTGACTCATCCTGCACCCCACCTCTGGAGCTGGACGGGCGCCCGGCCTCTTCCCACCCCAGACCCGCCCGCTAAGCCGGGACTGCCTGACTCAGCAAGGGGAGCCTGGCCTGCCTTCCGCCCCCTTCGCGTCCTCCCCGGGGGCGGAGGAGAGTGTAGGGGGAGAATGCGTTTCTGTCCCTGTGGGAGAATTTGCCCCGCTCTAGGGAGGGGAATCTGGTATCTGTTCTTCTGGGAGACTGTGTGTCTGTACATGGGCGGTGGGGCCTTCTGTCCCTCCGAAACAGGAGGTTGTGTGCCTGTCTTTCTGGGGGTGTCTCTGTGTCTTAAGATCTTTATGGATCCGGCCGATGGACTGGCCTTTTGGAATCTGCCTGTTGGTTTCTTTGGAGTGTCACTCACCACCACCACTCAAGATCATCTCTGCGCCCCCCCACACCCTACGTCCCCAGAAGTGGGGAAGAGCTTAGCAGCTCAGTGCCTCTGTCTCACAGAGGCCAGGACAGGCCCGTCAGGGGTTAGCTCTGGGGAATTCTCCAGCTCTGGTTCTGGCCCCCTGCACAGTGCCAGGGTCCCTGAAGGTCAGAGGCCAGATGCTACCCTGCAGGCCAGGCTCAATCCCTACAGCAGTGCCTACAAGATCTCAAAGTGATCTTAAAGCAAGATCTCAAAGTCCTCTTCAACCAAGTGATCCCTCAAAAAGGGAAAAGGACCCACAATTGTCCAGGGACCACTGTGGGCCATGTGTGCCATGTTAGGAGCTTCGCGTTCACCTTATCGATGCTTCTCACAGCAACTCCAAAAACAAACATAATCCCCATTTTATGGGGAGAAACTGAGGCCTAGGTGGTGGTTCAAGGTCATTGTGGCACAGTATGTGAGCAAATCTGGATTTGAACCCAGGGCTCTCTGGCTCTAAAGTGTATGCTCTTTCCAGGGCTGTGGCTGCTCCCTGAGTGCCTTAGCCAGAGTGGCCTCCACCTGGCCCCACAGCAAACCTGGGGGAAACTCTATTACCTCCACAGGGAGGCCAGCCTTCAACTTCTCCCAGGCTTTCCCATACCAAAGGAGGATTCCCGAGGACTGTGAGAGGCACTGGGGTGGGAAGGAGAAAGAAGCCAAGAGTCAGTACATGTGGGGTTTGGAGTATGCCAGATCCCGGGGCTGCGGAAGGACCCTATAGCTCGACCCAGGCACACTTTGTAGGACACACACACACACACACACAATGGCTGCTGGACACACTCAGTGCACAGATCCAGCTGTGAGGTGATTGCAAAGATGCCCACACGCACATGCGTGTTTCATGTGGTGCACACCTAATACATAGAACTGTTACCAGCAGACATGAAGGCATCAGTGGAGTCATTACACACATTACACACAATGGTGTGCAGGTCATTACTGACACACACACACACACACACACAGTCAGAACCACGAAAAAGAGGATGATGAGGGAGTGAGAAGAACGTGTGAAGTTGTTGTAGGAACAAATCAGCTCAGGGGCCTGGCCAAACCCACTCAAGCCCCAACCCAGAAAACCTATACCTCTTCCTCTGCCCCCCATGGGCACTCACACCGGACAGCCTTCCCACAAACATATATCCATGCAAGATTCTCACACAAGCACGTCCAGTGCCGGTCACACAGACACACAACCACCCATGCACTCACACAGACCCATGGATCCATGTACACAACGTAAGAAGGAGGAATACAAATGCACATACAAATCAATCAAATGCACACATGAGTTAAATGCACTCACGATGGGGATATGTGTGCACAGACCATGAGCATGACACACATCCCCCCCACAGCACACACCACTGCCCCTCAACCTTCCATCTTGGCACAAACAAGGCCTGGGCTTGCTCCATCAGCTCCATCCCCTCCTTGCCTGAGACAGGCCCTGCCCAACCTGCCCCAGCCTGCTTGAGTGGGGCCCCGCCTGC
The DNA here is from genome assembly GCF_002776525.5 of Piliocolobus tephrosceles. NCBI lineage: Eukaryota > Metazoa > Chordata > Mammalia > Primates > Cercopithecidae > Piliocolobus > Piliocolobus tephrosceles. Next base: position 50,000,739 of record NC_045443.1, read on the forward strand.
TCCCAGCACCAGCTGCCAGCCCAGCTCAGCACAGGGCAAGCTGCCCACTGCTCGGACATGTCGCTGCCCCACCCCCTCCTGCTAGGCCTGCCATCTCAGCATCTGGGCCTCAGCCTAGGCCACACCTAGCCCATTTCTGCAGGTGAGTGGGTAAGCAGGGTGCTTGATCCCCACAGCTGGAGGCCAGGAAAGGGGCCAGGCAATCAAGATCCCATGGGGAAGGGACAGCCTGACCCAGAGCCTCTCACCTCCACCCCTGTGCCTTCTTTTTCTTTTTCATTTTATTTATTAATTATTTATTTATCTATTCTGAGACAGGACAGGGTCTCACTCTGTTGCCCAGGCTGAAGTGCAGTTGTGTGATAGCTGCCTGCAGCCCTGAACTCCTGGCCTCCAGCAATCCTCCTGCCTTAGCTGCTCAAGTAAGCTAGGACTATAGGCACGTGCCATCATGCCCAGCTAATTTTTTAATTTTTAATTTTTCATAGAGACAGGGTCTCACTGTGCTGCCCAGGCTGGTCTCAAACCCCTGGCCTCAAGCAATTCTCCCATCTCTCAAAGTATTGGGATTATAGGCATGAGCCATCGCACCCAGCCCTTCTCCTTTTTAGATGGACCCCTCCTCACCAACATTGGGTCCCCATAGGTAACTTCCTGGTTGCAGTCAGCAAACACACCTAGAACTACAGTCCCACTGTAGACAAGGTATTCTGTCCACACTGCCCCTAACCAACAAACATCTGTACACACACACACACACACACACACACACAGGCTTTCAAGCACACATACCACCACTGGAACAGATACCTAACCAGCACTCCCTGTCACACGCCCACAGCACACAGCACAGGCAACTCAATCATATATACTCCCAGCACACCACACGGTGTCCCAAACCCCCATCTCACACTCACACACAGAGTTTCATGCACTGTCTCCATAAAATATGCACAGCTGGACACAGCGTCTCTATGCATGTCTCATCACACAGACTTGCACAGTGTCATGAGGCTCTTATTGTTGTCCCAAACACAGTCATGCCAGGTCTGCACTGGGATCGCTGGTTCTAGGGGACAGGGCTTTGCACACTGCCCACTCATTGGCTTTACAGTTCCGGGACGTTGGAGTAGCCTTCATTTTATCCCTGCTCTGCCCCATCCAAGAGCCATGATAAGCCTGGCTGGGGCAAGGAGCTGCGAAATGTCACTGCCAAAGCCATACCCTCTCACGGACCAGCTCCTCAGGCATGGGGAGAAAAGCAGAAATAAGCTAATGGCTGGTTTGAGCTCAAAACCATAGGAGCCCTATGCCACCTGAGGTGGACCCAGGAAGAGGATACATAAACCCTTGAGCCTGCTGCCCCAGCAGGCAGCTGTGCAAGGGCCCAGCAGACCCAGGAGGGAGCTGTTCAAGGGTCTGGCAGACCCAGGTGCTGGAGTAGTAGGGGCAGTGACAGTGGCAGGAAAGGCATCAGAGATAGGGCCTGGGGTCAAAAAGCAGTATAACACCCCTAGAGCAACTCAGGGCAGGCCAGGCCATTGGAGGGCGCCAGACTCTCCTCCCTGTGTCCTTCCCCCTCCACCTTTCAGCTTAGGAGTCAGGTAGCAGGTGATCAAAACACTCCCACTGGCCTGGGCGACGTGATCAGAACTTGTCTGTACAAAAAATAAAGTAAATAAAACTTAGCCAGGCGTGGGGGCATACATCTGTGGTCCCAGCTACTCAGGAGGCTGAAGTGGGAGGATCCCTTGAGCTTGGGAAGTTGAAGCTGCAGCTGCAGTGAGCCTCGATCACACCATTGCACTCCAGCCTGGACAACAGAACGAGACCCTGTCTGGAAAAATATATATATATATGCAGTTCTCACTAGGGCTCCTGGGGGCTAACTCTGCTCTGCTTCCTGATATGAGTGCTGGTAGCATGATCTGTTCAGTTTGTGAAACTTCATCACACTGTAGACTTATGACTTGAGTACTTCTCTCTATGTGTGTTACACTTCCATGAAAATTGTTTTTGTTTTAAATAAATCTCCCCATGTGTATGAAGCTCCACATCTTTCTGGGTTGGTGTGCACATGTCTCTCTGTGGCTGTATCTGTCTGTGCCTATGCGCATACAACCTCCCATAGAAATTATTCCTGGTCTCTGGTGCCTGAGGCCCTCCATATGTGCGCCTGAGAGTACACACACGCGCACACTGGTGCACACATACACAGCCCCCTGCCTGGCTTCCCTCCATGATGGCAAGGCTGCCACTGCAGAGGGTGGGGAGGGAATGTAGTTAGGCCTTTCTTTCATTTAACAGCAGATGTTTACAACCATCTGCTCTGTGCCAGGCACGGGGATACAGATGCATTCCAGGCACACTGGGCCCTAGCCAAGCTCACCCTGCTGAGGAGGCTGTGGTGTGGAGAGAAGAGCCCTGTGGGGTAGCACAGGGTAGGGGGAGCCCAGCCTCGGAGGGGCAGGGAGGGCTTCCAAAGGAGGAAATCCTAACTAAATTGGAAAGATGAAAGGCTCACAAGTGGATAGGTCAGTCATTGGAGGTGCATTCCAGGCAGGGGGACAGCACACACAGGGGCTAAGGGTGTGAGGGGGTGCGACTTCCTCAGGGAACCTCTGGGAGGTTCAGCTGCTGGAGTGGAGGGCCACGGCAGAGTCAACTTCAGGCGGGTCAGGCGGGCCTGGAGTGCCAAGCTCAGGGGCTTGAGTGTCTCCAAGGAAGGGTTTGGGCCAGGCTGGGACATGATTGGGATCAACTGGAAGGAGTGCTGTGGAGGAAGCGCACTGGGCTGAGAGTGAGGACACGGAAGTTCTCACCCTGACTCTGCCCGATGCTGCCCAACTCCCCTCTCTGAGCCTCCAAAATGACGGCTTGCTGCACCTCGGAGCCGTTGGCTCACGGGCCGCTGCGTTCTCCTGGGCCGCTCTGCTGCCGGCCGGCCTGTCTTCCTGGGTCCTGCCCACGCCCTCCTGCCCCCAGCCCTGTGCAGGCGTGGAGCTCCCGCGAGGGCCTCAGCAGTCTGTAGGACGGAGGGTGGAACCCGCCACCTGCTGGAAAGGCTGGAGCCTGCGCAGAGCTAGCGCGGGGCAATGTGGCGCCCTCTGCGGGGAGCCCTTGCTACCTCGCGCCAGCACTCCAAACCTCCAGTGCACAGTGCAGTGGGGTGAATTAGTCCACGTCCTCCTTGCCCAGGGTTGCCAAGGGCACAGGGCATAGGAGGACGTGGACTAATTCACCCCAAGCTCCGCTCACCAAGTCATGCCCTAGCCTACACTCCCCATGAGGATGGGAGCTTCCTCTGATTTGCACAAAGCCACCCGGTGGATTAATGGTGGCCTGCAACCCAACCACCTCCCAACTCAGCCTCCTGGGATAAGGAGGATGTAGTGAGGGGATGGGAGGATGTGCAGACTCTGCTTCCAGAAGCCGAGAGAGCAGTTTCTTTCCCTGCTCCTCTGCTGCCTCCTACTGGATGTCTGATGTCTCTCCGGTTTGCACAAATCCATCCCGCTTCGGTCAACCCTAGCCGTGTCGGTACCTACTCTTCAGGAGTTCAGGCAGGCTGACAGCAGGCTGAGGGAAAGAGGAGAATCTAGGGCTGCCCACGCTTCTCTGTGAACCTTGGGTCCCCAGCACAGCACTGGCCCCAGTGCCAATACTGGATTTTCAAAGTCTGGAAATGAAGGCGGAAGCTGGTGTTGGAGATTCTGCCCCTTTAATCAGCTCTGCCTTAATTCCCTCTGTGCTGGCTCAGGTTCTTATGCTGCGGGAATAAAGGCGAGCCTTGCCTCTTTGGCCTCGGTCTCCCTGCTATGTTTCCGGTGGCTTGCGTGATTTTGTCCAGGACAGGTTTTTTTGTTTTGTTTTGGATTCTGGGTTTTGGGTTTGTTTGTTTTTTGGCTTTTTGTTTGTCTGTTTCAAGACAAGGTCTAGCTCTGTCACCCAGATTGGAGTGCACAGGCGCGATCTCTGCTCAATGCAACCTCTGGCACACACCCCCAACCCCCGCCCCCAGTCAAGTAATCCCAAGTAGCTGGGACCACAGGCATGCACCACCACCCCCGGCTGTGCGTGTGTGCGTGTGTGTGCGCGCGCGTGTGCGTGCGTGTGTGCGCGTGTCCGCGTCTGCCTGCGTGTGCTTGCGTGCGCGTACATGTGTGCGCGTGTGCGCCCGCGTGCGTTTGTGTGTGCGTGCGTGTGTGCTGCGTGCATGCGCGTGCGTGCGTGTGTGAGTGCGTGCACCTATGTGCGCCTGAGGGGATGTGTGCGCGTGCGCGCTTGCGTCCGTGCGCGCGTGTGCGTGTGCATCTGCACGCATGCGTGTGTGCATGTGTGTGTGCATGCGCGCGTGTGCCGTGCACGTGTGTGCGCACGTGTGCGTGTGTGTGCGTGCGTGTGCATGCGTGCGTTTGTGTGTTGTGTGCGTGTGTGGCGTGCATGCGTGTGCGTGTGTGTGCGCGTGTGTGTGCGTGCATGTGTGCGTGTGCGCGCATGTCTAGGTCTCGCTCTGTCACCCAGGCTGGAGTGCCGTGGAGTGATCTCGGCTCACTGCAACCTCTGCCTCACTGCAACCTCTGCCTCCCAGTTTTAAGCAATTCTCCTGCCTCAGCCTCCCCAGTATCTGGGATTACAGGCATGTGCCACCACACCCAGCTAATTTTTTGTGTTTTTGGTAAAGACAGGGTTTCACCATGTCAGCCGGGCTGATCTCAAACTCCTGACCTCAAGTGATCTGTCTGTCTCGGCCTCCCAAAGTGCTAGGATTACAGGCATGAGCACTGCGCCCCACCCCAGCAATTTTTTTTTTTCTGTGGTAGAGATGGGGTCTAGCCATGTTGCCCAGGCTGGCCTCAAACGCCTGAGCTCAAGTAATCTGCCTGCCTCTGCCTCCCAAAGTGCTGGGATTATAGAAATAGGCATGAGCCACTGCGCCTCCAGCCATTTTGTTTGTTTGTTTGCTTGTTTTTTTGGTTTGTTTGTTTTTCAGACAGAGTCTCACTCTGTCACTCAGGCTAGAGTGCAGTGGCACGATGTCAGCTTACTGCAACCTCCTGGGTTCAAGCTGGGTAGCTGGGATTACAGGTATGCACCACCACACCCAGCTAATTTTTTGTAATTTTGTAGAGATGGGGTTTCACCATGTTGGCCAGGCTAGTCTCAAATTCCTGACCTCATGTGATCCGCCTGCCTCAGCCTCCCAAAGTGCTGGGATTACAGACATGAGTCACCGTGCCAGTCCTCTGCTTCTATCTTGTTTGGATTTTGTGAGATTCCATCTTGAGCCTGGGGACCTGTACATGTATGTGCTTCCTTCACTGAGTAAAAGGGAACCATTCAAAGGAGGGGAAATTGAAGAGGAAAACTAGTAGACAGTATTGGGATTACAAACGTGAGCCACCGCATCACTGGCCATTTTTTCTAAATATTTGAATTAGTTGCCAGCATTTAAAAATCAGAGGCTGATGCAGGAGGATCACTTGGGCCCAGAAGGTCAAGGCTGCAGTGAGCTATGATGGCACCACTGCACTCCAGCCTAGCAACAGAGCAAGACCCTGTCTCTAAAAAAATACAAATAAATAAAATAAAGAGATTTCATGTAAAAATCTAGATTTCTAATTTCTTTTGCAAAGTTGAAAATTCTGGCCACTCTGGAACCACATTCCCTGGTGGCTACATTGGCAGAGGGTGAGTAAAGAGGCTGCCTCAGACCTGATCCCAACATTTGAGGAACCAGGAAAGGTGCAAAAGGAGAGCCATAGTTTCCAGCTCTTCTCACCTCGGCTCCTTCCTGCAGGCCAGGGGCCTGGCACACAAGCCTGTGGATGTCCCAGCTGCTCTTCCAAGTGCTATCTGTACCAGGCCAATAGAAATATGTAAGTAACCATCCTGACTAACACGGTGAAACCCCGTCTCTACTGAAAATACAAAAAATTAGCTGGCCACCCGCGGTGGCTCACTCCTATGATCCCAGCACTTTGGGAGGCCAAGGCAGGAGGATCACGAGGTCAGGAGTTGGAGACCAGCCTGGCCAACGTGGCGAAACTCCGTCTCTACTAAAAATACAAAAATTAACTGGGCGTGGTGGTGGGTGCCTGTAATTCCAGCTACTCCGGAGGCTGAGGCAGGAGAATTGTTTGAACCCGAGAGGCGGAGGTTGCAGTGAGCTGAGATCACGCCCTTGCACTCCAGCCTAGGCAGGGCAAGACTCTGTCTCAAAAAAAAAAAAAAAAAAAAAAATTAGCCGAGCATGGTGGCATGTGCCTATAGTTCCAGCTACTCCAGAGACTGAGGCAGGAGAATCTCTTGAACCCGTGAGGCGGAGGTTGCAGTGAGCCGAGATTGTGCCACTGCACTCCCAGCCTGGGTGACAAGGCCAGACTCCGTCTCAAAAAAAAAAGCAAAGAAATACGTAAGTAAATTAAATATAAATGGAAGCCACTTATGGAACTTTCTAGTACATACATTTTAAAAAATTGGTGAAATTAATTTTAATAATATATTTTATTTAACCTAATATACTTCAAATATCATTTCAACATGTAATTAACATAAAAAATTAGTAATATTTTACATTATTTTTCTCTTATATGAAGCCTTCAAGATTGAGTGTATCATTTATACTCTCAAAACATCTCAATTCAGATTAGCTGCATTTCAATTCACATAGCCATATGTGACTAGTGGCAACCTTACTGGACAGTGCAGATCTAGACACCCCTAACTCCCACCCCAGCTGCCCCGGGACTAATAGTACGCAGGAAGTGGGGCATGGGGAAGAAGTCCAAGCAGCTCCTGGAAGAATGCTTAGGCCATTTGGACAGGACTTCAGGTCACAGGCCCTTTCTGGGTGTGTGCACTTCCTGGGCCCCTTGGATTTCTCACCCGAGTGGAGGAGTGAAGCCAGAGGAGAAACAGAAAATTAAACCACACTTGTGTCCACATTTCAATCTATGTGAGAGAATAAGAGCCCCATATGCTTCAAAAAAAAGTAAGCAAAGCATAATTCTTTGTGAACACAAGGAGGATGCCAAGGTTTCTAATCTGCAAACAGCATTATGTGTCTGTCTACATTTTCTTTTCTTTTTTTTTTTTTTTTTTTTTTTTTTTGAGACAGTGTCTCACTCTGTC
>NC_045443.1:50007972-50039204 GCF_002776525.5 Piliocolobus tephrosceles
ACCCAGGCTAGAGTGCAGTGGTGTGATCTCAGCTCACTGCAACCTCCACCTCCCGGGTTCAAGCGATTCTCCTGCCTCAACCTCCCTAGTAACTGGGATTACAGGCGCCCGCCACCATGCCTGGCTATTTTTTTGTATTTTTAGTAGAAACGGGGTTTCACCATGTTGGCCAGGCTGGTCTCAAACTCCTGACTTCGTGATCCTCCTGCCTTGGCCTCCCAAAGTGCTGGGATTACAGGCGTGAGCCACCATGCCTGGCCTAACATCTGTCTGCATTTTCTTATAGACCTACTTTACTCCTTTACCTTAGCTGCCTGCCCCCATTGGCATTTAAAATTTGTATTCCCTTAGCCAAAAAATAAATAAATAAATAAGAAAAAACCAAGGTCTTATACTCTGTCAACTTTTAACAATGAGAGTCAGAAAATATGCCTAAGTATTGAGGTTATTTGAGCATAAAGTTTGAGGATAGGCCAGGACATGGTGGCTCATGCCTGTAATCCAGCACTTCGGGAGGCCGAGATGGGTGGATCACTTGAGCTCAAGAGTTCGGAACCAACCTGGGCAACATGGTGAAACTATCTCTACCAAAACTACAAAAAATTAACTTGTTGTGGTGGCATGCACCCGTAATGCCAGCTACCTGGGGGGCTGAGATGGGAGGATTGCTTGAGCCCAGGAGGTAGAGGCTGCAGTGAGCTGAGACTGAGCCACTGCACTCCAGCCTGATTGACAAAGTGAGACCCTGTTTTTAAAACAAAAAAAAACAGAAGTTTGAGGCTAGCCACCCAGATGGCCTCCCAGAAAAGACAGACTTCAAAGGAATGGAGTCAGTGTTCCCACGGTTTTACTTCTATAGACGGAAACAGGGAAGTCTAACAGGGTTCCATATTTTCCATACAAAGCCAGTACATAAGTCACAGCAATTTGATTGATTACATTCCAAAGAAGATTGCGTTAACATTCCGTGAGGAGGGGTAATGATCTGAGGGGGTCTTATCTCTGACACTATTTGGTTATTTGTAATCATTTACAGGAAAAGGAGGAAGTCACAGCTGCGTATGTGTGGCACAGGCCACACGGTTATCCTCCACTCAAGGCTCAAAATAATTTAAAGTTCCAACACCTTTAAGTTTGAATTATTTAATTTCACAAGTCTTACTGTTCTAATAAATACCCAAAAGCAGACTTAGCTGGAAGAAAAGGTAGTGTCAGGGGACCACCTGGAAGCCAGGAGACGGTGGTGGCACTGCGGGGTGTTTGGCTGGACACTCCCCACAATGCCCTCCAGAGGGCGCCAGGAGCCTGGCTAAAGAGACCCGCGGGAGCAAAAGTGGTGACTCTCCCTCTCTCCACTCCAAGGCAGTCCCATCCAGCATGGTCCCGCTCGGGTCCTCTCCTCCAAGCCTGCAAGTTTCTCCTAAATTAGAAGAGTCTGGGCAGGAAAAATAATCTGGAAAAAGCTCAGGTTTAGAGCCCTTTGTTCTGATCCATGAGGCCACCAAATAGCTAGGCGACCCTGAGAGTCTGCCCCTCCGGGGCCTATCAAATGGGGTTTTAATCAGCCTCACAGGGTACATGTGAGGATCAAACAAGGCAGAGCCTTCCTGAGCGCTTTGGAAACTGAAACCCAATACAGACATGAGAGGAAAACCTTAATGGAGCTCTTTCCCGGCTGGAACCATGGAGGTGTCCTGGAAAAACCTGAGCTTTTTTCTATATTATTTTGCCTGCCTGAGAAAGAAGTTTGCCCAAGCGATGCTTCAAAAGGCAAAGAGAGCCAAGCTCAGTGGCTCACACCTGTAATCCCAGCACTTTAGGAGACTGAGGCAGGCAGATCACCTGAGGTCAGGAGTTCAAGACCAGCCTGGCCAACATGGAGAAACCCCATCTCTACTAAAAATACAAAATTTAGCCAGGCATGGTAGCAGGCACCTGTGATCCCAGCTACTCAGGAGGCTGAGGCATGAAAATTGCCTGAACTCGGGAGGCAGAAGTTGCAGTAAGCCAAGATCACACCATTGAACTTCAGCCTAGGAAACAAGAGAGAAACTCCATCTCAAAAAAAACAAAAGGCAAGGAGGAAGTTTATCTATGGAAAAGTGAAGCACTATCACAAGGAATATAGGCAGATAGACAGAACTGTGAGATTCAAATGGCTCAGATGGCAAACAAAGCTGACAACCTCTATGTACCTGCAGAACCCAACCAAGTTGGCGATCGTCATCAGAATCAGAGGTATCAATGTGTGAGCGAGCCCACAGGACCAAAAGGTATTACAACTGCTTCGCCTTTGTCAAATCTTCAATGGAAACTTTGTGAAGCTCAACAAGGCTTCCACTAACATGCTGAGGATTGTAAACCATATATGCATGGGGATACCCAAATCTGAAGTCACTAAATGAACTAATCTATAAGTGTGGTTATGACAAAATTAATAAAAAGTGAGCTGCCTTGACAGAGAACACTTTGATTACTTGATCTCTTGATAAATACGGCATCATCTGCACGGAGGATCTGATTCATGAGACCTATATCTCATGAAGAGTTGGAAAACTCTTCAAAGAAGCAAATAACTTCCTGTGGCCTTTCAAATTATCCTCTCCATGAGGTGGAATGAAGAAAAAGACCACCCATTTTGTAGAAAGTGAATGTTGGCAACAGGGACGACTACATCAACAGGCTTACCAGAAGAATGAACTAAGTGTCTACCATAATTATTTTTCTTTTCTTTTTTTTTTTTTTTTTTTTTTTTCTTTTTTTGTTGAGATAGAGTCTTGCTCTGTTGCCCAGGCTGGAGTGTAGTGTCATGGTCTCAGCTCACTGCAACCTCTGCATCCCGGGTTCAAGCAATTCTCCAATTCTCCTGCCTCAGCCTCCTGAGTAGCTGGGATTACAGGCACCTGCCACAACACCCGACTAACTTTTTGTATTTTTAGTAGAGATGAGGTTTCACCATGTTGGCCAGGCTGGTCTCAAACTCCTGACCTTGTAATCCTCCCACCTCGACCTCCCAAAGTGCTGGAATTATAGGCATGAGCCACTGCGCCCGGCTACCATGATTATTTTTCTAATCTTGTCAATTAATAAACAGTACCTGCTTTCAAAATGAAAAAAAGAAAAAGAAAATCTGAATGGAGGTTATGGAAAGTGAATGTGGTACCCTGGGGTGGGTGACACAGAAGGGGACAGAGAGCTAATTCATTTCTAAGGGGATCCTAAGGGAAAGAGCATGCATCTTTATTCATAGTTTGCAAAACATCTTCACATGCGTCACCTTAATAAACATTACTGCATTTAATCCTCATGAACACACTACAGTCTGATTGTCTCCATTGCACTGGCAGCAAACTGAAGTTCAGAGCAGGGAGGCAACATCCTCAGAGTCATAGATCCCGCGTAAGTGGCAGAGCCAGGGTGCCCACCTAGGTCTTCTGCCCCCTCACCCAGGGCTTATCCCACTGTGCTGACTTTAATCATGTGTCCCTTGCAGAGGATGCCAGGGCCCATCTTCCTGAAACTGCTTCCATCAACTCCCTTCCTTGCTCCCCACGCCCCGAGAAAAACAAAAAAGAAAAACAGGCCAGGCAAGGTGGCTCACACCTATAATCCCAGCACTTTGAGAGGCTGAGGCGGGTGGAGTACCTGAGGTCAGGAGTTCGAGATCAGCCTGGCCAGCATGGTGAAACCCATCTCTACTAAAAATATAAAAATTAGCCAGGCGTTGTGGTGCGCACTTGTAATCCTAGCTGCTGGGGAGGTTGAAGCACAAGAATTGCTTGAACCTGGGAGGCAGAGATTGCAGTGAGCTGAGATCATGCCACTGTACTCTAGCCTCTGGGCAAGAGAATGAGACTCCATCTCAAAAGAAAAGAAAAAAGAAAAGAAAAGGGTGCAGTGGCTCATGCCTGTAATCCCAGCACTTTGGGAGGCCGAGGCAGGTAGATCATGAGATCAGGAGATCGAGACCATCCTGGGTAACACGGTGAAACCCCGTCTTTACTAAAAATACAAAAAATTAGCCAGATGTGGTGGCAGGCGCCTGTAGTCCCAGCTACTCGGGAGGCTGAGGCAGGAGAATGGCGTGAACCCAGGAGGCGGAGCTTGCAGTGAGCTGAGATTGTGCCACCGCACTCCAGCCTGGGTGTCAGAGCAAGACTCTGTCTCAAAAAAATAAATTAAATTAAATTAAATTAAATTAAAATTAAAAAAGAAAAGAGAAGGGAAGGGAAAAGAAAAGAAAGAAAAACAACCTCCAATGTCACCCACGGCTGCCGAGATCAACTACACATTTCTCAGCCCCGCATCCCAGGCCTCTGTGACCCACCAAAATGTCCAGAGAATAAAGTGGATTGGCTCAAAGGTATTGTGAAAATCATGAAGTCCAGCCCCTCCTCTCTGTTCAAGAAAAAGGGACCAAGGCCCAGTAAAGGGAGAGATTTCCCAAATGTCCCAGAGCAAGCCAAGAATGTGGAAGCCAGTTTGCTTCCCTGCCAGTGTTTTCTCTGCTCATCACCCAGCCACCTCCGGCACCCACACCTCTGAGACAGGCTGCTGTGCTCAGTCTTAGGATTTGCTTCAGCTGGGAATAACAAAGGAAAAAAAAAAAACAGTGGTTCAATCCAGAATTTATCTCTCAATTCCCAGACAGAGATAGTCTGTCCAAGGCCAGTAAGGCACTGCTTTATGGAAGGGACCCACATCCCACCTCTTTCTTGCTCGGCCAAGGGTGACTTCCATTCACCAGGTCACTCATGGTCCAACATGGCTACTAAACTTTGGCCATTATGCATGCGTTCCTGCTAGCAGAAAGGAGGGGTGAAAGAAGTAGTTCACGCTTCCTCTCCCTTTAAGGACACTTTTTTTTTTTTTTTTTTTTGAGACAGAGTTTTGCTTTTGTTGCCCAGGCTGAAGCACAATGGCACAATCTCGTCTCACCGCAAATTCCGCCTCCCAGGTTCAAGCGATTCCCCTGCCTCAGCCTCCCGAGTAGCTGGGATTACAGGCATGTGCCACCACGCCCAGCTAATTTTGTATTTTTAGTAGAAACGGGATTTCTCCATGTTGGTCATTCTGGTCTCAAATTCCCGACCTCAGGTGACCCACCCACCTCAGCCTCCTGAAATGCTGGGATTATAGGCATGAACCACTGCACCCGGCCTAAGGACACTTCTAGACCCTGTACCCTCCACTTCTGCTTCTGTCCCTTCAAAACATGGCCACAGCTTAAGCATAAACAATGCAGGAAAATGTCTTTATTCCAGGTAGCCGTATGCCCAAATAAAAAACAGGGTTCTAATTACTGAGGAAAAGGGGAGAACAGGTATTGGGGGACAACCAGGGTTCAATGTCTCACTAAATCCCCAGAGTCCATCATGCACACTCTTTCTCACCTTGCCGTATTCCAAACACCCAGTCCTTCCTCCATCCTGTGCCTGAGACAAGGCCTAGTTCACCCTAAATGCCCAATGTTTGCTGAATGACTGAACCAATGAAAATGACTTTTCTGGAATATGTACTGTTTTCCCAGATCAGCTTGAAAGAGTTTGAGGACAAGGATCCTGTGTTATGTATCTTTGTATTCACCTCTGCCACCATCCTCCCCAGCTCCCAGGCACCAGGCACACACTCTAGACATGTCGCAAGCCAAGTTCTGCCCTAACTCTGCTCTGCTCACCCCTTCCTCAGGCACCTAAAGAGTGTCAGTTGCTGTCATGGGCTGGGTGTGGTCCAGAATCTCTTCAAGGCCACTTCGTGGGGAAATACTTTCAAAGATCAATCCACCAGCTGTTTCTGGACTAGGTCTGAGCAAATTAATATATCTCCACAACAGGAAAGAGTTTAAAATGATTAAAATTGCAGAAAAAGAAATAGATGGCTGCCCAGGCATGGTGGCTCACACCAGTAATCCCAGCACATTAGGAGACTGAGGCGGGCAGATCATGAGGTCAGGAAATCGAGATCATCCTGGCCAACATGGTGAAACCCCATCTCTACTAAAAATACAAAAATTAGCCGGGCATGGTGGCGGGCGCCTGTAAATCCCAGCTACTCAGGAGGCTGAGGCCGGACAATCACTTGAAGCCAGGAGGCGGAGCTTGCAGTGAGCCGAGATCATGCCACTACACTCCAGCCTGGCAACAAAGTGAGACTCTGTCTCAAAAAAAAAAAAAAAAATACTTATCAAACTCCCAAATTGTTTGGGCCGGTCGCAGTGGCTCACACCTGTACTCTCAACACTTTGGGAGGCCAAGGTGTCTGATTGTGAGGTCAGGAGTTCAAGACCAGCCTCGCCAACATAATGAAACCCCATCTCTACTAAAAATACAAAACTTAGCTGGGCATGGTGGCACGGGCCTGTAGCCCCAGCTACTCAGGAGGCTGAGGAAGGAGAATCGCTTGAACACAGGAGGTGGAGGTTGCAGTGAGCCGAGATCATGCCATTGCACTCCAGCTTGGGTGACAGAGTGAGACTTTGTCTCAAAAAAATAAAAAAGATGGTCATCAATATGGAAATGGTTCATTCCTTTTTATTTGATAATTTTTATTGACCACCTACTATGTGCCTGGCACTCTGCTAAGCACTGAAGAATCAGTGGAGAACCAGGCAGACATGATGTGGTCCCTGACCCCGTGGAGCTTACAGTGTATGGGTAAGGCTGATATTAATAAAATACCTCTGCAGATGAATGAGTGACTGTAACTTACAAGGAGAAAATACAGGGTGCCTTGGGAACTTATCATAGAAACACACCACTCAGTTTGTGGTGACTAGAAGACTTTCTTGTCTAGTGGTGTCAGAAGATTTTTTGTCTTGTCTTGCGGTGTCAGAAGACTCTTGGGGAAGCTACGTTTGAGCGGAAAGCTTAGGAGTGACTAGGAAGGGCAGGGTGTTCCAAGCAGGGAACCAGCCATGCAATACCCTGAGCAGACGCAAATTCCATGTGGGCTACGCCCTGAAAAGCCTGCACCACTGCATCAGAGAGCAAGGGACAGAGTGGTCAGGATGAGGCCTCAGAGGAGGAAAGGTAGGCTCAGCCTGTGAGCCAAGTCAAGATTTAGGGCTTTATTCTGGGTGTCAAAAATAAGGGTTTTGTCATCATTCTGAGCAAACTATCACAAGAACAGAAAATCAAACACCGTATGTTCTCACTTATAGGTGGGAATTGAACAATGAGAACACCTGGACACAGAGTGGGGCACATCACACACCGGGGCCTGTGGGCGGGGGGCGGGGAGGGATAGCATTAGGAGATATACCTAATGTAAATGACGAGTTAACGGGTGGAGCACACCAACATGGCACATGTATACCTATGTAACAAACCTGCACGTTGTGCACATGTAACCTGGAACTTAAAGTATAATAAAAAATAAAGAAAAGAAAAAAATAAAAAATAAAATAAAAATAAAAATAAAGGGTTTTCCATATAAGGAAGTAACTGAATCTGATTCATATTTTTGAGAATGCACTCTGATTTTGGGGGCAGTGAACTATTCTGTATGGTGAGGTAACGGTGGCTACATGGCCCCCATAGAATGTCCACACTAAGAGTTAATCCTAATATAAACTATGAACTGTGGGTGATAATGATGTGTCAGTGTAGGTTCATCAATCGTAACCAATGTAGCCCTCTGGTGTGGGATGCAGGTGTAGGGGCAGAATATATAGGAGAACCCTTTATCTCCTGCTCAATTTTGCTATGAACCTAAAACTGCTCTTTTTTTTTTTTTTTTTTTTGAGATGCAGTCTCACTGTCGCCCAGGTTGGAGTGCAGTGGCACGATCTCAGCTCACTGCAAGCTCCACCTCCTGGGTTCACTTCATTCTCCTGCCTTAGCCTCCCGAGTAACTGGGACTACAGGCGCACGCCACCATGCCTGGCTAATTTTTGCACTTTTAGTAGAGACGGGCTTTCACCGTGTTAGCCAGGATGGTCTTGATCTCCTGACCTCATGATCCATCCGCCTCGGCCTCCCAAAGTGTTGGGATTACAGGAGTAAGCCACCGTGCCCGTCTAAAACTGTTCTTAAAAAATAAGTCTACTAAAAAAAAGAAGTGCACTCTGGCAAGTGGCCCAAGTGAACCTTCTGTGATATAGGAAATGTTCTGCATTACAGTTGTGAACATAAGTTAAAACTCATCAGGCTGTACATTCCCCGTTAAAGCACGTTTTGAATTTTATTGTATGTACAATATGCCTTGGCAAGGAGGAAACAAAAGGACCTGTGATTGGCCAAGGCTGGCCCATTGTGAACCCCGTGTGCCTGGACAGGGGTCCTGAGAGCTAAGGAGGAACCGTTCCTGAAAAGAAGTGGGGTGTGGCAGAAGTGGAGGTGGGGCAGTTTTGTGTCACTAGAAGAAGGGGGAAGGGGTCCAGGCTAGACAAAACAACTGTGCCCACCACAATGTGTAAAAGGGCAGTGCAGAGACTGAACTAGGGGGCCACCCACCATGCTGATCTCCTTCTCTGCCTTCCCTTCCTTGCACGGGTGCTTCCTCCTCCTTTCCCACCAGGTAAAATCTGTGATCTATAATTATGTAGGGACATGCATGCACACATTTCTGTCTATCCTTCACAAAGGGTATGTACTGTTTGCATTGTCACATGCCTTGCTTTAACATTCATTCCTCCATTGCCACCACCTTACACTCAAGTCGGGCTGGTCTTCGGTCCTTAGCCCACCTTCAGATCCCCCTACTACAGGGGAGCTCCTAGACCACCTTAACCCAGATCACTAGGCAGGCAGAGCAAAACCTTGGAATTCAAATATCTACAGAAGAGTCCACAAATGCTTGGAAGACTCATCATTTTAATCCCGGGGGGTTGGGTTGGGAGAGGCAGGGTGGAGGGAAGTGGGGGATAGTGCCTGGCTCATCTGGAATAGTCAAACAGGAACCTTCTTCTACACATGGAAATTTTCTAAAAAACTAAAATTCAGTCCCATAAGAAATCAAGCTTTTTTAAAAAATGTCTATTAAAATTTAACTGTGCATACATTTTCCTTCAGCAATTCCACTTGTAGGAATTATTAAGATATCCTCACCATTGTCATAGAAAATACTCACCAATAGAGGACTGATTAAGTAAATTGTGGCACATCCCAAAGTGGAATATTATGCAGTTGTGAAAAAGAGTGGGGAAGCAACTTAAATACTGATGTGGAAGGAACAGGTATTGAGAGAATGTTAAAGCAAGGCATGTGACAACACATATAGTACAATACCCTCATGAAGGATACATAGAAATGTATGCATGTATGTCCCTATGCAACTATATATAATAAATTCTACCTGGAATGAATCACAAGAAACTGGTAGCATTTGCTGTCCCCTGGAAAAGAAACTGAGTGACTGGTGAAGGGTCCTCTTGTACTTTTGAATTATGTATAAAGGCTGGGTGCAGTGGCTCACACCTGTAATCCCAGCACTTTGGGAGACTGAGGCAGGTGGATCACAAGGTCAGGAGATCAAGACTATCCTGGCTAACATGGTGAAACCCCGTCTCTACTAAAAAATACAAAAAAAATTAGCCGGATGTGGTGGCAGGCGCCTGTAGTCCCAGCTACTCGGGAGGCTGAGGCAGGAGAACAGTGTGAACCCAGGAGGTGGAGCTTGCAGTGAGCCACGACCATGCCACTGCACTCCAGCCTGGGCAACAGAGCGAAGATTCCATCTCAAAAAAAAAAAAATTATATATAAAATGTATTTGTTACCTATTCAAAAAAAATTGTTGGCCGGGTGCAGTGGCTCACGCCTGTAATCCCAGCACTTTGAGAGGCTGAGGCAGATGGATCACTTGAGGTCAGGAATTCAAGACCAGCCTGGCCAACGTGGCAAAATCCTGTCTCTACTAAAAGTACAAAAATTAGCCAGGCATGGTGGTGCATGCCTATAATTCCAGCTACTTGGGAGGCTGAGGCAGGAGAATCGCTTGAACCTGGGAGGTGGAGATTGCAGTGAACTGAGTTCAAGCCACTGCACTCCAACCTGAGTGACAGAGCAAAACTCTGTCTCAAAAAAAAAAAAAAAAAAAATTGTTTACACTTAAACGCGTTAAAAATCTAGTACTACTGGCCAGGCGCAGTGGCTCATGCCTGTAATCCCAGTGCTTTGGGAGGCCGATGTGGGCAGATTACTTGAGGCCAGGAGTTCAAGACCAGTCTGGCCAACATGGTGAAACTTCATCCCTACTAAAAATACAAAAATTAGCTGGGCGTGGTTGTGGGCGCCTGTAATCCCAGACTCGGGAGGCTGAGGCAAGAGAATCGTTTGAACCCAGAAGGCGAAGGCTGCAGTGAGGCAAGATTGTGTCACTGCACTCCAGCCTGGGTGACAGAATGAGACTCTGTCTCTTAAAAAAGGCTGGGCACAGTGGCTCACACCTGAAATCCCAACATTTTGAGAGGCCGAGGTGGGCGGATCACCTGAGGTCAGGAGTTTGAGACCAGCCTGCCCAATATGGCGAAACCCTGTCTCTACTAAAAATACTAAAACAATTAGCTGGGCGTGGTGGTGGGCACCTGTATGTAATCCCAGTTACTTCGGAGGCTGAGGGAGGAGAATCTCTTGAACCTGGGAGGCGGAGGTTGCAGCGAGCCAAGATCGCACCACTGCACTCCAGCCTGGGTGACAAGAGAGAAACTCTGTCATTCAAAAAAAAAAAAAAAAAAGCTAGGCACAGTGGCTCACACCTGTAATTCCAGCAGCACTTTGTAAGGTCAGGAGATGGAGATTATCCAGTCTAACACAGTGAAACCCCGTGTCTACTAAAAATACAAAAAATTAGCTGGGCGTGGTAGCAGGCGCCTGTAGTCCCAGCTATTCAGGAGGCTGAGGCCGGAAAATCGCTTGAACCCAGGAGGCAGAGGTTGCAGTGAGCCAAGATTGCGCCACTGCACTCCAGCCTGGGCGGCAGAGCAAGACTCGGTCTCAAAAAATAGAAAAAGAAGAAAGAAAAAAAAAACTAGTATTGTCAAGAGTCAGGACACCACTTACATAAGCTTAGACTGATTCTACTCCCATGAATGGGGTTTTAAGCCCTGCCTCACAGGATCGTTGGAGAGCTGAAATGAGATGACGCACAAGCAGTTGAAGTGGATATTTAAGAAATATCAGCTTCTGTTCTTCCTGAGTTTCCTCATCTAAATGACAGTTGGATTTCCAGCTCTTCTGT
Source organism: Piliocolobus tephrosceles (assembly GCF_002776525.5). Lineage (NCBI taxonomy): Eukaryota > Metazoa > Chordata > Mammalia > Primates > Cercopithecidae > Piliocolobus > Piliocolobus tephrosceles. Next base: position 50,019,149 of record NC_045443.1, read on the forward strand.
CTGTGTAGTTTCTGAAAGATAGACGGGAGGGATGGTGTCCCCTTAATGCTGGTGACCTTGATCCCATGGTAGATGTACCAGAACCTGGAAGGAGCAAGCAGGGAGGGAGGGAAAGAGAATTCTCCCTGGAGCCATCCTGCCTTTCCCTGAGCAAACACCCAGGGCGTGGAAACTCCCTGGAGACTATCTGGCGGTGGGGGGGGCTGTGGGAGGGGAGCGGGGGGCCCTGGCTGTCCCCAGCATGCCTGCTTCTGGGAACAGGGGTGATAAGACAGGTGATTGGCTTCAGGGAGGATTGGGTGGGGCACAATTGAAAATATTGACTTATGGCACCCATGGTAAGAGATCCTTCTCACTGGGTGCTATGACTGCCCTGGGCTCTAACACCACACACCTGATTCTCGCTGAAGGCCAGGCTACACGTGAGCAGAAGGCAGAAGGTTGGTATTGTTTCATGAATTGCTATTTCAGCTCTATATATGTATAAATATTTGCAGGTGGTGATAAAATGAATTTCTTACTGTGGGCCACTGCCAAAATAGAGCCCCTGCTCTGGATAATGGTGCTGTTAATGTGTACTACCAAAGAGTGAGATCCTCTAAGGTCACAGTGTGCAGATCCCTGGGCCTGGCCCACGGGCTGGCTGGGAGGGATTGGCAGTGGGGGTTCCTGGGCTCAGTCTGGAAGCCCAGCTCCATCGATGTGGTAGCTAGGGAGGTGCAGAGATGGGGCCCTCAGAGGGGAGCCCAGGGGCTAGGAAGCTGAGGGCCCAGGGACAGGAGCCCTCGAGAGAGACCCCACAGCAGAGCCGGACCGGAGCTTCCTGCACCAGCCTGTAGCCACTCACAGTACCCTCTGCCTATCCCTGTCTAATCTCCGTTGGTGTTTCAGAAAGTCTGGAAATGCCCCCATCGCAGTCATGCTAAGGGCTTGTGCACTTAGCCCAATGCCAAATGGACTGGGTGGCTGCCTGGAACTCTGTGCTGGTGGCAGAGGAGCAGGACTGTGGGGATGCACTGCTCCACCCAGCTGTGTCCTAACCCCTCCCGCCCTGAACCTTGGAGGTTGTCTCAAGACTCAGGCAAACCCCTTCACACACTGTGCACACCCATGCACACACAGCATACCCTCCACATGCAAACACAGAATGCACACACACCCTTTATATCATACACACACAGCATATAAAAAGGATAGGAAAGGGGTGGTGGCTGTGACTGAGTGGAGCGGGGAACAGCCCACATATCAAAGCCAAGTCCCATACAATCTTAGCTTCTAGAAATTGTGGGTGTGACACAATTCTGAGAATTGACTCTGGCTGAGAATAGGCTGAGAATTGACTCTGGCTGACAAAGGCTGAGAATAGACTGAACCTCTGAGGGGATGGAAAAGCCAGGCTGCCTTAGTCCCTGACTGCAAAGATTGAAGGTGATAAAAAGACATGTCTGGCCACAAGGAAAGACCACGTGCCTGGCCAAGGAGGAGTACAAGCCTGAGAGCTGGACAGCTCTGGGTTCCAATGCCAGATCTGCTAGTTTCTAGGTGAACCAACTGCTTGGCTTTTCTGAGCCTGGCTTTTCTTATATGCAAATAGCCCGGATGCCAAGGTGTAGGGAAGCACACTAACCTCTCTGCTGCTAATGCCCTCAAAACTTGCTCTGCCTGCCTCTTAGGCCTTGCTACACAGATCAAATGAACCCTGGTATTTGAAAGCACGCTGTAAACCAGAAAGCACTGTGCACAGTTCAGTGACTATTATACAGGTGTACACATCTATGGCAACAAGCAAGGTTTCAACCAGGTTTCAACAAAGGAGCCTCTTTAGGAACAGTTGAGGGGGTCAGACTTTCCCACTGTACACCCCCTGCTTCCTGGACCCCTCCCTCCCACCTCGGTCGACATCAGATGCACACACAGCAAGGACGGTTGGCAGAGCTAGCTGAGGTTTTATTTTGGACCAAAAAAAGAAGCAATTGAATTGTTTTATAGCTGGAGGCATAGGCAAGGGGGGTCTCCACGTAGTAAACTCCCCTGTGGGTGGGCTGAGGGCCCTCAGGTGGGTCTCCTGTTCCCAGTGGTACCCTACATAGTGGTCTCCCTCCCAGGCTCTGGGGCAGCACAGGAGGGGCAAGCTGGGAGGGGGTGCCGCAGCTGTTCACTTGGGCAGGACGTCAGAGGACTCGGACACCAGCTTCCCATCGCGTGTCTCGATCTTCTTCACAACCACGGCCCTGGAGGAGCTGGTGCGGCTGAAGGAGCTGGAGCCCACGCCAGAGCCAAAGCTGGAGCCCAGGCCGTAGCTGAGGCCGGGGCTTGTGAGGCCCCCATAGGCCGAGCTCAGACCACCTGGTGAGGGACAGAGGTAGCCACATGAGTACAGAAGCTCACCCTGCGGCAGGTTCCATGCCCCTTCCCCCTGCTCACTCCCAACACAGCCCCAGGGATGGGAGGTTAGCCCAGCTCTGCCTGACCACTGATTGCATGGTCCACTACTCCAGCACTGTCAGGGAAAACCAGGAGCAGGGTGGGAAACAGCTGCCATATATATAGCTGTGTGACCTTGGACATTTAACTGGACCTCAGCTTCCTCAACTGAGGACATTTACAGGTGTCATATAAAAAATAAATGACAGCCAGGCCCAGTGTCCCATGCCTGTAATCCCAGCACCGATCACAAGGTCAGGAGTTCAAGACCAGCCTGCCCAACATAGTGAAACCTTGTCTCTACTAAAAATACAAAAATTAGCCAGGCATGGTGGCATGCGCCTGTAGTCCCAGATACTTGGGAGGCCTGAGGCAGGAGAATTTCTTGGACCCAGGAGGTGGAGGTTACAGTGAGCTGAGATCACGCCACTGCACTCCAGCTTGGGTGACAGAGCAAGACTTCGTCTCAAAAAAAAATAAATTAAATTAATGAATCACATAAAGCATGTAGTATACTTAGCACAGTGCCTGGCACAGAGCTATGGTTTATTTGGATGCTTTCTAATAGTAACTCTATTACTGGGGTCCTGAGTATGTGACCCCCACCCTAGGATTCTCCCAAGAACGTGAGTGCCCAGGCTGAGGTCACTGTGAGCGACTAAGCACAGCCCCCTCCCTGGAGCTGAGGGCTCCCTGGGCCCTGCCTCCTGCCCTCATCCCAGGGCCCTGGACACCCACCTGCATAGCCGCTGGTGGTCTTCGTATGAATACTCATGTTCTGCATCCCGGACTCCAGCCTGTACCCAGACACAAGGGGTGTCAGGACCAACTCCTAGCCCTTCTTGGCCCAGAACAACAGGATCCCAAGTCCCAAGGGACTTCTGGGGGCTTCCACCCTCCCCACCCCAGGTCACAGAGATAGGGAAGCGGGTCTGGTCAGAGGTCCCCACACCCACCGGCTCTCCTCGCCCTCCAGCAGCTTCCTGTAGGTGGCGATCTCAATGTCCAGGGCCAGCTTGACGTTCATCAGCTCCTGGTACTCACGCAGCTGCCGCGCCATGTCTTGCTTGGCCCGCTGCAGGGCGGCCTCCAGCTCGGACAACTTGGCGTTGGCATCCTTAATGGCCAGCTCTCCACGCTGCTCGGCATCTGCAATGGCGGCCTCCAGGGAAGCCCTCTGTGGGGTAGGGGACAGGTAAGCAGGTCAGGTTGGGTAGGCCTCCCCTGCTCCCACCCTCCCTTATGGTCCTCCCTACCACCACCTAGGCTGACTCCCCCCAGCTCAAATTAAATGAGACTAAGGAAACAGATCAGGGAGACATGAGCAGCTTCCCTGCTCAGAGTGTGGAGGGGAAGGACCCCAGGTGCTTCCCCTCCACACTCTGCTCAGACCTGTGACACTGTTAAGGGCCTCCCATCCTAACTGGACTAGATCCCTGGATTCTAGACTTTCCTTAACGCAGCAGAGCTCAACCTTACCCTGATACATATGACTGATTAAAGAAAGCAGACTTGGGAGCATGCATCCCGAGCCCCAACATACCTGCCCCAGCCCCCTTTCACCTCTGTCCTGGCCCAAGGGACCTTCCCTGCATCCCTTAGCTTCCCAGAAGCAGACTGAGAAGCTGAACCGTGGCTGCCCCTCCAACTCCCGAATCCTGGTCTAGGATTCCTTCCCCAACTCCCAGAACGCTCACTCTTCCTACATTATCTCCTCTCACCAGGATGTGTCTAAGGGTCCCCTCCCACCCCTGGCCCAGCCCATACCTGGCCTTTGAGGCCCTCAATCTCAGCCTGAAGCCGGCTGATGTTCCGGTTCATCTCGGAGATCTCAGTCTTGGTGCGCCGCAGGTCATCCCCGTGCTTCCCAGCCAGGCTCTGCAGCTCCTCATACTTGATCTGGTACATGCTCTCAGCCTCAGCCCGGCTGCGGTTGGCGATCTCCTCGTACTGTGCCTTGACCTCAGCGATGATGCTGTCCATGTCCAGGGAGCGGCTGTTGTCCATGGACAGCACCACAGATGTGTCCGAGATCTGGGACTGCAGCTCCCGGATCTCCTGTGGGGGAAGAGGGCAAGTGGTAAGGCCCTGTCTCTGCACACAGGGAGTCCCCTTTTCCACAACAGCCTTCCTTAGGGGATAAGACAGGGGCGGCAGAGGAGAGGAGCAAGTGGGAGTCAGGGTTAGGGAGAGGGCAAAGTTTCTGAAGAAGGAACTAGGTAGGCCGGGCACGGTGGCTCAAGCCTGTAATCCCAGCACTTTGGGAGGCCGAGACGGGTGGATCACGAGGTCAGGAGATCGAGACCATCCTGGCTAATACGGTGAAACCCCGTCTCTACTAAAAAATACAAAAAAAACTAGCCGGGCAAGGTGGCGGGCGCCTGTAGTCCCAGCTACTCCGGAGGCTGAGGCAGGAGAATGGCGTGAACCTGGGAGGCGGAGCTTGCAGTGAGCTGAGATCCAGCCACTGCACTCCAGCCTGGGCAACAGAGCAAGACTCCGTCTCAAAAAAAAAAAAAAAAGGAACTAGGTGCACCAATACTAGGTGCACAGAGGGATCCAATGCAACTCAAAGATTAGGAACAAGGGCTTTGGGGACAGAGTTGCTGCTGAATCGCCACACCCTATGATGACCTTTGATATGTTATTTCACTTCTCTGAACCGTTTCTCATCTGTGAAATGGGGTGACGACTCATCCCTCATGAGGGGGACAGAACATATAGACCAATACTAGCTGAGCAACTACTGGTGGCTATAATTAGTCAGCAGTGGACCTTTGTCTTATTAGTGTGCTGGGGGCTCAGCCTCTGGCTGAGTCTCAGGGTGGAGGCGCTGACAAGGCTGGGGGACCCTCAGTCTCCTGCGACCAAGAACATACCTCTTCATACAGTTGCCTGAGGAAGTTGATCTCGTCAGTCAGCCCTTCCAGGCGAGACTCCAGCTCTACCTTGTTCATGTAAGCTTCATCCACATCCTGGGGCATGAGAAGAGGGGAGCCTGAGCTGGGTTTCCACACCCAACCCCAACCAAGGGGCTCCCAAGGTCCACCCAATGGCCTGGTCACAGGACTTTCTAATTGCCCACTTTGTGGTTTGATCTTCCAGCCCAGCCTCTGCCCATCACATGTGCATTCTCAGCCCACACACCACCTCTGCTTCCTGCAACACACCCTCTTCCACCTCCTGCTCTAGGAAATCTTCTAGGGTCAGATCTCCAGTTCTACTGCTCTGTTTTCTGAACCGTGTTCCAACATCACTATCAAGAGTTCTGTCCAAATGCACCTACCACTCTATACTTGTCTACCTTTCTATGCACCCAAATGTTGAAATAAATGAGTTTGTCCCACTACTTAGGAATATTTAGGCACAGAACTCAGAAAGCCTCTTAGTCTGAGTCTCCAAGCCCCAGCCTCCAGTGTCCAGATGGGGGAAGGGAGACTCCCTCACCTTCTTGATGAGGACAAATTCATTCTCCATCTCTGTACGTTTATTGATCTCATCCTCATACCTGTGAGGAAAAGACTTAGAATTAGAGGATGAAGGCAAAAGGGAGGTTGCCCTTGGTCTTTTGGGAGACAGGGACGTTGTGAAAATCAGGAAAATTCAGTTCACAGAGATGCAGGATATGAAAGGCTGGTCCTTCTGTCTTCCCCAGCTACCCTCTCACACCCTCACCCCTCCCTCAGCCTGTGGGAAGCAGGAAATCTCTCTCCAAATCCATGAATACACATCGGATTGGACACCTTAAGAGTGTTAACAGCAGGACCTGACATGAGACCTCAAACAGAACTTGCTGGAGTTTGCTAGAGGTCAAGGGTCAAGACTAAAGAGGGGCCAGAATGTACAAAAGTGAGGCCCGTAGGCTGCCTATCTCTCCCATCTCAGGTTTACCACATAAACGTTGACACATAATTTGTTCTCCAAATCCAGACAGTTGAGATTGAAAGGGGATGGGTACTATCAACAATTACGCTAGGACCCCGGACATAAACACAGACTGTTCCGAGCAAACCTCATCATGTGGTCACCCTAATTAGATAGGACTGCCATGCCCACAACAGAGGGCCAAGGGGACTTAGTCCCAAGGTCCCAAGGGGTGGAGGAGAGCACGGTGACTTCAGTTGGGTGGAGAGTGGGAGTTGCTCACTTGTTCTTGAAGTCCTCCACCAGCCCCTGCATGTTGCCAAGCTCTGCCTCCAGCTTCAGCTTCTCCTGGCCCAGAGTCTCCAGCTGCCGCCTAAGGTTGTTGATGTAACTCTCGAACATGTTGTCCATGTTGCTCCGAGCCGTCTTCTGCTGCTGCAGGAGGCTCCACTTGGTCTCCAGCATCTTGTTCTGCTGCTCCAGGAACCGTACCTGTACGAAGTAGGAGAGAGCAAAAAGGTCCACATCAGACCAGGGCTCAAAGTCTGGAGGGAAGCAAGCAGTCTTTTCTCTTAATCCACTCCCCAAGCAGTAAGGTCTCCAGGCCCCAGGAACCTGGTTAGCTGTTCTGGAAGGATCACCTATGCCCAGGGGTAGAAAGCAAGGCATGATGGTGAGTGAGGTGGGGAGCAGTGTCCCTTAGCATTGGGTGGGAGAAAGAGTTAGAAGGAGACAGTAAGGGAGTTATGCTAAAACTGCATTTGCAAACTAATAGGTCTAATTTCATTTACATAGATTGTATATTACAGATCAATCAAAATGGCCAAGCTTTCTTTCTTTTTTTTTTTTTTTTTGAGACGGAGTCTCCCTCTGTGGCCCAGGCTGGAGTACAGTGGTGCAATCTCGGCTCACTGCAAGCTCCGTCTCCCGGGTTCACGCCATTCTCCTGCCTCAGCCTCCCGGGTAGCTGGGACTACAGGCGCCCGCCACCACGCCCTGTTGATTTTTTTTTTTATTATACTTTAAGTTCTAGGGTACATGTACATAACGTGCAGGTTTGTTACATATGTATACATGTGCCATGTTGGTGTGCTGCACAATTTTTTTTTATATATTTTTAATAGAGACGGGGTTTCACCATGTTAGGCAGGATGGTCTTGAACTCCTGACCTTGTGATCTGCCTGCATCGGCCTCCCAAAGTGCTGTAATTACAGATGTGAGCCACCGCGCCCGGCCAAAAATAGCAAACCTTTCTAAAGATGTTAAGATTGAAAAACAGGCCGGGCGTGGCGGCTCACGCTTGTAATCCCAGCACTTTGGGCCACCACGCTTGTAATCCCAGCACTTTGGGTGGCCACGGCATGCTGATTTCTTGAGGTCAAGAGTTCAAGACCAGACTGGCCAACATAGTGAAACCCTGTCTCTACTAATAATACAAAAATTAACTGGGCGTGGTTGCGCACACCTGTAGTCCCAGCTACTCGGGAGGCTGAGGCAGGAGAATCGCTTGAACCCAGGAAGCGGAGTTTGCAGTAAGCTGAGATCATGCCACTGCACTCTAGCCTGGGTGACAGAGTGAGACTCTGTCTCAAAAAAAAACACACACACACTTTGTAACTCTTTCTAAACTGGAGGGTCTTCTTGGAAGACAGAAACCTTTTAAGAGTACAGCCTAGTTCCCTCCACCACTCTCTGCAAATCGCTTTCTTCCCCAGGTCATTCTGTCCCAAAATTATTTAAAAAAAAAAAAAAGTGATTATAACATCTTATCCTAATGGAATGTGGGCCAAGCACTGCTGAACTCTTTACATATGTAAGTTTGAATAGGCAAAAACTCTTGGATTTAGGGGCTCTCGTGTTCATTTTATAGATGAGGAAATAAGACTTGGCAAGGGAGTCCATCACCAGGAACCGGCAGAGCATTGCGAACCAATAATTCAGATTTCAAAGCCTGTGCTTAGCTGCTCTCTATAAGGACCCCAGGGCTAGCAAAACGCAGTCAACAAGTCAAGCCCAGGCACTTGGAGCGCCAAGGGCCCCCGACCACAGGGTTCCTGGGGTTCCGGGTCCTCCCGGCCACTCTGCCCCAGGATTTCCCTCCTCCCGTTCCCACAATGCCTCCCAGGAGCCAGTCAGCGTGAAGGATCCAATCCTCGGGGCCGCCGGGGGCCGGGGGCCCCTAAGGCAGCGGAGTCCCAGGGCTGCAAAACCCGGCCTGGCTCCTGCTGTGTGAACGTGGAGCCAGGCCGCTGGGGCAGAGCAGGGACAGGACGCGAGAAAGGGACACGGGCTGAAAGTGGGCGAGGGGTGTTGGTGGGCGACTGCGTTATCTGAAGCCATAAACTTAACAGGACGTGAACCCCGGGCGGGGCGTCCCACACCCACAGACTTTGAATCCTGGATGGGCTTTCCGAGGCCAGGCCCTGGCGCCTCCTCCACCCCACCCCACCCCAGCCCAGCCCAGGCCACCCCACCCCGGCCCACCCCCGACGCCGAGCTCCGCCAGGTGGAGTAGCGCATCCCGAGACGGCAGCCAGCTGCCCCTTCACCCCGCCCCCGCCCCGCCCACGCTGCCGGCGCAGAGGTCAGGGTATGACTCATTCTGTGACCCCCGCACTCAAGCCTCCGGGCGCCAAAGGCCTCAATCAATATTTGCCGGTTTGAACCCAGACATCCACTTCTTTCTCCTAGAATGCTAGAATCCCACCAAACGCCTATGTAAAAAAAAAAAAAAAATCACAAAGGCACCACTGGGGAGCCGTTGGGGTAGTGCCCGGTAAAAGGCGAACCTGGAGGAGGGTAGTCCCAGAACAGCTGGGACTGCCGCAGGGTGATAGCTTAAAAGACGATCAGAACTCGGGTTGGGGTGAGAACAATAACTGCTATTATTTTCTATAATTTAGGGACAGAATGACCTGGGGAAGAACGGGATTTGTAGAGAGGGGTGGTGGGAACTAGGCTGTACCCTTAAGTTGTCTCTCTCTTCCAAGACCCTCCAGTTTAAAAGGGAAGGAAGAAGCCCCAGGATTCATCCCGGCTGTCCAGACCCTCTCCCCACCCTCACCCAGCCCAAACCAACGTGCACGGGAGGGGTGAGTCGGAGGCTGGAAGGGAGAGTGTGGCCAGGGCAGGTGAGGCCCAGCAGGACGCCAGTTGGGGGCTGGAGATGTGCACAGGGACCGGGACTACTAGGAGAAAGGGGGCGCGGGCACAATCCGCCACGCAGTGGGGACCCTCACCTTGTCTATGAAGGAGGCAAACTTGTTGTTGAGGGTCTTGATCTGCTCCTTCTCCTGGGTGCGCACGGCCTGGATGTTGGGGTCCACCTCCAGGTTAAGGGGGCTCAGCAGGCTCTGGTTGACCGTGACTGCGGTGATGCCTCCCATGCCGCTGGCCCCACCATAGCCGCCGCCCAGGCCACCCCGAAGGCTGCTGCTTCCCACTCGGGAGAAGCTCGAGGAGCTGATGCGGGCACCGGGCCCACTCGTGTAGGAGCGGCTGCTGAAGGCCCGGGGGCCAGAGGTGGACACCTTGTAGGACTTCTGGGTCACCCTGATGGACATGGTGGAGGCAGGACTGGAGGCAGGTGGGCCGAACCAGGAGGAGATCCTAGAAGGAGCGGAGATGAGGAGAGCTCTCAGGAATGGCCTTTTATAAAAGAAAGCCCAGCCCCGGGGGATGGGGGGGAAAGGCCTCGTACCTGAGTGGCTAGGCCCAGAGGGGGCTGGGCCTAACCCGTCACCTGCCACCTCCCGGCAGGACTCAGGTGGGGGCAGCAGAGAGCTGCTGCCACCCAAGGGCCCGCTCCAACCCTGGAGCCCACTCCAGCACCACCCCCAGAAACCCAGGAAAAGGCAATTCAGTGAATATGAAACTGGAAGAAATCCTGTCCTGGCACAAGCGCCTGTAACAAGGAGACTTGCCTGGGCCGCCCAGCCACTACAACCCTGACTCCTGGGTCTTGTCTCCCTCCCTCCTGGGGGAAATAAACTGGAGGACTGGGAAGTATGGCAAAAAGGGGTCTCCTAGCATTTGGGTCTCCTCTGAGCTGCGGACACCCCAAAGAAACTCTCCCGTGTTCTCCCTGATTGAAGCGATTACAAGGGCCTGCCTGGGCTGGATGACAGAACAGCTGGAGTCCAAAGCCTTGAATCTGAAATCAACCATTTGCCTCATCTCTCCAGGTTACTGTTCTACCCCTAGCACCTGTTGCAATGCCAAGAGGGTCTGGGTAGATATTTGTGGAATGAGTGAATGAATAAAAAAAAATCACACACACACACACACACACACACACACACACGCGCGCGCACGCAGAGTGGCTGTCGTCCCTCTGCATCTGAAGGTGCAAGATAAAAAGAGATCCAAGGCCAGGCACGGTGGCTCACGCCTACAATCCCAGCACTTTGGGAGGCTGAGGGGGGCGGATCACAAGGTCAGGAGTTCAAGACCAACCTGACCAACATGGTGAAACCCCATCTCTACTAAAAATACAAAAAGTGGCCAGGTGTGATGTAATCCCAGCTACTCAGGAGGCTGAGGGAGGAGAATCACTTGAACCCAGGAGGCAGAGGTTGCAGTCAACTGAGATCGCGCCACTGCACTCCAGTCTGGGCAACAGAGCAAGATTCAGTCTCAAAGAAAAAAAAATAGAGAGAGAGATCCAACACAGCTCTTTTCCTGAACATAACCCAGGGGCCTCCTCTCCTCCCAAGATCCTAGGATCCCCTGGGCCAGGTGAACACTGTAGGCCTCACTGAAGGGCCTAGAGAATGACGAGCAAGACTAGAAGGCAGAGAACACAGGGGTGGGGGGGCCAGAGGAGATGGGAGCTATGTCAGGGACTTCATAGTTCTTACTGCTCTTTGCGGGAGTCACTCCCATTTCTCCCAGTGGTGAATAATGGGAAGTGAGACAGGACGGCAGGGGGTACAGTGGAGTGACGTGGCACTGGTGGTGCTACCTAGACCCTCCTGCTTTTCCCAGTCTCCCAACGGGCCAGAGGAAATAGAGGAAGAGTCCCTGCACCTGTCTCCCTGATCCCATTATCAAAGTGAGTCAGGAGGGCAGGTTGGGACGTAGCATGCACCTGTGGGAGGTTGGAGACTGGGGAGCTGAGCAAGGCACCCCAGGCCTGGGTGGGGCCGGGTGGGGCACGCTGTGGGTGGAAGGCAGGAGGTTTAGGTCCCCAAGGCAGAGATTCCACCTGCAATTACCTGATGGCTGGGGCTGGGTTCTCTGGAAGATACTGCAGGGTGTGTTGTGGGGCCTGGATGAAACTGAACTGGGAGGACCAACAGATGACAGCCAGATCCCCTTGAGGAGAGGGACAGGTGACACACAGCCCTGACCCAGCGAAGGGGGTGACCACCTACTAGGAGGACAGATATACAGTTTCCTCCCCATCCTTCTCTATGAGAGACACCCAGGCTCACAGAAAGATAGGCATATAGGACCCCTACCCAGAAGGACAGAGAGACCCAGAAGCCCCCTCCTTGGAGGACAGACATAAACCTAAAAAGACACACACAGACAAGCTCTCTTCACAATGCATGCACACACACACACACACACACACACACACACGCACACCACATTGAAGTCCCTTCCGGAAAAATGCACAGGTCCCCAGAGTGGGCACAGAGAGTGGCTCCTTCTCCTCCCCTTCCTCCCCTCCCCAGGCCCTGCCCCCTGCTGTGCTGAATGGAGCAAGGGAAATTCAGTTAGCACCTGTTTACACCAGGCCTTCTCCCAGCTCCTTTAAACGATGCCTACTTTTCCGAAGACTGATTGGAATGCATGCTACCCCCTCCCCAATAAACACCCTCACCCACCAGGGCTGAGAAACTTTTTCCAGAAGACCAAAGGGAGAAGGGCTGGGCCCAGTGCCAAACCTGGGACAGGGAAGGCGGAAGGAGGGAGGGAGGGGCTGGTCAGACGGGTATGGCAGGCCTGGAAAGGGAGGACAGGCGCTCTCCCTATCTTCCCTCCCCCACGCTGCTGTTAGAGGGAACAGGAGGCACTCAGGTCCTGCTCCTAGGCAGCACAAGGAGCAAAAAAACAGCACTCCAAAGCCCTTCCTGACATTTCAGTCCCCTCCAACCCACCTTTCTGGATCCCTGGTTCTAGGGGTGTCTCTTGTTTAAGGTGAGGACAAAGGGGGTTTCCAGGGACCCTGCAGTATGCAGGCTGGAGGGCTGACCCAGACCTTACCCAGCCAGGGAAAGCCCTTTTTTCTGGGGCAGCCCAGAACAGTCCAGGGCCAGAAGTGTTTGTGTCTCATTTGTCAGCTCTCTATTGCCCAGAGACCCCAGCCAAACCCTCCCCCAGATGCTCCAAGCCCAGCCTCAGTGCAGGAGAAGAGGCCAGAGTTGGCCTCTCTGATGGCCCCTGCCTGGGATTTCAGGGTTAAAGGCAGAAGGGGAAGGCCCCTGGGACTAGGGCCAAGTGGTGAGGGAAGAGAGAACCAGACTGGGGCGGGCCCGCAGGTACAACTCCTTGTAAGGCATTGTGGTCTACACACAGTTGCCTGCCCAACAAAAGGGAACAACGTGTTTGCGGTGCCTGCCCTACCCAGACAACTCTGCCTCAAACCGCCTTTCCTGGAGAGTGAACCAGGGAAGGAGGAGACACTCCCTGTGGGCCAGGAGTGAGGGTCAGGCCCCCTACTTGTAATGGTACAGGATAATTCAGAGAAGGACCCGGAACCCTGAGCAGTGGCATGAAGTCTTGGGGCCAGTGGGGTAAGCAGGTAGCTGTTATCATCACTCACGATCATGGGAAGAGACGGTCTGAACAAGTTTTGCTTGGTGTTCAGGACTGATGATCTCATTCGCTGTGGCATTGTTCATAATAGCCAAAGAGTGGGAACAAAACAAATGTCCACCAAATGATGAATGGATTTTTTTAATGTGGCATATCCATACAATCTAATGTTACAATTAAAAGGAATGAATTACCGATGCATGTTGGGTGTAGATGAGCCTTGAAACCCGTATGCTCAGTGAAAGGGGACAGTCATAGAAAATCAGGTACCCTCTGATTCCATTTGTATCACATGTGCACAGCAGACAAAGCATAGAGACAGGAAGTAGACTAGTGGTTGCCTAGGGTGGGGAGGAATGGAGGTGAATGCTAAAGAGCGTGGGGTTTCTTTTTGGGGTGATGAGAATATTCTAAATTTGATGGTGGTGGGCAGGCACAATGGCTCTACCTATAATCCCAGCACTTTGGGAGGCCAAGGCAGGAGGATTATTTTAGCCCAGGAGTTTGAGACCAGCCTGAGCAACATAATGAAACCCCCATCTCTACAAAAAATACAAAACTTAGCCGGGCATGGCGGCACATGCCTGTAGTCCCATCTGCTCTGGAGGCTGAGTTGTGACGATCACCTGAGCCCGGAAAGTTGAGACTGTATGCATTGAGTCAAGATTGTGCCTCTGCACACTAGCCTGCCTGGGAGACAGAGTGAGACTCTGTCTCAAAAATAAATAAATAAATAAATAAACAAATTAGATGATGGTAAAGCTGCACAAGTCTGTGAACATACTAAAAACCACTGAACTGCAAGCTTCAGATTGTTGAATTATGTTGTATGTGAATTACAGCTCAACAAAGCTATAACAAAAAGATAACCACAAACGCATAAATGAGCTACATATAAAAAGCAGGGCCTTTGTGCCCAGCATAAGGGGTCAGGGGAAAGAAGGAAAGAGTTTGTTTTAAGATGCCCCAGGTAGAGGCTTTTTGCCTCTGGGTTAAGGCAGTGACCCAAAAGTACCCGAAATCCCTTTAAACGATGGAGCATTTTAAAATGTTATTGTTGGCATAGAAGTAGCTGCATTTAGCATTGAGATAGCAGAATAGTTTGTTTAAATAGGAAGCCACAGGTGGTGGGTACACTCCTCAGCAAGCAGCATCATGAATAATAGAGTCAATTTGAGTGCTAATTTTATGTTGTGTGCCTCAAGGCTAAAATTTTTCATTGTCAAAGCTTAGCAAATGGTGACTTTTTTACTCTTGATCAGTGGTGGATCTGATGATTAAAGCCAGCCAGGATGGAAATGGACTGCCTAGACAGGTAACAAGCTCCTGTCCCTGGAGACATGGAGAGGGACCTTGCTCACCAGCTGTCCACTGGCTCAGTGGGAGGGGGCGTCTCACATTTGCTAGGGTTTGAATTAGAATGTCCAAGTCCCACCAACTCTGAAAGCCTTTGATCCACTTCCACTACCGTAGAGCTTTACATACTGAAGATGAAAATCTACAAATGTTCTCTGGTTTGAAATTTTGGTTGTGATAAAAGATATGATTAGAAATTATTAGAACAAGAGTGTGGGAGGACAGCACAGCCTTGTTGTAGAGGAAGGAGACACAAGTCCAACAGCCTGGAGATGATGAGGTCTCCCACACTTTTTTTTCTTTTTTGTAGAAACAGGATCTCGCTATGTTGCCCAGCCTATCTCGAACTCCTGGATGCAAGCAATTCTTCTGCCTCAGCCTCCCAAAGTGCTGGGGTTACAGGCGTTAGCCACTGCACACAGCCTGTCTCTCACACTTTCAACATCCTGTCACCCTCCTCTCCACTGACACCAAACCAAGAATATCATCCCACTGGGTGAGCATGAAGCCTAGGTGGAAGGTCCCAGCTATGGCTCAGTCCACAGAGTCCTTCCCCTTAACTCTAGTTCTCCATCACATCAAGATTGCCCGTGGGAGATTATAAAAGTACACATGCTCAGGCCGCACCCTGTCTGCATTTTCAAGGCTTCCTCTGTGCAGTCAGAGTCAGACACCATGCTTTAGCTCTGGTCCCACCACCAAGACCCTTAGGAACACAATTCCTTCCTCTTCCCAGAGGAAATAGGCCAGAGCTCAAATCCAGAGCACTGCAGAGTTCCTGCTTATAAAGGGTGAAATACTCTGTCCCTCAGGAAGGAAAACAGAGTGGTTCAGTCCCCAGAAGCTGACACTCCACCACCGTTGGCCAGGGCCACAGAGACAGAGACTGCAAGAGGACAGACACAAATGGGTCCCACTCCTGACAGTGAGGACAGCAGTGCCGGAGACTTGAGTGACGGGAAGTGGAAGTTATTGAGAGGATTTCAAGGATTTCAAGGAAACTTCAGAAGCTGGCATTGAGATAGGGGAAGCCCTCATGGTGTTCAGGCAACTGGACAGGAGTGCAGGAGAGGAAGGACAAACAGGAAGGACCTGGGGCTCAGCTATAGGCATCCTGCCCACCCCCACCCCAGCCCTGAGGATTCCCCTGGCCTGAGTGCTTAGCACTGAGCTGATATCCGGAGGCTCACTGTTCTGATTTTCCTGCTGGGCAACCTGAGGACAAAGGTGAGAGTGGCGGGCAGGGACTAGAGGCCTTTTTTCCTTCCTGTGTTCACCCATTCATTTATCCACATATTTGCTTATCAGGCACTAGTCTAAAAAATTTCGGGAGATGAGCTATTTGGGTCCTCTCAAACCAAAGGAGGCAGGAGCCTCCTTTAGCCAAAGCGAGGTATTTCCTGAAAGTCCCTGTTGAGAAGTGACCATCAGGCCAGACGTGGTGGCTCACACCTATAATCCCAGCACTCTGGGAGGCCGAGGAGGGCGGAACACCTGAGTTCAGCAGGTGTTCACCCGATTCTGGTATTCCCCGCTTCACCACCACCATCAACAAAAGGTTTATGATTCTATGTAACTTTCAAGGACTCCTAAAAATTTGGCGTCAGTCTGAAAATAATGAGAATTTTCAGGAGGGTAGAGGTGAATGATGATACACAGGTGTTTTTGAGCAGGTGTCTTTATATGCATGTATCCATATAAATCCAAAGCACACGTGTTTGACGGTTATCTCCCAGAACAAAGAGCCCCCTTAACAGGCCCGTCTCCCACCCTGTGGGCACACAACCTCAGTCTATAGCACACACGCCCTCTTGTCCCTCACACACTCTCTCAGGTTCACATACACCCCACCTGCCCTCTCACTTGCATGGCCTGACACACAGGCCAAGGTGCAGTACCACCTCAGATCCTCATCTCAGGCACAAGCATGTGTGTGTACCACCCGTCAGAGTTCCGTGCATACCACCTTCCTACGAACATCACACACACACCTGTGCACACACAGCCGTATATAACACACATCCAAACCCAAACACACAGTTACACGTTTGTTTGTTTTTTCTTTTATACAGACAGAGGTTTCACTGTGTTGCCCAGGCTGGTCTCAAAATCCTGGCCTTAGGCTGAGAAAGGGGGCTCACGCCTGTAATACTATCACTTTAGGAGGCCAAGGCCAGTTGATTACCTGAAGTCAGGAGTTCAAGACCAGCCTGACCAACATGGTGAAACCCCATCCCTACTAACAGTACAAAAATTAGCTGGGCATGGTGGTGGGCACCTGTAATCCCAACTACTTGGGAGGCTGAGGCTGGAGAATCGCTTGAACCAGGGAGGCAAAGATTGCAGTGAGCCAAGATCGCCCCATTGCACTCCAGCCTTGGTGACAGAGCGAGACTCTAGCTCAAAAACAAAACAAACGGCCAGGCACGGTGGCTCAAGCCTGTAATCCCAGCACTTTGGGAGGCCGAGACGGGCGGATCACGAGGACAGGAGATCGAGACCATCCTGGCTAACACGGCGAAACCCCGTCTCTACTAAAAATACAAAAAAAATTAGCCGGGCGAGGTGGCGGGCGCCTGTGGTCCCAGCTACTCAGGAGGCTGAGGCGGGAGAATGGCGTGAACCCGGGAGGCGGAGGTTGCAGTGAGCTGATATCCGGCCACTGCACTCCAGCCTGGGCGACAGAGCAAGACTCCATCTCAAAAAAAAAAAAAAAAAAACAAACAAAACAAAACAAATCCACCAGGTGCAGTGGCTCACATCTGTAATCCCAGCACTTTGGGAGGCCAAGGCAGGCAGATCACCTGAGGTTGGGAGTTCGAGACCAGCCTGACCAACATAGAGAAAATGTCTTTACTAAAAATACAAAAAAATTAGCCAGGCGTAGTGGCACATGCCTGTAATCCCAGCTACCCTGGAGGCTGAGGCAGGAGAATCGCTTGAAGCCGGGAGGCGGAGGTTGCAGTGAGTTGAGATCACGCCATTGCACTCCAGCCTGGGCAACAAGAGTGAAACTCTGTCTCAAAAACAAACAAACAAAAAATCCTTGCCTCAAGCGATCCTCCCACCTTGGCCTCCCAAAGTGCTATAACTCCCAAAGTTACAAGCGTGTGCCCCAGCTCCCAGCCGATGGATACACATTCTTGATTGCATATGACTAAAACCCAACTCAAACAGACTTAAGCATAAAAAGATCATTTATTTGCTCTTATAATTGAGAAGTTCGAGGGTGCATTTGGCTTTCAGCCTAGCCAGATAAGGGGCTCAGTGATATCATCAGGACCAAGACTCTTCCTCCCCATCTCTTGGCTGTTTTCCTCCATGTTAGCTTCGTCTTCGGAGAGGCCATCTCCCTGCTGCAAGAAGGGCGACTACTAAGGGAGAACCTCTTTCCGGATGCTTCCTGCTGAAGTTCCAGGGCTGACTCTCACTAGGCTGATGTAGATCACATGCTCATCTCTGAACCTATCCCTGTGGCCAGGGGAATATAATACTATCATGTATTCTAGACTAGACTAGATCACGTAACAAGACCCTGCGGAGGGGTGATCAGCCCTGCCCAACCTATAGAGAAAGGGGGCAAAAAAATGTGATTCGCCAAAAGACCAGGAAGAAATGCTGGACAGGGCCGGGCACCATGGCTCACACCTGTAATCCTAGCACTTTGGGAGGCTGAGGTGGGCGGATCACCTGAGGTCAGGAGGTTGAGACCAGCCCGGTCAACATGGTGAAACCCCGTCTCTACTAAAAATACAAAAAAATCAGCCAGGCGTGGTGGTGCATGCCTGTAGTCCCAGCTACTCAGAAGGCTGAGACAGGAGAATCACTTGAACCCAGGAAGCGGAGGCTGCAGTGAGCCAAGATCACAGCACTGAACTCCAGTCCAGCCTGGGCAACAGAGCAAGACTCCGTCTCAAAAAAAAAAAAAAAAAAAAAACAAGAAAGAAAGTAAAAGAAATGCTGCACGGGCAGAAACAACAGATGTTCACTACATACACTAAGCAAAATGTACACCAATAAAGAGGTGGAACCAGAGAGGCCAGTTATAAAGATATCCGTGTACACACTGAGCCCTTGTATAAATACAAATACTACCTGGCCAAAGTCTACCTTCTGCACCTTATCAACGGAATATTGATTTCAGATAAATATGATTCACATGTACGCCATAGGACTTTAGGGGAAGAAGAGGGCCCTTAGAGCAAGCTGAGCTTAGAAAAGTAAGATATGGATGGAAAGATCTGGAAATGTGATAAATCACTGGACAGGAACAGGATTCCTATGGAAGAGTAGAAAGGCTAGGTACTGGGGAGGAGGGTGGGACTAGGGATTTCAGAGGCCAGACAGAGCTTTCTTCTGCAGGTTGCAGGAAGGGAGGAGCAGGGTGATGAGCTTAAAGCAGTGCTTTAGGAAAATTAGGCTGGCTGGGGTGTTCAGGGTAGATGGTAGGGGCAAAAACTAGGGGCAGGAGACTATAAAGGGGGCTACTGCAGAAAGCAAGTCTGGAGGCCTGCGGTGTGGTAGGAGCAGGAAGATAGGGATGGACTCAAGCTAGAACCAATAGGATGTGGCAGTTGACTGCATGGGCATGAGTCCAAGGTCACTCAGCTGCACTTCCAGCAGCTCCCTGCTGAACCCTAGCACCTTCTGTTCCAGCTAGACTGTTCCATGCACTTGCTGTGAGCCACTGGGCTTACCATCGTGTCATCCAATCAGTTTTAGACACAGCTCCTTGGAGACAGAGCAGGTTCCTCCGGAGTCTGTGTCTGGTTCCTGTCTCAGTGCCAGCATCTGCCTGGCATGGCACTGGCCCAGAGTAGATGCTGCAGAGTAAATGTGTAGACCTTCCTCTGAACATGCAGTTTATACTTGCCTTCTTATCTTGGTTCATCCCACACACACCCCTTCATTCCAGTAACAGCACGATGAGGCTATCTCAGAACGCACCACGGTCCTCAGCAGCAGAAGCAAGTGTGGACAAGCCCGCCTTCTTGCATGCTGACCATGCTGGAGCAGGGTTTGGCTCTTGTCTGACTCCTAGGACTGACCGATGCGAGGAGGTGCCTGGGATAGTGAGGAGAATGGGAACCATATTCCAGTGAGACATAGCGCAGGAGCTGGGAGTGCCAGCCTTGGAGAAGAGGTTCCCAACATGTGTAAAACCTCAGGACTGTCTGGAGGAAGAGGGGACATTTATCTGTGTGACCCAAGAGATATAACCAGCACCAATAGGAAGGATTCCCCCAGAGAGAGACTTCTGTTCCCTGTAATCAATGACTTCCCAAAAGTTGGAGCTTTGTGAAAAGAGAGTCAGCAGCCAGGCACAGTGGCTCACGCCTGTAATCCCAGCACTTTGGGAGGCTGAAGTGGGTGGATCACTTGAGGTCAGGCGTTCAAGACCAGCCTGACCAACATGGTGAAACCCTGTCTCTAGTAAAAAAAAAAAAAAAAGAAAAGAAAAGAAAAGAAATTAGCCGGGTATGGTGGTGCACACCTGTAATCTCAGCTAGTTGGGAGGCTGAGGCAGGAGAATTGCTTGAACCCAGGAGGCAGAGGTTGCAGTGAGCCAAGATCGCACCATTGCACTCCAGCCTGAGCAACAAGAGTGAAACTCCATCTCAAAAAAAAAAAAAAAAAAAAAAAAAG
>NC_045443.1:50039304-50040650 GCF_002776525.5 Piliocolobus tephrosceles
AAAAAAAAAAAAAAAAAAAAAAAAGAAGGCTGGGCGCGGTGGCTCATGCCTGTAATCCCAGTACTTTGGGAGGCTGAGGCGGGCAGATCACCTGAGGTCAGGAGTTCAAGACCAGCCTGGCCAATATGGTGAAACCCTATCTCTACTAAAAATATAAAAAATTAGCTGGGCATGGTGGCACACGCCTGTAATCCCAGCTACTCAGGAGGCTGAGGCAGGGAGAATTGCTTGAACCCGGGAGGTGTAGGTTGCAGTGAGCCGAGATCGCGCCACTGCACTCCGCCTGGGTGACAAAGCAAGACTCCATCTCAAAAAAAAAAGGAAGAAGAAGAAGAAAATAGAGTCTGCGTCAACTGAGAAGTTCATGAGGAGGGTTCATGCAGAAGGTCAAGGGGCCTCTACTGTATCAGCTGGGTTGTTGGAGCCTCAGAAACATGTGGGCCTACTGTATGCACTGCATGCATCACCTCATTTAAATTCATGAAGACCCCCACCAGGCAGAGATGGAAATGTGCCCACATTCACACAGCCGTGAAGGGAAGAACTGGCATCTGAGCCCTGCCAGATGCCGCACAGGTGGAACTGCCCCAAGCCTGCCCATGCACGTTCTGCTGCCCCACAGCCATGTGTGACCAAAACCCAAAGGACAGTGGGTGCAACCAAAAGAATTTCACAGCCACTTCCTAATGGTGTAAAGAGTTACTTCACCAGCTGAAAATGCAGATAGTAACAACTACCTCAGAAGACTGATATGATCATCAGGTAAGGAACAGTGCCTAAAATAGCAGGTTTTCAAGACATGTTTGACTCTCACCAACTTTCCCTGCTTGTACCCCAGCCCTTCCCAAAGCCTTTCTCCACGCAATTTCCCCCATCCCCTCACCACCTTCAGACCACCCTCACCCATGGAACTTGTGTTCACATCACTTTGATACATTTGCCCTGTGAGAGTTTAAGCCTTGTGTTTCCCTGCATGAAATAACCTTCTTGCAGAACGGAACAGTGTCTAATGCCTCTTCCCAGGGTAGGTGGTCAGGTGGGAGAAAGTGCTAGCTAAGCAGGGTGGAAGGTAACTAGAAGGAGGTGGCAACTAGGTCTATAAGGAGAAGCTTATAGGGTAGCAATAAAGAAATGGCATGTAAAAATCCTCTGTTATGCAAAACAGAAGCTTGCAAATCCAATTCCTAGGGAGCTAGCCATGCAAACGGAGCCCTGCCTACTGACGCCCACTTGCTTTCCCCAACTCTCAACCCACGGCTCCTTTCCCTGCCAGTGATGGTGGCAGTGGTAGTGATTAGGATTGGGAACAATGGTGATCATGATGGCTTTCTTTTTTGTTTTTTGTT
>NC_045443.1:50040660-50050176 GCF_002776525.5 Piliocolobus tephrosceles
ATTGGGAACAATGGTGATCATGATGGCTTTCTTTTTTGTTTTTTGTTGTTTTTTTTTTTTTTTTGGAGACAGAGTCTCACTCTGTCACCCTAGCTGGAGTGCATGTAGTGACACGATCTCGGCTCACTGCAACATTCGCCTCCTGGGTTCAAGTGATTCTCCTGCCTCAGCCTCCCAAGTAGCTGGGATTACAGGCACTCACCATCACTCTCTGCTAAGTTTTTGTGTTTTTAGTAGAGACAGGGTTTCACCACGTTGACCGGGCTGGTCTCGAACTGCTGGCCTCAAGTGATCCACCTGCCTCAGTCTCCCAAAGAGCTGGGATTACAGGGGTGAGCCACCGCACCTATTATTTATAATCCTAAACTAATCCATGAGGAAGGTAACATTGTTCCCATTTTACAGACAAGGAAACTAAAGCCCAGGGTCCTTCAGTTAGTGTGACAGAGACAGGAATTGAACCCAAGTCTGAAGTAATTTTAGAGCTTGAACATTCTCTTTTCAATTATGCTGTTTTATAGTCAGGATCCAATTATCTCCATTAAGAGATGCAATAATGTCAATAACTCAAAAGGGAGGATTCAAAACATGTTTATTATTTTATTTAGCAATCCAAAAGAGCTATACTACATTTATTTATTGAGCATCTGTACTACCTCTCCTACAGTAGGGATCCTGGCAGACTTGGGGGACTCTCTCCATCAAAATGGACAGCCCCAGTCTGGGCACAGTGGCTCACATCTGTAATTCCAGCACTTTGGGAGGCCAAGGCAGGCAGATCACCTGAGGTGGAGAGTTCGAGACCAGCCTGACCAACATGGAGAAACCCTGTCTCTACTAAAAATACAAGATTAGGCCAGGCACAGTGGCTCATGTCTGTAATCCCAGCATTTTGGGAGGCCAAGATGGGCAGATCACGAGGTCAGGAGATCGAGACCATCCTGGCTAACACGGTGAAACCCCATCTCTACTAAAAATACAAAAAATTAGCCGGGCGTGGTGGGCACCTGTAGTCCCAGTTACTTGGAAGGCTGAGGCAGGAGAATGGCGTGAACCTGGGAGGCGGAGCTTGCAATGAGCCCAGATCATACCACTGCACTCCAGCCTGGGTGACAGAGCGAGACTCTGTCTCAAAAAGAAAAAAAATTAGCCAGGCGTGGTGGCGCATGCCTGTAATCCCAGCTATTTCAGAGACTGAGGCAGGCAAATCACTTGAACCCAGGAGGCAGAGGTTGTGGTGAGCTGAGATAGTGCAATTGCATTCCAGCCTGGGCAACAAGAGCGAAACTCCATCTGAAAAAAAAAAAAAAAAAAAAGGACAGCCCCATGAGGGCAGAGACCTTGACTATGTTGTGACCGTCAGATCCACAGCATTAGATAGGCATCTAACAGGCACTGCACCAATATATGATGAACGAATTCACAAATGGCTGAACCAGCCTGCCAGGTCAGCCTGTGCCCAACCAGGCACAGTGGCTCACACCTGTAGTCCCTGTGCTTTGGAAGGCCAAGGGAGGATCACTTGAGGCGAAAATGAGACAGAAAGACTTAGAGAGCACGCAGCTCAGCTAAAGGAAAGACCTGCTACCCACCACTCTATAACCAACCTGCCCCCCTCCCCGTTCCCTGGTCTCTAAGGACTAAGATAACCCCAACCCAGATACAATGACCCATTCATAGGCCATAAGGAAAATCTGCTGACCTGGATGGTGGGAATGGGCTAAGCCTGGGCCAGCCCAGGCCAGTTTAGCCTCAGGGACCTGTTCGTCAAGCTCCCATGGCAACACAACTAATTGTGTGTTTATGCATTCCCTAGAGAACTCCAGGCAGAGGCCATCTATTCCCCAAGGCCACATTCTACCTTCTCTCTCCTTCCTTGCCTCCCCAAGTTTCCTGGGTAACCATCCAGGGAACATTAAGATAAGCTTGAGTAGCAAAAGCAGCCTCCAGAACATGGAAGGCAGAGGAGGGAAAGCCTCTCCGAGGGAGAGGACCAGTACTTTTTGCTCACAATTGTCCAGCTGCAACAGTCAAACTCCCTAGTCCTCCTCCTGGACCCACAGCCTCATGGCTTCGATGGTTCCTACATGTCACCACACTAACCATCCATCCCCAGGCCCCCATGGCCTGACCTTATCCTACTTGACTGCCAGGTCCTGCACAAACTCCCTCTTCACTTATGCAGTGCACAGGCCCAGGGCCCCCTCCTTCCTCTCTCTCTGTGTCCCTCTAGCCTGGCTCTACCCCCAAGGACTTCCTTCAGGAAGCCCTCCCAGATGGACTATTCCTCCCAGGCTTCTCCCTCCAGCCCTCCAGCCTGGTGCCTCTGATTGTGCATCCCCAGCTCTGGCCTGATCTCCCAGAGCTGGGCGTGGGTTCAGCTATTCCCCCATGGCCTAGGAGTTTCCTTAAGGTGGTAAAGCTTTTAATTCTTACAGAAACTATAAAATAAGCATTATCTGCATTTTAGAGTGGAGAAAACTGAGCCTCAGGATTAAAAGCAATGTGTGCTGCTTGGCACAGTGACTCACACCTGTAATCCCAGCACTTTGGGAGACCAAAGTGGGAGAATGGCTTGAGGCCAGGAGTTCAAGACCAGCCTGGGCAACATAGCAAGATCCTGTCTCTACCCTCCTCCTCCACAAAAAAAATTGTTCTAATTATCCAGGCAGAGTGGTGCACACCTGTAGTTCCAGCTACTTGGGAGGCTAAACGGGAGGATAACTGGAGCCCAAGAGTTTGAGGCTATAGTATACCATAATTGCACCTGTAACAATGGCACTGGATGACAGAGTGAGACCCTGTTTCAAAAAAAAAAAAAAAAATGTAGCAAATGGGAGAAACGGAACTGGACCCTGTCTGTCTCCAAAGCCATGTCTCTCCTCCCTATCTTATATGTCCCTCTTTCCCTGAAGACAGTACCATATGCCAGGCACTCCCTGTACCATAGGTTTTTATAACCGCATTTACTCCTCATAATTAAATCTATCAGGAGGCCGGGCGCGGTGGCTCACACCTGTAATCCTAACACTTTGGGAGGCTGAGGTGGGTGGATCGCTTGAGTTCAGAAGTTCAAGAACAGCCTGGACAACATGGCTGAACTCCATCTCTACTAAAAATACAAATTAGCCAGGCGTGGTGGCACATGCCTGTAATCCCAGCTACTCGGGAGGCTGAGGCAGGAGAATTGCTTGAACCCAGGAGGCAGACATTGCAGTAAGTCGAATTTGCATCACTACACTCCAGCCTGGGCGACAGAGCAAGACTCCGTCTCAAAATAAATAAGAAAACAAACCTATGAGGAAAGTACAAATAGCCTCATTTTACAGATGAGAATATGAAAGCTCAGAAACTTTCCATCCACTTCTTAAGTCATGTAGCATCTAAGGGCCAGGGTCAGAATTCAACCCAGCTCTTCTGGCTCCAAAACCCAAAGTTTAGTTTCCCAGTCCCCTGGGTCTAGGCAGACAGGCTGGGAGATGCAGGAGGCAGGAAGGCAGATTCTGCAGCAGGCATGAGAGCTTGAACTGATCGGCCAGCACCTCCGACAAAGGAAGGTGCCTTCCAGAAGACCTCCAGGAGCTTCCCCGCTGATCTGGGAAGACTCAGGAGGCCCAGGACAGCTGCGTGAGGGTTGGGTAGCCAGGCTCCCAGCTCTCTACCCTCCCACTCATCCTGCGAGCTGCCCCCCCTTCACATCACCGCACTTCTGCAAATTCCTACCACTACCTCCAAAGTGCTCTAGGATGTGTGATTAAAATCAGAGTGTTCTAAGGTTTATGATGAAAATTAAATGAAATTAAGTTAAATTTTTGTTTTGAGAATTGTTTTAGACAATTCCTAGAACAATGTGCAGTAGGAGGAAAACATAAGTTTGGAAATCAAATAGCCTATGTCTCAACTTGGTCGCTTAATTGCTGTGTGACATTGGACAAGTTACAGCTCCTTTCTGAACTACAGCGGCCTCATCTATATAATGAAGGGGCAGACCATTTATTTCTAAATTATTTTTATTATTAATTATTAATTTTTGAAATTATTTTAAAAGTATCTGTATTATTATATTTAAATTAATATGGATTTTAGAGCTTTGAATTGCCTAAAGTGCTTGCAGTGTAGTGAGAAAAGCATTATACTTTTTTTTTTTTTTGAGACAGAGCCTCGCTCTGTTGCCCAGGCTGGAGTGCAGTAGCATGATCACAGCTTGCTGCTACCTCTGCCTCCCGGGTTCAAGCGATTCTCCTGCCTCAGCCTCCCAAGTAGCTGGGATTACAGGTGCCCATCACCACGCTTGCCTAATGTTTGTATTTTTTCAGTGCAGATAGGATTTTACCATGTTGGCCAAGCTGGCCTCAAACTGCTGACCTCGGGTGATCCGCCTGCCTCAGCCTGAGCCGAGGTGTGAGCCACCCACCGCACCTGGCCAAAAGCATTATACTTAAAATCATACTTGATTTGGGCTCTCAGCTTTTGTTCTCTCATCTGTAAAATAAATTAGATTGAGGCTGCAGTGAACTATGACAGGCCACTGCATTGCAGCTTGAGTGACAGAGCCAGACCCCGTCTCGAAAAACTAAATAAATAAAATTTTTAAAATAAAATAAATTATATGATGATGTTTGTAAAGCTAATTGCTTGTATAGGACTCTACTGTGATGGGAAAAGACCATGCACTCGTCTCTAAGAATTCACCCTTCTTTCTCTCTTTTGCCTTCCTCCCCTCAGCTGAAGGGCTCCTGGAGTGAAGCGGATCCTCAGCTGTACTCTGTGGTCTGAGGCAACAGCCAATGCACAGAGGAGCATCCTCTCCTTAACTAAGCACTGAAAGGAAGTGAAAGGGTAGACTGAAGGAAGGACTTACTAATTCAAGGAGTCATTGGAGCAGAAGTGAGTGACCAGGAATGGGGAGGATGCTTCTGTGGAAAAGGAACAGGGCTAGGCCCCCTTCTCACTGGTCCTAGACCAGATCAGGCCTGCCCAGAAGCCAAGAAAAAGATGGGGTATAGACCTCAATGGGGCAAGGCCAGGATGATGGAGGGGATACCTTCAGGGGAGGAGGTGCTAGGCAGGTTTCTGAAAATGGTGCGTTCAGACAGCTCACTACTTCCTGTAGTAATTCCTGGAAAAGAATGAGTAAGACAAGGTCAGGCCCGGGAGGAATGCAGCTGGAGGAGGTGTGTATGCACAGTCTCCCCAGAGTGAGCCTGTACAGAGCCTTAAACCTTATCTCCTTCCTGTGAAGAGCTGGGATAGCTATCTCTGGCTCCCAGGGGCTCAGGCTGAGTCAGCGCTGGAGGCTGGGAGAGATTGTGGGCCCCGAAGCATACCTAAAACTGTGGGACCATTCAGCACTTAGGTATGAATGGAATCATATAGGGTCTGAAATGCTCACCATTTTCAGAAACCTGCTCAACACCTCCTCCCCTGCAGGTATCCCCCTGCATCATCCTGGCCTTGCCCCATTGAGACCTGAAGCGTGGTACATTCGGGAATGAGATTGGAGCCAAAGGGATCTCTTTGGCAGAGGTGGGGTCAAAGAGATAGTTTAGGATGATTCATCTCCACAAAGGTAGATTCCTACCAGCCAGCCCCACGCCAGAAATTTCCCCTTCCAGGAAAGCTGGGCTCCAGGGCTGGGTAACACTATCACCTCAATTATCCCTCTGTTCCTGAGTTTTAGGGGTTATGCACAGTTCTTAATGGGGCCTAACAGCTTCTTTGTCTCTTCCAGCCCTCTATCTTAGAGGACAGGAAGTGGAACCTGCCAACAAAGGGACCCAGGTTCACATTCCAGGGCTGCCTTTCTCTCCCCCTCCGGGCCCATTACTCTGAGCTGGGCCCCGGTAGGGGATGAAGGAGGAGAAAAGAGGCAGTGTTCTCATGTTCTCTGTGTCCCTGGGAAATTCCCCACCTCCTTGCCAAGCTCCTTCCTAGCAGGCTGGTGAGACCTGCCCTGGAGACAGGCTGGTGCGAGAGGCCCCCTCTGCAGAGTGGAAGGGGGTGACATCACTGCCTGTCCTGAGCCTCCTAGACATATACACACTCTCCCTCTGCCTGGTGTGTCCCTGCCCCCTACCACCTCTCCTGCTCGCTCAGGTGTCCTCTCCTGTGCCCAGCCAGATTGATCTTCTACAAACATTGCTTTGATCCTGTCACTCCCCAGCTCAGAGCTTCCCGTTGCCTTCAGAATAAAGGTCAAATTTCTCATCTGGTGGCTGAGGCTTAGCCCTCCCCACCTGGCACTAGCTGCCCTCCCCACCCCACCCCAGGACTGTGCCCTCCTCTCTTGAAGCACCTCCTTGTCATCTGCACCTGTTGAAACCTTACCCTTCCTGCAGGTCCTGGCTCCAGCTCACCCCATTCATTCCGCAAACATTTGCTGAATGAAAATCATGCATCAGGCACCTCCCCACAAAGCCTGCCCCAGTCACCTCTACCAGAAGTGGCCACTCCAATAGAGACCCCAAGAACAGGGCTTTGTTACACTCCTGGACTAGATTACACTTGCTGTGGGCATGTCTGAACTCCCCTCCCTGATTGCAAACCTGATCCACAGTCATTTAGCATGCATTGAACATCCACTATTAATGAGGCATTTTCCATATTTATCTCATTTGGCCCTCACAAGGACCTTGGGAGTTCAGTCCTCTTATCGTTATTTACAGATGAGGAATCCAAGGCTCCGAGAAGTAATGTGCGCAGCAAGTAGTAGTCAGGGCTCAAACCGGAGTCCTGGACCCTAAGTCCAGGGCCTGTACATCAGCATCAAGGCACCTTCCTCAAAAGTAGGGGCATGTCTTATACATGTTTCTGCTTCCCTCCACACCCAGCACAGGAACTTGTTTGATTCACTGAATGAATGAATGAATGATTCAATTCTACCCCATGAGTCCTCTTCTCTACTCTGACCCTATCTCCTCTCTCCCACATTACTTTTTTCCTATCTTCTGTCCCTTACCCTGGACCCCAAGGATTCCCACCAAGGGAAGAAAGAAGCTGTGATTGTTTCATGGATAGCAGAGATGGGAGCTAAGCCTCAGAAGGGTGTCCGCAGCCTGAACACAGCCCAGGGAGGAGATTTAGGACAGGAAGACCCCTTCCCCTTCACCACCACTTGGTTTGATAGACCCAGGAGAGTCCCAGTCCTTCTCTCCAACCCTCCCCAACTCCAGCAGGAAATAGGTGGGCCCGAGGGAGCAGCAGGACAAGCCAGAGAACAGTGAGAGGGCGAAGAGGGGCCCAGATTCAGTGACTCACCACCCTTGGGCCTCCCCGGGGGGAAAGGGTGGGGAGCCTGGACGCTCGGAATTCCTGCCTGTCCCTAGGGAGTCACTTGGGTATTAGGAGGCTGAACAGGAGGAGGAAGAGCTCTGTTTGTCCCAAACTAAGGGGTGGCCATGGCAACAAGGCTGGAGCCATCGGGGCTGGGAGCAAAGGTCCTAGCCAGGGGTGGAGTCGCGAGGGCCCTGCTGCCTGCCTGCCAGCTGGGCCACTGTCCATACCATGCCAGCCAGGACTTCTCTGACTGAGCACCCCCTTGTGGGCAGAGCTGAACCTGAAATCTGGGGAGGGGTAGTCCTGAGAGGGAAGCCACCCGCTTTACAGATACACATATTCTTGTCCTCTCCCAGTCCCTCCATGTGTCTTCTCAACTGCAACTAGAGACAGACTCTAGAATAGGAAGCACTCGGCCAGGCACAGTGGCTCATGCCCGTAATCCCAACACTTTGGGAGGCTGAGACGGGTGGATCACCTGAGGTCAGGAGTTCGAAATCAGCCTGGCCAACATGGTGAAACCCGTCTTTACTAAAAATACAAAAATTAGCCAGACTTGGTGGCAGGCACCTGTAATCCCGGCTGCTTGGGAGGCTGAGGCAGGAGAATCACCTGAGAGGTGGGAGGTTCAGGTTGTGGTGAGCCAAGATTGCGCCACTGCACTCCAGCCTGGGCAACAAAAGCGAGACTCCGTCTCAAAAACAAAAACAAGAACAGGGAGTGCTCTTGGCCTGTGTGCTGGGGAAAAGAAGGCATGGAGAACGGAGTCTGCTGCTGGGAAGAGGGTAGGTTGGAGGTGTCAGTCTGGGAAGGCTTCCTGAAGAAGGGTGTCTCAGGCTAAGGAAAAGACAGTAGAGGCTTCAGAGCAGAAGAGTGTGTCTCCTCCGCTGGTGTGAGAGACCAAAGCAATGTGGCTGGAGTCACGGATGGCACCATCCCTCCTCTTCTGCTAGTCACCAGAATCTTGGTGTCCCAAGGAGCCCCCAATGCTGCCACCACCATCCTTAACAATGCCCCTTATCATTATGCATATGCATTCCCACCCTCACCTCCCCTCAGAGGTGGAGATAGCACTTCCTCTGCCCAGGGCCAGGCCTCCACCTGTGCTCTGATCCACACACCCCTCCCTTCACACACAGAACCTTGTCTCATCAAATACTATCTCTCCCTTGCCATACTCCTCCCACCCCCATCCTAGGCTGAATTTTATTCCTCTCTACTTGTAGCCATGCTCGTGTCACTTCCTCCTTTAAAAAAAGAAAGAGAGGGGCTGGGTGCTGTGGCTCACGCCTGTAATCCCAGCACTTTGGGAGTACAAGGAGGGCGGATCACCTGATGTCAGGAGTTTGAGACGAGCCTGGCTAACATGGTGAAACCCCATCTCTACTAAAAATACAAAAAATTAGCAGGGCGTGGTGGCTGTAATCCCAGTTACTTGGGAGGCTGAAGCGAGAGAATCGCTTGAACCTGGGAGGCGGAGGTTGCAGTGAGACAAGATCGTGCCATTGCACTCCAGCCTGTGCAACAAGAGTGGAACTCCATCTCAAAAAACAAAAATAGAAAGGGAATTGATTTGTTTTTCTAAGACCAGCCCAGCGGGCACAAAAGAACCAGCGACCAGGCAAGGGTAGGAGTAAAACTGCAAGTTTATTTTTGGTCACTTAAGGTGTGGGGGAGAAGTCTATCAGCCTCCAGCAAAGGAGGCCGACAGAGTCCCCCCGGTGGGGCTCTCGGACGGAATTCCCACAGTCCCGACATCCCCACTGGAGTGGGGCTGTGAGAAGGCCAGCGTGGCTCACTGGCCAAGAGCGGCTTTTCTAGGAGTGGGAGGGCAAGAGGCGGGGAACGGGCGTGTCGGGGGGGGGCGTTCCGCAGGTGCGACCAGGTAAATCTTGGTCTCTTCGGATTGATGTCACCTGACGCATGCCCAGTTGATCTGCACCTTCCCGGGTCACCGGTTGCATTTTCAAGCGCGCAGGTAAAGCTAGTGAAGAAGAACCCAGAAGTGCGCCATCCTGCCTCCGCTCGTCCAAACAGGAATCATCCTTGACCAGTGTCCTGCACCCACTACAGCCCTCTCTCCTTGCCTCTACAGTCAACCTTCCCAAGAGGGGAGACCATACTCATTCTCAATTTTCACCTCCTACATCCCCAACCCTAGCCACCATCCATGGAAATAGCTAAACCAATGATCAACTCCTAGCCAAATTTGATGGACTCTTTTTTTTTTTTTTTTTTTTT
>NC_045443.1:50050276-50050561 GCF_002776525.5 Piliocolobus tephrosceles
CGCCCGGCTAATTTTTTGTATTTTTAGTAGAGACGGGGTTTCACTGTGTTCGCGAGGATGGTCTCCATCTCCTGACCTCGTGATCCCCCTGCCTCGGCCTCCCAAAGTGCTGGGATTACAGGCGTGAGCCACCGCGCCCGGCCTGACGGACTCTTTTCAAACCTTTTCTTCTCTGCCTCCCTGGAATAGTGGATACCACTGACCACTCCCTCTTTCTTTCTCTTTCTTTCATTCGTTTTTTCTTTCTTTCTTCCTTCTTTTTTTTTTTTTTTTTTTTTTTTTTTT
>NC_045443.1:50080561-50114975 GCF_002776525.5 Piliocolobus tephrosceles
AAAAAAAAAAAAAAAAAAAAAAAATGCATGTTATCGGCCAGGTGTGGTGGCACACACCTGTAATCCCAGCATTTTGGGAGGCTGAGGTGGGAGGATCACAAGGTCAGGAGTTCGAGACCATCCTAACACGGTAAAACCCCATCTCTACTAAAAATAAAAAAAAAAATTAGCCAGGCGTGGCAGCGGACACCTGTAGTCCCAACTGCTCAGGATATTGAGGCAGGAGAATGGCATGAACCCGGGAGGTGGAGCTTGCAGTGAGTAGAGATTGCACCACTGCACTTCAGCCTGGGCAACAGAGTGAGACTCTGTCTCAAAAAAAAGAAAACAACAACAACAAAAAAAAACAAAAACAACATACACATTATCTTACAGTTTGTTATCTTACAGTTTGGTATATCAGAAGCCCTATCAGGTTGTCTGCAGAGCTATTTTCCTTCTAGAGGTTGTAGGTGGAACTGGTTTCCTTGACTTTTCCAGCTTCTAGAGGTCACCTGCATTCCTTGACTTGGTCCCATCTGCCATCTTTAAAGCCAGCATCTTCAAATCTCTCCTCACTTCCCTCTCTCCCAACTTCTGCTTCCTTTATCCTCACATCTCCTTTCTCTGATCCTTCTGCCTCCCTCTTATAAGGATCCTTTGATGACATTAGATTTACCCGGACAATGAGCATAAAGATCCTTGATTTACATGGCAAGGTCCCTGTTACTGTGTAAGGAAATATTCACAGGCAAAGAGAGGGGCGGTTGGGATATGGACATCTTGGGATGGGAGGAGACCATTATTCAGCCTACCATAGGAAGGGGGCAGCAGATTGCAAGGTTTTTTGTTTTTGTTTTTCTTTTGAGATGGAGTTTCATTCTTGTTGCCCAGGCTGGAGCACAATGGCTCGATCTCGGCTCAGGGCAACCTCCACCTCCTGGGTTCAAGCAATTCTCATGCCTCCCCCTCCCGAGTAGCTGGGATTACAGGCATGCGCATACCCGGCTAATTTTGTTTTTTATTTTTTTATTTTTATTTATTTATTTATTTTTATTTTTTTTTTTTGAGACGGAGTCTCGCTCTGTCGCCCAGGCTGGAGTGCAGTGGCACCATCTTGGCTCACTGCAAGCTCTGCCTCCTGGGTTCAGCCATTCCCCTGCCTCAGCCTCTCAAGTAGCTGGGACTATAGGCACCCGCCACCTCGCCCAGCTAATTTTTTGTATTTTTAGTAGAGATGGGGTTTCACCGTGTTAGCCAGCATGTTCTTGATCTCGTGACCTGTTGATCTGCCCACCTCGGCCTTCCAAAGTGCTGGGATTACAGGCGTGAGCCACCGTGCCTGGCCAGCAGATTGCAGTTTTAAGTAGGGCAGCCTGGGCAGGAAGTGACATTGGGCCAAGACTAAAGGAGGTGAGGGACCTAGCCTGGCAGCAGTGAGGACGGGTCCTGGGTGTATGAGCAGCATCTCTCAGCCCCCCACCTGCCCATTCAGGTTTGCCCTTATATGTGCCCTTAGGTCTTCTCGGGGCCCACAGGGCGTTGGGGAAAGGGTAGACTGCCAACGTACTTTACCCCAAAGCTCCTTCTCATACTCCCTTCACACTGCCACTAAAGCCCCTCACAGGCCACCAGTCTGAGTCCAGCAGCCTCCTCTGTCTTCTCATCTTTTTCAGCTTCTGCAGCACTTGACCCTGACGCCCTTCTGCTCTTGGCCTGCACACCACTGTGCTCCACAGTCCTCTCACCTCTGCTTGCTGTGCTTCGTCCATTTGCCCTTTAAACACAGACTTTGCAGGCTGTCATCAGCTTTTTCTCTTCCTGGGCCATTTTTTTTGTTGTTGTTGTTTTGAGATGGAGTCTCACTCTGTCACCCAGGCTGGCGTGCAGTGGCACGATCTCAGCTCACTGCAACATCCACCTTTGGGGTTCAAGCGATTCTTCCACCTCAGCCTCCCAAGCAGCTGGCATTACAGGCGCCCACCACCATGCCCAGCTAATTTTTTGTATTTTTAGTAGAGATGGGGATTCACCATATTGGCCAGGCTGGTCTTCGACTCTTGACCTCAAGTGATCCACCCACCTCAGCCTCCCAAAGTGCTGGAATTACAAGTGTGAGCCACTGTGCCTGGCCATGGACAATCTTATTTTTATTCCCTAACTCTATTGCTACCTCTGAGCTGGTATCTCAATGTTTATCTCCAAACCTGGCCTCTCTTGAGCTGCAGAACTGTGCCATATTTTCCAACTGCCTTTGTTTCATTTCATCATGTGGCATACTCATGTGGCATACTTAGCTATTTATGTCATCTTTCCCATGAGACTGGAAATGCCTTGAAGACAGGTATCGTATTATTTTGTTTGTTTGGTTTGTGTTATTGTTTTTTGTTTGTTTGTTTGTTTTGTTTTGACACAGAGTTTCACTCTTGTTGCCAAAGCTGGAGTGCAATGGCGTGATCTCAGCTCACTGCAAGCTCCACCTACTGTGTTCAAGTGATACTCCTGCCTCAGTCTCCCAAGTAGCTGGACTACAGGCATGCGCCACCACGCCCAACCATTTTTGTATTTTTAGTAGAGATGGCGGTTTCACCATGATGGCCAGGCTGGTCTCAAACTCCTAAACCTCAGGTGGTCCGTCCACCTCGGCCTCTGAAAGGGTTGGGATTTGAGGTGTGAGCCACCGCACCCGGCCTACCCTGTTTTATTCATTCTGGTGTCATCCTGGTTGGTCATATAACAATGGCAATTATCATAATAACCAGTATATATATATATATTTTTTTTGGGGACAGAGTTTCACTCTTGTCACCCAGGCTGGCGTGCAATGGCACGAACTTGGCTC
Source organism: Piliocolobus tephrosceles (assembly GCF_002776525.5). Lineage (NCBI taxonomy): Eukaryota > Metazoa > Chordata > Mammalia > Primates > Cercopithecidae > Piliocolobus > Piliocolobus tephrosceles. The sequence goes on from NC_045443.1 coordinate 50,083,383, forward strand.
ACTGCGACCTCCGCCTCCCAGGTTCAAGCGATTCTCCTGCTTCAGCCTCCCAAGTAGCTGGGATTACAGGAATGCACCACCATGCCTGGCTAATTTTTGTATTTTTGGTAGAAATGGGGTTTCACCATGTTGGCCAAGCTAGTCTCAAACTCCTGACCTCAGATGATCCACCCGCCTTGGCCTCCCAAAGTGCTGGGATTACAGGTGTGAGCCACTGCACCCGGCCAGTAACCAGTATTTACTGAGCACTTTCTATGTGTCAGGCGCTATGCTAAGCACATTACATATATTAATTAACTTAATCCTAACAACAACCCTATGAGACGGATAGTATTACAATTCTCATTTTACAGGTGAAGAAACTGAAGCTCAGAAACGTAAACTACCTTCCTTAAGGTCTCACAGTTAATAAATGGCAAAGCCAGAATTCAAACCCTGGTAGTCTGGCTACAAAATCCAAAGTCAGTAGTTGGAATGGATTGGCTTTCTGCTTCAGAAACCAAGGAGCTAAAAAGTGCATTTCCCAGATGCCCTTGTAGCTAGGAAGTGAATTATGTTGCACTACTTAGATGCAGATTAATACGATTTGGAAAGTGGAAGTGAGGTGAAGACCCTCCCCTGCTGCTTTGATTGTTCCTGCTGGCTCATCTGGTCATGAGGCTGTGGGGTTTTTCTGGAGCAGTGTACAGAGTCCAGTCATTTGCTTTGTAGGTATTGAGTACTGGGAGGCAGCTGAGCCACGAGGAGCAGTAGTAGTTTCCTGATCCATGGATCACAGCTGCAATTGTGTGTTCATGGGGTCAGTCAGCTCCAGGATCCCCACCAGCTAGAGTAGTTTGTTTCCTGCAACTAGAATTCACGATGATACCTTCAAGGAAGGGATCTGAGAGTGGATATCTGAAGTAATGACAAAATGAATAACTTAATTTACCACCTGGGATCACCAGGAATGACTGACCTGTTGAAGGTAAGGCTTTGGCAGGCTACACACCGTTGAGATTAAATCATTATGGTGGGGAAAGGAAATCAAAGGCTCTGGTGTGGTCTGGCTGCTACAGGCATGCGCCACCACGCCCAACCATTTTTGTATTTTTAGTAGAGATGGGGGTTTCACCATGTTGGCCAGGCTGGTCTCAAACTCTGGCGAGCTTAAAGAAGAAGAAAAAAAAGGGCTGAGTACAGTGGCTCACATCTGTAATCCCAGCACTTTCAGAGGCTGAGGTGACCAGATAACCAGGTCAAGAGTTTGAGACCAGCCTGGCCAACCTGCTGAAGCCCCGTCTCTACTAAAAATACAAAAATTAGCTGGGTATGGTGGCATATGCTTGTAGTCCTAGCTACTTGGGAAGCTGAGGCAGGAGAATCACTTGAACCCGGGAGGCAGAGGTTTCAGTGAGCTGAGATCGTGCCACTGCACTCCAGCCTGGGCAACAGAGTGAGACTCTGTCTCAAAAAAAAAGAAAAAAAAAAAAAAGCCAGGTGCGGTGGCTCACACCTGTAATACCAGCACATTGGGAGGTGGAGGCAGGCGGATCATGAGGTCAGGATATTGAGACCATCCTGGATGACACGGTGAAACCCCGTCTCTACTAAAAATACAAAAAATTAGCTGGGCGTGGTGGTGGACACCTGTAGTCCCAGCTATTCGGGAGGCTGAGACAGGAGAATGATGTGAACCCGGGAGGCAGAGTTTGCAGTGAGCTGAGATCACGCCACTGCACTCCAGCCTGGGGGACAGAGCGAGACTCCGTCTCAAAAAAAAAAAAAAAAGAAGACGAAAAAAAAAAGACCAGGTCCAGTGGTTCATGCCTGTAATCCCAGCACTTTGGGAGACCAAGGTGGGCAGATCACGAGGTCAGGAGTTCAAGATCAGCCTGGCCAACATAGTGAGACCCCCATCTCTACTAAAAATACAAAAATAAATTAGCCAGGCGTGGTGGCGGGGGCCTGTAGTCCCAGCTACTCAGGAGGTTGAGGAAGGAGAATGGCATGAACCCGGGAGGTGGAGCTTGCAGTGAGCCGAGATCACGCTATTGTACCCCAGCCTGGGCAACAGAGCGAGACTCCATCTCAAAAAAAAAAAAAAAAATTTTCATTGGCACATAATAATTGTATAGTTACTGGAACATTATTGTTCCTTCTACTGGGCTGAAATCTGCCTCCTACTAACCTTCTGAACTCAGCTCTGCCCACTAGAGTTACGAAGAATTCCCTCTGCCATTAGATTTCAGGCATAAGTGATTATTCTTCGCCTAACCTGTATAAAAGCAGCCCCAGTCACGGTGTAAGGATTTAGCTGCACTGCTGGCCTCAACCTCACCTGCCTGAATGAGCTGGAAAATAATTATCTACACAGAAACAGCCCAAGGAATTAGAATGACAGTGATGCTCAGATCCGGGGAGGCTGTGTCCCCCTGAAGGCCCTGGTCAGATCCTGGTGAAGTGGATGGCGCTGCCACAGGAGGGATGTAGGGTAAACTTCTCAGAGACTCAGAGCATTCCAATGATCTGGGCCCAAAGCACATAGTTCCTCTTCGTCTCCCCACAATCCACGCTGGAACAGCAGGCTTTAGGCCCCCCCCCCCACCAGGCTGGCAGAACTTTCCCTATCACCCACTTCTCAGAAGCAAAAAAAGTTTAAAAAGCACCAGCCTAAGGCTGGGCGCAGTGGCTGATGCCTGTAATCCCAGCATATTGGGATGCTGAGGCAGGCAGATCACAAGGTCAGGAATTCAAGATGTGCCTGACCAACATGGTAAAACCCCGTCTCCACTAAAAATACAAAAATTAGCCAGGCATGGTGGTGCATGCCTGCAATCCCAGCTACTCGGGAGGCTGAGATAGGGGAATTGCTTGAACCCAAGAGGCAGAGGTTGCAGTGAGCCAAGATCATGCCATTGCACTCCAGCTTGGGCAACAGAGCAAGATTCCATCTTAAAAAAAAAAAAATGCATTTAAAAATAAGTAAAAGAGTATAACTGGATTGTTTGTAACATAAAGGATAAATGCTTGAGGTGATGGATGCCCTGACGAGATTATTATGCATTGTATGCCTGTATCAAAATATCTCATGTACCCTAAAATAGACACACAAACTATGTACCCACAAAAATTTTTCAAAAAAATTTTGAGACGCAGTTTCACTCTTGTTGCCCAGGCTGGAGTGCACTGGCTCGATCTCGACTCACTGCAACCTCCACCTCCCAGGTACAAGTGATTCTGCTGCCTCAGCCTTCTGAGTAGTTGGGATTACAGGCGCCCACCACCACACCCGGTTAATTTTTTTTTTTTTTTTGTATTTTTAGTAGAGACGGGATTTCACCATGTTGGCCAGGCTGGTCTCAAACTCCTAAGCTCAGGTGATCCACCTGCCTCGGCCTCCCAAAGTGCTGGGATTACAGGGGTGAGGCACCAGGCTCAGCCAAAATTAAAACCTTTTAAAAATAAATTAATAACCACAGCAGTAGCTAGTAGCTAATGGCTACCACATTGGACAGGACAGTGCAGCACCAGACTGGAAGCTCCCTTTGGGCAGAGACTGACCATCTTTTTCACTCTTAGGCCCTGATACATAACACAGTTCCAACACATCAACAGCAGGTTGTTATTTTATTTTCTAAAGACAAAAATTTGAAATTGTAACTTTTATTAAATAAAATAAAATAACATTTTATTTAACATTTTATTTTATTTTATAACCTACAGCATTTGCCAATATCCAAGGTGTAAATACTGCCACCATGGTTGATTTAAAATGGTTTAATTCTGGCAAGCAAAATTTTCAAATTTAACAATCTTCTCTTACTAACTTTTGAATGAATAAGCAAATGAATGAACAAATAAATGAGCAGATAAACAACCAAGAGGAGTCTCTGCATGCCTCACCCAAGGAAAAGAGGACAAAGGAAAGTAGAAGAATATTTCAAGATGCCAGCAGTCCTCTCACTTCCTTTGCAGGTCCTCTTTGTTCCAGGAAAGAGAACCTAGTGGGAGAACGATTGAACTTCCTCAGCCTTGCTTCACACACACCCCCAGCTTTAAGAAAGCTCAGGGAGAATTTTTTTTTTCTTTTTTTTTTTTTTGAGACAGTGTCTCGGTGTCTTGCTCTGTCACCCAGGCTGGAGTGCAGTGGCGTGGTCTCGGCTTCTCAGCCCACTGCAACCTCCACCCCTTAGATTCAAGCAATTCCTCTGCCTCAGCCTCTCTGTAGCTGGGATTACAGGTGTGCACCACCACATCCAGATAATTTTCGTATTTTTAGTAGAGACAAGGATTTCACCACGTTGACCAGGCTGGTCTCAAACACCTGACCTCAAATGATCCACCCGCCTCGGCCTCCCAAAGTTCTGGGATTACAGACATGAGCTACCTTGCCCAGCCTTTTTTTTCTTTTTAAGGAAAAAATAAATAAAAAGAAAATCTCATCTTAATCTGCTCCAATTTTTTTTTTTTCTTTTTAAAGAAACTTTCCCAAGTCACTTAAACAGTCTTCGTAATGGGAAGGCACTCAAACTGTAAATCTCCCTGTCATTTAGGAATGCTCAGTGCAAATGTTTATAGAAGACCCCAGGCACCTCTTTCAACCTCTCCTTTGAAGAAGGGCTTTGTAATCCTCTTCTGGGGTCACTCCTACATTCCAAAAATGTTCAGGAAAGGAGGGGCAGGTGCCCACTAGTGGGACAGCTTAGACCCAGGTCCTGACCTTCAGGTTCAGCCTTAACTGATTCAAAACACAGAGCATTCAAATAACAATTCAAGCAACAAAACATAAAGATACAAGAAAGGTCACAAGGTTAATTCAGAGCCAAGGAATTTCATGGCAGTAAATGCTGCAGGTGTTCACGGGGAGGATGATGGCCATGATTTGTGGCAGCAGTGAAACCTGAGGGATGCTAAGATTTGTGCAGTGGAAGAGGTGAGAAAATAATGGGGACAAAATCCCCAAGGCTTGGCTGCATGCCTGGCAGCTAGTAGGTATTGCATAAATGCAAGTTCATTGGCCTTCCTTGAGTTGTCTGGCTGGGGTCCCAGAGACTCCGAACCTTTGCTCTTGGCTGCAGCAGGGGCAAGATCGCAGGGGTGGGTACATGCCAAGCCCCAGGCAGCACATCACCAGGGAGATAACCTTGAGCTGGCGGGAGCAGCCAGGCATGCAGTGGGGCTGAACTGAGCCAAAGCACAAAACAAAAAGGTCTCGTCCCTGTAGCTATGATCAGGGATGCCAACCCTCCAGCTGTCCCAAGACCCCAAGCCTAGATAAGGAGGTAGCATCCTGCCTGAAGAGGGTGGCTGTGTCCAGCCAGGGTCTCAAAGGCCTACTGCCCACTTTGGTGCTGCCTCGAGCCCTGTCTAGCACCAGACCCAGCCACAAGGAGCTCCTCAGGACTATGGCATCCTTCTGTTGACCGGATGGTCACAGCCCTGGTCAAATCAAAGCCTTCTTGGGGTTCCCTGGAGCTGTTGCTCATCTGCCACCACTTTCAGGCCTCTGTCACCCCAACCCAGCCCTTCAACACAAGTTCTCTGACTTCTTCAAGCACCTATCAAGTAATACAAAATCACCCTTAAAAGGCTCTGTAGTATTGTCCAATTCCTTATCTAATAATTTCAAACCCCAAAAAGCTCCGAAAACCAAAATGTCTTCATAACTCACTTACATGCAAAACCTAACATTAAGTTATTTATACTTTTTTTTTTTGAGATGAAGTTTCATTCTTGTTGCCCAGGCTGGAACGCAATGGCACGATCTTGGCTCACCGCAACTTCCTCCTCCCAGGTTCAAGCAATTCTCCTGCCTCAGCCTCCCAAGTAGCTGGGATTACAGGCATGCACCAACATGCCTGGCTAATTTTGTACCTTTAGTAGAGATGGGGTTTCTCCACGTTGGTCAGGCTGGTCTTGAAATCCCGACCTTAGGTGACCCGCCCACCTGGGCCTCCCAAAGTGCTGGGATTACAGGTGTGAGCCACCGCGCTCAGCCTATTTATACTTTTTATATATTCCATTTAGTATGAATATTCATACGTTTCACTGCAGCAATATTAATATGACTGAGTCTATGATTACAGTTGCCACAGATTCCCCCTCCCCACTGTGGTTTTCCTTAGTATACATTTTATAGGCCGGGCACGGTGGCTCAAGTCTGTAATCCCAGCACTTTGGGAGGCCAAGACGGGCGGATCACGAGGTCAGGAGATCGAGACCATCCTGGCTAACACGGTGAAACCCCGTCTCTACTAAAAAATACAAAAAATTAGCCGGGCGAGGTGGCGGTCGCCTGTAGTCCCAGCTACTCGGGAGGCTGAGGCAGGAGAATGGCGTGAACCCGGGAGGCAGAGCTTGCAGTGAGCTGAGATCCGGCCACAGCACTCCAGCCTGGGCGGCAGAGTGAGACTCCGTCTCAAAAAAAAAAAAAATACATTTTATGGACATTTCCTTTGTAAAATCTGGAAGATTCTGAATCCTGAGAGTCATCTAGACCTACAGGTTAAGTTAAGTGATTGTGGGCCTGCAGCATAAGCCCAAGTATACAGTGAAAGTATTCCGAGCTGAAATGCCTACTCCCCCAAGAGATGCACAGGCCCCTGCCAGGCAGAACAGACAGGGTCTTAGAGCTGATAGTGGGAGGGCTCCCAGAAGGAGAAGACAAGACAGGGTAGGGGACTTGGACAGCTCAGGGCAGTGCCTCTTCACCAGCTGGTGCGCAAGTGCAGTGTTTCTAGGCTTTCACAACCACGCAGCAGCCCAGGGTGTGCCTGCTGCTCACCGGGGGTGACTCCACCTCTTCCATCAGCGAGAACTTGAGCAACAACTTATCTCCCCACCTGGGTTTCTTCATCGTTGCAAGGAACCCACCAGGGAGCCCTGGGTGGGGAAAGGAACTGAGGCATGCAGCACACTTAAGGAACTCAGTGGGAGTCGGCTATTTTGATTGTTCCTTTATTCAGTGTTTCGTGACAACCTTGTACTATGGTAGACCCCTGTGGGCAAGACAATGTATAAATTACCGTGTGAACTCAAGGACAGACAGAAAGCAAAATTGAACGGAGCAGATTAAAGTGAGATTTCAGAAGAGAGTTTGGCCTGGAGAAAAGAAGCTTGGGAGGAAAGAATGCTGCCTGAGGCGTCAGAAGCCCTGTGTTAGGTGAGGCTGACTCATTCCATGACTTTCACAAGGTTCTTCTCTGGGCTATTTTCCTCATCAGCAAAATATAGATTTAGCCTAAGATCTCCTCTAAGATTCCTTTCATTTTCTTTCTTTCTTTTTTCTTTTTTTTTTGAGACAGAGTTTCACTCTTTTTGCCCAGGCTGGAGTGCAGTGGCGCAATCTAGGCTCACCGAAACCTCTGCCTCCTGGGTTCAAGTGATTCTCCTGCCTCAGCCTCCCGAGTAGCTGGGATTACAGGTGCATGCCACCATGCCCAGCTAATTTTTGTATTTTTAGTAGAGACGGGATTTCTTCAAGTTGGTTAGGTTAGTCTCAAACTCCTGGCCTCAGGTGATCCATCCACCTCGGCCTCCCAAAGTGCTGGGATTACAGGCATGAGCCACTGCGCCTGGCATTTTTTTTTTTTTTTTTTTTTTGAGACAGAGTCTTGCTTGATCACGGCTCACTGCAACCTTGACCTCCCAGGTCCAAGAAATCTCCTGCTTCAACTTCCCAAGTAGCTGGGACTACAGACACGCACCACCACACCCAGTTAATTTTTTTTAGTTTTTAGTAGAGACTAGGTCTTACCATGTTGCCCAGGCTGGTCTCAAACTCCTGAGCTCAAGCGATCCTCCTGCCTTGGCCTCTCAAAGTGCTGGGATTACAGGCGTGAGCCACTGACCCTGGCCTCCCTTCCATGATGCCAAATATTAGAAGGTCTGTCATTTAGAAGATAAATTATACCTACTCTCTGTGATTCCCAGGGGTACAACCAGACAAAAGTGTGGAAGCCAAAGGTGGCAGGCTTGCTGAGATGAAGGACTTTCTGAGGTGCTCTCCTGCACTCAGAAGGCCACCTCCTCCTCACCCCAGTGCAGCAGCCTAGGGTTTGTAAATTAGGTAGAGAGTCAGAGTAGGGGGCCACACAGTCCCCTCCCTCCACAAGTCCATAAACTCAACCTCAAGAACATTTGCCAGTTTGAGTTTACAAAGCATTTGCCAATTTACCAAGCAAGTCTGATTTCATCCTGGCAGCAGATCTAAAGGACAGCAGGGCAGGAACTCAAGGAGTCCTCAAGGAGACATAGGGGATGAGGACCCTGGGAATGGGCAAGGGAATAGCACCTGGATATGATGTGAGTTACACATTAAGGGAGATGTTGGTTCATGCCTGCAATCCCAGCACTTTGGGAGGCCTAGGTAGGCAGATCACCTAAGGTCAGGAGTTCAGCCTGGCCGACATGGTGAAACCCCATCTCTAGGCTGGGCATGGTGGCTCACACCTGTAATCCCAGCACTTCGGGAGGCGGAGGCAGGCGGATGAAGAGGTCAGGAGTTCAAGACCAGTCTGGCCAACATAGTGAAACAATTAAAAATAAAAAAATTAGCCGGGTGTGCTGGTGTGAGCCTGTAATCCCAGCTACTCAGGAGGCTGAAGCAGGAGAAATCTGTGAATCCAGGAGGTGGAGGTTGCAGTGAGCCGAGATTGCGCCATTGCACTCCAGCCAAGGCGACATTATGAGACTCTGTCTCGGAAAAAAAAAAAAAAAAAGAAAGAAAGAAACTCTGTCTCTACTAAAAATAAAAAAAAAGTAGGCAGTTGTGTTTGCAGTTGCCTGTAGTCTCAGCTACTCAGGAGGCTGAGGCCGGAACCTGGGAGGCAGAGGTTGCAATGAGCCAAGATCCAGCCACTGCACTCCAGCCTGGGCAACAGAACAAGACTCCATCTCAAAAAAAAAAAAAAAAAAAAAAAATTAAATTTTAAAAATTAAAAAGGGAGGGGAAAGCTGGGCCTGGTGGCTCATGCCTGTACTTTGGGAGGCTAAAGTGGGTGGATAACCTGAGGTCAGGAGTTCGAGACCAGCCTGGCCAACATGGTGAAACCCCACCTCTACTAAAAATACAAAAAAAAAAAAAAGAAAGAAAGAAAAAAGGTTGTAGTGGCAGGTGACTGTAATCCCAGCTACTCGGGAGGCTGAGAATCACTTGAACCTGGGAGGTAGAGGCTGTAGTGAGCCGAGATAGCGCCACTGCACTCCAACCTGGGTGACAGAGGAAGACTCTATCTCAAAAACAAAACTGTGGGGGAGGACTTATAGTCATCTATGCATATAATACACAAAATGCAAATTATATACCAAATAGCAGAATATAATCAGTATGGGGTTAGTGGCAACAAGGGCTGGCAGTGGCTGTGGGGGGAGTTTGTGTTCTCACTCTGCCCTCCCCTCTCCATCTGGGTATTTCTGCCCCTGCCCCTGTTCTCTCTCTCTGCCTCCCTCCCTCCCTCCCTTTGTCTCCCTGCCTCTCTCTGTGTGTGTGTATGTGTATGTGTCTTTCTCTGTTTTTCTCTCTCACTTCCTCTTTCTCACTCCTTACACTGGCTCCCACTCTCCTCAACCATGGCCAGATGGCACCAAGGAGGAGACACAGCCCCTGTCCTTGAAAGGTGTAAGGTGCGGCTGGGCAAACACCAGGCCGACCCATCCACAGGAAACCCTGCAGGGCCAAGGCCCAGTAGAGTCCTCTGTGTTTTGGCACCAGAGACAAAGGATTGTTCCAAGGATTACAGAGAAGGAGCCAGGCTGGCTGGCTGGGAGGAGAAGGAACAGGGAGAGGGGCTTCCTGGAGGAGTGGGCGTAACACTGATAGACAAGAATGAGTGGACTGTTCCTGAGCTGCAGAGGGGCCAGATGACCCCCCTCAAGACTGAATGGGTTCAGGTAGCACTCCTGCAGCAAGCTCAGAGATGCGACCAGCATCCTCCACCTTTCCAGTCCTGTCCAGGAGAAATGGGGTGGGCAGGGATCCAGGACATGAAGAAAGGCACGTAGCCTGCCTGCGGGCAGAGAGGGGTGAAGAAAGCTCCAGGGGCTGGGATCCTAACACTCCTGCTGACTTTTATCTCCCCTCCTTTAACAGCCGCTCCAATGGCCCCGTCCCAGCTGTACAGAGATATCCCTGGACAGAAGTCAAAGAGCCACTGTGGAATAATCCCAGAGAGGTCACTGCCTCCATCCTTCTGTCTGCGTTCTCTGAGACCCCCAGGAAGCAGTGCAGGACTGCATTCTGGTGCTTTTATCTTCCCAGGACATGACTTCTGTGGGGGAGAGGGGCCAAGGCAGTGAGGCCTGGGACTGGGGATCACAGGAGAGAAAGAAGACACTCTGGGGAACCTCTGTGGGTGGACTGAACCTCTGGGATGTTCTCTTGGGCCCATAAGCTTCAGACCAGCCCCCTTGCTCTTGAACTTTGACCCACCCGCTTCTCCATTCCCCACACCCACTGTCCCTGGTTGGGCTGAGGTGACAGCATGGAGAAGCCACATGGCACACAGTGTATGGAATCCTTCCCTGGACTGTGCCAGGCCCTCTGTCTGTTCTGTGCTACCTGGGAGGCGGGAGGGACTGAGGTCCAAGCCCAACTGCAGACAGAGCCCCTGGCCAAGCATAGACACAGAGCCCCAAGAATCCCAGGAGAGGGAGGGTGTCTCATGGTCCCCCGTCCCACCCATCCTGCATCTTCATCAAGGTACTTCTGGGCCCCTTGGGACAGCGGCAGCAGCTGAAGGTGAGGAGTCGGGGGATAAGAGAGTGTGAGACCTGCACTCTAGGACCTGCAGAGTCTCTACCCTGCACCTCTCTAATTTGCTTCCAAAATTATCTTTAAACCCACATTGTTCCCCTATCACGACTCCCCCTGAAACACCTGTGATGGCCTCTCATTGTTGAAAGCATAAAATCTGATCTTCCCACTGCATTCCATCTCCCATATCCACCTTCCTACTCAAGTGCCCCATCTCCCCTTCACTAAACCTACTGTTCCACCTGAACTGATCTCAAACAACGTTTCTCAAACTGCCTCCTGCCAGGATTTCTTCCCACCTTTCCATATCCTGCATCCCATGCTTTCCCCGAGGCTCAGTGCAAATCACACCTCCTCCCTGAATCCTTCCCCATAACTCGGCCGCCACCCTCCGGCTGCCTGCCAATGCTGTCTCCTCCTCTGACATCTCTTATGAGCACCACCCATCAAGATGGTCCCTTTAAGTACTTGGGGTGCCTGGCCCCACATGTTGGCTGTCATTGTTTATTTGGATGAACATTGCCTTGGTACAACGATGGAGACTGCTCTACCCTCCTAGAAGAGACAGGAGAGAGAAGCCAATAGCAAGAGTCAAAAACTCCCAGCCTGAACCCAGGAGATGTCCATATACTGATGAAATGACAGGCTCCCCTCCGGGTTGCGATGCACAGGCCCCGTACCAGATGAGGAAGCCATAAGGGATGCAGAGAGAGACCCAAAGACAGAGACAAGGGCTGAGGGAGGGGGGATGGAAAGAACTGGGGAGCCAAAGACTGCAGCAGAGAAAGAATGCAGTGTCCATCCTAAAAGAGGGAAAACGGAAGTTTCCTGGGGAGGAGGGTGCCTGATCTTATCTGCTGTTTACATTCCAGAGAGCCCCTGGTTCTGCTTCTCATTGTAATTAGAGAATACCTGAGAAGCCCTGCGCCGTGCAGGGAGAAAGGAATGCAGGTCCCCCACCACCCCTGGCCTGCCCGCCTCACCCCTGTCCTGCTGGCTATGTGGTGGGACTGATGGGAGCCTGGGTTCTGGATTCATTTTCTGTTTTCTGTTTTTTTGTCTACAGTGGACTGATCCATTAAGCTGGATTCCTTGAGAGATTATGTGAGGGGGTCTGGGAACTGTCAGGGCTCCAGTTCTGTAGGAAAAAAAACAAACAAACAAAACTTAAAAAGTATTAGAAAGAGCCACTAAGAGGAACAGCTGAGATTCTCTCACTCAGTCTGCTACCCACCCCCACAACCATTGCCCTCACCCCACCACCATAATGTCCAGGCAGGGTACTGACACTTCGCCATTCACCACCCACCCCGGCCCGGCTGTTCTCCAAATGTGTGTCAGACACAGTGCTGGGGGACTCATACTTCTGTCATAGTCTCTGTCCTCAGTAGTATATGGTAAGAGCCAGGATCCGCTACTAAACATGCTGTGAGTAGGTAGAAACAAAGTCTTGTCTTGTAGGGTGAGCAGGCAGTGAGGTCAAGAAGGGCATCACGGCCGGGCGCGGTGGCTCAAGCCTGTAATCCCAGCACTTTGGGAGGCCGAGACGGGCGGATCACGAGGTCAGGAGATCGAGACCATCCTGGCTAATACGGTGAAACCCCGTCTCTACTAAAAAATACAAAAAACTACCCGGGCGAGGTGGCGGGCGCCTGTAGTCCCAGCTACTTGGGAAGCTGAGGCAGGAGAATGGCGTAAACCCGGGGGGCGGAGCTTGCAGTGAGCTGAGATCGGCCACTACACTCCAGCCTGGGCGACAGAGCGAGACTCCGTCTCAAAAAAAAAAAAAAAAAAAAAAAAGAAGGGCATCACAGGCAGAGGAAAAAGCATGGGCAGAGGTCTGGACCCCAGCCCCTCTTCATACTACCAGCTGACCCTTTCCCCTCCCTGCCACATCAGATTTCTCTCCCTCTTTTCTCTCTTCTCTCCCTCAACAATTCTAGGATTGCCTACCTGAAAACAAGCTCCTTGAACCACCATCCCCTGCAGCTCTCTGTTCCTTCTCTCTCTCTCTTTTTTTTTTTTTTTTTTTGAGACAGAGTCTTGCTCTGTCACCCAGGCTGGAGTGTAATGGCGCGATCTCAGCTCACTCACTGCAACCTCTGCCTCCTGGGTTCAAGTGATTCTCCTACCTCAGCCTCACGAGTAGCTGGATTACAGGCGCCCACCACCACACTCAGGTAATTTTTGTATTTTTAGTAGAGGTGGGGTTTCACCGTGTTGGCCAGGCTGGTCTCGAACTCCTGACCTCAGGTGATCCACCCGCCTCAGCTTTCCAAAGTGCTGGGATTACAGGCGTGAGCCACTGTGCCCGGCCAGCTCTCTGTTCCTTCTCACAACTAAGCATCTTACATCATTCTCTCTCGTTTTGTTCTTGTTGTTTTGTCGTTGTTTTCGCTGTTGTTGTTGTTGTTGTTTGAGACAGAATGTCACTCTTGTTGCCCAGGCTGGAGTGCAGTGGCGTGATCTCGGCTCACTGCAACCTTCACCTCCTGGGTTCTAGTGATTATCCTGCCTCAGCTTGCCAAGTAGCTGGGATTATAGGCATGCGCCGCCACGCCTGGCTAATTTTGTGTTTTTAGTAAAGACAGGGTTTTATCAGGTTTGTCAGGCTAGTCTCGAACTCCTGACCTCAGGTGATCCACCTGCCTTGGCTTCCCGAAGTGTTGGGATTACAGGTATGAGTGGCTGCTTCCGGCCTTACATTATTCTCAAAAGAGGTCTACTCACAGGCTCTCTCCTTCCTCACCCAGTTCACTCTTCAGCCCCTCCAGGCTGGCTCAGCTCCCATGGCTCTTCAGAAGCTGCACTAGCTGAAGTTCCCAGAGACCTCCATGTTGTTGAAATCGATGGACACTTGACATTCCTTTTGTTCGTTAACCACTTAGCTTCCAGCAGCTGCATGCTCCCTCCTTCTTATTTATTTATTTATTTATTTATGACGGAGTTTCACTCTTGTTGGCTCACTGCAACATCCACCTCCCAGGTTCAAGCGATTCTCTTGCCTCAGCCTTCTGAGTAGCTGGGATTACAGGCATGTGCCACCATGCCTGGCTAATTTTTTGTATTTTTAGTAGAGAGGGGGCTTCACCATGTTAGCTAGGCTGGTCTTGAACTCCTGACCTCAGGTGATCTGCCTCCCTTGGCCTCCCAAAGTGCTGGGATTACAGGCTTGAGCCACCGCACCTGGCCTCTCTCTCTTTCTTGAAACACTCTCCTTCCTAATCTCCCAGACACCTCGTGCCAGGCTTTTCTCTAATTATAGCTTCTTGGTCCCTTTTCCCCACTCATCCTCCTTGACATGGTCTGTAACTTGATGTTTCTGATCTATAAATTGGCCTGATATAAAGTTGATGTTCCTCAGGGCTGGGTCCTGGACCCTCTTCTCTTATCACTAGCAACTATTTTCCTGAGTCATCTCATACCTTATCCTGGTTTTAATTGCAACTTCTATACACCAAAGACTTCCAGATTGTGATGTCCAACCAGACCTTTCTTATGAGCTCCAGAGCAGCCTATGGAACATTCTACTTATGCCTCCTTTTAGACGACTGTTAGGCATCTCAAATTTAACCTGTTCAAAACTGGATTATTGATCTTAGCTCCCACCAGCTGCTTCATAAATCTTGTTCATCTTAGTAAATGACACACCATCCATCTAATTGCTTGTGCCAGAAACCTGGGAATCATATTTGACACCTCCTTCTCTCTTGGTCTACCCTACGGATCTAATAAATTAATAATCCTGCTTCCACAATATGTCCAGATCTATTCCTTTCTCCCCATCCACACCCCGCATCCAGGCTGTAGGCATCTGTCCTCTGTACTATTGCTGCAACATCTTCCTAACAGAAGGTCTTCTCATGGTCACCAGTAACCACTCAGCCTTCCTCCACACACCAGCCAACATGGTCTTCTTTAAAAATAAATCTCAGCAGGGCTTGGTGGCTTACGCCTGTAATCCCAGCACTTTGGGAAGCCGAAGTGGGCAATCACCTGAGGTCAGGAGTTTGAAACCAGCCTGGCCAACATGGCAAAACCCCATCTCTACCAAAAATACAAAAAAAAAAAAAAAAAAAAAAAAATTAGCTGGGCATGATGGCAGGCACCCATAGTCCCAGCTACTCAGGAGGCTGAGGCAGGAGAATCACTTGAACCTTAGAGGTGGAGGGTGCAGTGAACTGAGATGGTGCCACTACACTCCAGGCTGGGTGACACAGCAAGACTCTGTCTCAAAAAAATAAATAAATAAAATAAAAATAAAAATAAATCTCTGCCAGGCCCGGTGGTCCCAGCTACTTGGGAGGCTGAGGTGGGAGAATCACTTGAGCCCAGAATACTGGGCAACATAGCAAGCCTGGGCAACATAGCAAGACCACCTCTAAAAAATATATAAATAAATAACAAATAAAGAGATAAAACTAGATCTCATCATATTCTTCACCTACTTAAAACCCTTCAGTGACCTAGGAAGCGTCCAGACTCCATGGCCAGTGCCCTGGCTCCCTCCAGCTCCTCCTTTGGCAGTCTCCCCTGCTGACCAGCCTCCAGCCACACCATCCACTCCACACACACACTCCTCCCTTAGCTCCCTCCCTCCTCCTCATCACCGATCTGATCTCTCCCTCACCTTCCGAGGCTCTGGCTAAATGCTGTGGTGTACAGAAGGAGCTTGATGTGTATGGGAAAGGTACGGGGACAAAGGAAGGGAGGAAAAGCCATGGTGACAGGGTGACGCTTAAAGCAACAAGTTTTATCATGAGGGGGGCAGGTTAAGGGATGAGGCTGCAGACCTCCCTTGAACTATCCCTTTAAGCATTTCATAACGAATCCTATCCCTTTAAGCATTTCATAGCAAGATCTGCACCTGTTTGAGTTACTCTGTTTTATTTCTGGCACTGCATCGTTACAGCCATCGGTTTTATTATATGACGCTGACGGCTTTTTCTCTCGATCTGTCACCCTAGCTGGAGTGCAATGGCTCCATCTCAGCTCACCGCAACCTCCGCTTCCTGGATTGAAGCTATTCTCCCACCTCAGCCCCCCGAGGTACGCACCATCAAGCCCGACTAATTTCTTGTATTTTTAGTAGAAGCAGGCTTTCACCATGTTGGCCAGGCTGGTCTTGAACTCCTGACCTCAAGCCTTGGCCTCCCAAAGTACTGAGATTACAGGTGTGAGCCACCATGTCCAGCACTGATGGCATTTTTGAATGGTGACTGCAGCTGGCCCTGAGAAAAGCAGTCCTGCGGCTGGGCACGGTGGCTCACGCCTGTAATCCCAGCACTTTGGGAGGCCGAGACAGGTGGATCACGAGGTCAGGAAATCAAGACCATCTTGGCAAACACGGTGAAACCCGGTCTCTATTGAAAATACAAAAAATTAGCTGGGTGTGGTGGTGGCGGGCGCCTGTAGTCCCAGCTTCTAGGGAAGCTGAGGCAGGAGAATGGCGTGAACCCAGGAGGCGGAGCTTGTAGTGAGCCCAGATTGTGCCATTGCACTCCAGCCTGGGCGACAGAGCGAGACTCCATCTCAAAAAAAAAAAAAAAAGCAGTCTAGGTTCCCTCTGCCCCCTGGTGGCCTTCTAGGTGCAGAGACCATTGTTCCAATATAACCCTGGCTACCACAATGTACTTTGATTTTCTGGCTTATAGCACCACCATTTGACCAAATTTGCTAATAGGCGGCTGCTCCAACCACATTCACCTCCAATTTCTTTTCAACCTTCTCATGGGCAGAGTTCATGGAATCAGAGCCTCTTGGAGCTTAAACAACCTCAGTAGATGTAAGTGCTCTCCAGAGCCTCAAGCAAGCTTGCAGTTCATTCTGGAGGGCCATGCTAGAGGCATAGACAGAATGGCAGTGATCCATGGTGCAGGAGTTGAGGAACTGGCACTGTAAATGTCAGGCATGTGTCCCCCTGAGTTTCCTCATCCTTCCCTATTTGCCCTCGCCCTGACACACCTCTCATCCTCCTTCATGCTGCTTCCTACACAATGCTTCTCCAGATTGGCTCAGTCCTATTTACACAGTCTTTGATCTCTGCCCTTCTGATTTTCACCACACTTTAAAAAATAAATGTTTTCATTTTTCCTTATTTCAAAAGCAGGTCACATTCTTTTTTTTTTTTTTTTTTTTTTTGAGACGGAGTCTCACTCTGCCGCCCAGGCTGGAGTGCAGTGGCACAATCTCCGCTCACTGCAAGCTCCACTGCCTCCCGGGTTAACGCCATTCTCCTGCTTCAGCCTCCCTAGAAGCTGGGACTACAGGTGCCCACCACCACGCCCGGCTAATTTTTTTTGTATTTTCAGTAGAGACGGGGTTTCACCGTGTTCGCCAGGATGATCTCGATCTCCTGACCTTGTGATCCGCCCGCCTCGGCCTCCCAAAATGCTGGTATTACAGGCGTGAGCCACCGCGCCTGGCCAGCACATCACATTCATAGTAAAAAATTAGGAAATGGGCTGGGTTCGGTGACTCACACCTGTAATCCCAACACTTCGGGAGGCTGAGGCAAGTGCATCACCTGAGGTCAGGAGTTCGAGACTAGCCTGACCAATATGGTGAAACCCTGTCTCTACTAAAAATACAAAAATTAACTGGGTGTGGTGGCATGTGCCTGTAGTCCCAGCTACTAGGGAGGCTGAGACAGGAGAATTGCTTGAACCTGGGAGGCAGAGTTTGCAGTTAGCCAAGATTGTGCCACTGCACTCCAGCCTGGGCGACAGAGCAAGACTCCATCTTGAAAAAAAAAAATAGAAAACAAAGATGGGGAAAAATAAGAAAACTTTAAAACCATAAGAATACTGCCACCTAGGGGGAACTATTGTTAATATCATGATATGTATCCTTCAATATCTTTTAACATATTTTTTTTTTTTTTGGTTTCACAAAAGTGAATTGACTTGTGCTCACTGTTTTGCAACCTCCTCTTTACATATAACATATATAATGGGAACATCTTTTCCTGTCACTAAATACTCATTATACGACCAGGCGCAGTGGCTCACGCCTGTAATCCCAGCACTTTGGGAGGCCGAGGTGAGCAGATCACCTGAGGTCAGGAGTTCGAAACTGGCCTGACCAACATGGAGAAACCCTGTCTCTACTAAAAATACAAAATTAGCCGGGCGTGGTGGCACATGTCTGTAATCCAAGCTACTCCGGAGGCTGAGGCAGGAGAATCACTTGAACCCGGGAGGCAGAGGTTGTGGTGAGCCAAGATCACCTCCATTGCGCTGCAGCCTGGGCAACAAGAGTGAAACTCCGTCTCGAAAATAAATAAATAAATACTCATCTTACATAGATCACAATAATATTATTTTCAAGGATTGAATAGTGTCCCCTCAATGAATGGATATGGCATAATTTATTTAACCAGTCCCCTAGTTTAGGATATTTACTTTGTTTTTGGTTTTCTGCTATCATAAACTGAACTTCAACAAACATCCCTCTGGTCATTTGAAAAGTAATTTTGCATTGTGAATATTCCCATAAATGGCATGCTTAGCCCGTTAAACTGTGAGGACCTGCTAGGAACTGCCTGGTGCCCCTCTCCCCTCATGCAGAGGCACACTTGCAGACTCCGGTCAGTACAGTACTGCCCCTGTAGATAGATAAGCACAGTGGATGCTTATCTAAATCTCACCCACTTCGGCTCTCAACTTCACTGGGGCTCCTAAGGTTCTTACTCTTTTCTCTTTTTTAATTTTATGTTTTACTTTTTGAAGAGACAAGGTCTTGCCAACTTCTTTTCTTTTTTTGCAATTTTTTATAGAGACAGGGTCTAGCTATGTTACCCAGACTAGTCTGGAACTTTTGACCTCAGGCAATTGTCCTGCCTGGCCTCACAAAGTACTGGGATTACAGGCTTGAGCCACAGTGCCCAGCCCTTTACTCTCTTCTTACCTAGCACCTAAGTTAGTATCCATCAATGTATTCGTTTAGAAGTGAATGATATTTTTACCTTGGTGTTTATGTCTTTTTTTTTTTTTAGACTGTTCTTGAACTCCTGACCTTGTGATCTGCCCGCCTCAGCCTCCCAAAGTGCTGGGATTACAGGTGTGAGCCACTGTGCCCAACCTATGTCTTTGTAATAATACCTAACATTTGTATAATGCTTTGAAGTTTATGAACTATTTTATTTTATTTTTTATTTTTATTTTTTTGAGACAGATCCCCACTCTGTCACCCAGGCTGGAGTGCAGTGGCACGATCTTGGCTCACTGCAACCTCCACCTCCCAGGTTCAAGTGATTCTCCTGCCTCAGCCTCCCAAGTATCTGGGACTACAGGCACATTCCACCACGCCCGGCTAACTTTTTGTATTTTTAGTAGAGACGGGGTTTCATCATGTTAGCCAGGATGGTCTCGATCTCCTGATCTCGTGATCTGCCTGCCTCAGCCTCCCAAAGTGCTGGGATTACAGGCATGAGCCACCACGCCCGGCCTATGAACTATTTTATACAGAACTACCACTCTTTGAGTGCTTACTGTGCACCAGGTACTGTGCTAAGAATTTGCAATAAATGATCCCTAAGCTTTCCAAGATAGGTAAGTGTAAGTGGTCCTGTGTTATGAAAAAGGAAACTGCCAGGTGTGGTGGTTCATGCCTGTAATCCAGCGCTTTCGGAGGCTGAGGCAGGCGGATCACCTGAGGTCAGGAGTTGGAGACCAGCCTGGCCAACATGGCGAAACCCTATCTCTACTAAAAAAATACAAAAATTAGCTGGGCGCGGTGGCGGGTGCCTGTAATCCCAGCTTCTCGGGAGGTTGAGGCAGGAGAATTGCTTGAACCCGGGAGGTGGAGACTGCAGTGAGCCGAGATTGCGCCACTGCACTCCAGCTTGGGTGATAGAGTAGACTCCATCTCAAGGGGGGAAAAAAAAAGAGGCTGGGCATGGTGGCCAAGGCCTGTAATCCCAGCACTTTGGGAGGCCGAGGCGGGTGGATCATGAGGTCAGGGGTTCGAGACCAGCCTGGCCAACATAGTGAAACCCCATCTCTACTAAAAATGCAAAAATTTGCCAGGCATAGTGGAGCATGCTTGTAGTCCCAGCTACCCAGGAGACTGAAGCAGGAGAATCGCTTGAACCCAGGAGGCAGAGGTTGCAGTGAGCCGAGATCACGCCACTGCACTCCAGCCTGGGAAACCGAGTGAGACTCTGTCTCAAAAGAAAGAAAAAGGAAACTGGGCGACAAGACCAAATGACATAGTAGAAAAAGCTTTGAAGTCAGACCAGACCCAAGTTTGAATTATTTAATTGTTGTATCACAAAATGTCAGTTCACTCCACGGATAAAAATTGCATGTGAACACCTCTAGCCAGGGCATGCACTCCTCAATCTTCCACAGTCTGCACCACTTCCAGTGACCTAAACCACTTCGCACACTTGCCTATCTGAACTTTGACAGTATTTGAATTTGAGACTCTTGAAAATATTCCATTTGATCTTTTTTTTTTTTTTTTTGAGATGGAGTCTTCCTCTGTCACCCAGGCTAGAGTGCAGTGGCACCATCTCGGCTCACTGCAAGCTCCACCTCCTGAGTTCATGCCATTCTCCTGCCTCAGCCTCCCAACTAGCTGGGACTACAGGCGCCTGCCACCATGCCCGGCTAATTTTTTGTATTTTTCGTAGAGATGAGGTTTCACCATGTTAGCCAGGATGGTCTCGATCTCCTGACCTCGTGATCCGCCCACCTCGGTCTCCCAAAGTGCTGGGATTACAGGAGTGAGCCACTGCGCCTGGCTGTTTGATCTTTAACAAGGGCTTTGTAAGGAAGGCAGTAGCATAACAAAGGTAGGAGGGTAGGAGGATTCCATCCTGAGTCAGGCAAGAACGGATGTTTAGTCCATAATGAATTTTATTTTATTTTATATTTTATTTATTTTGTTTTATTTTATTTTATTTTATTTTTTGAGGCAGAGTCTCCCTTTGTCACCTAAGCTGGAGTGCAGTGACGCAATCTCGGCTCACTGCAACCTCCACCTCCTTGGTTCAAGTGATTCTCCTGCCTCAGCCTCCTGAGTAGCTGGGATTACAGGTGTGTGCCACCGTGCCTGGCTAATTTTTTTTTTTTTTTTTTTTTTTTTTTTTGAGACGGAGTTTCACTCTTGTTGCCCAGGCTGGAGTGCAATGGCACGATCTCGGCTCACCACAACCTCTGCCTCCCGGGTTCAAGTGATTCTCCTGCCTCAGCCTCCCGAGTAGCTGGGATTACAGGCATGTGCCACCATGCCCGGCTAATTTTGTATTTTTAGTAGAGACAGGGTTTCTCCATGTTGGTCAGGCTGGTCTTGAACTCCCAACCTCAGGTGATCCACCTGCCTTGCCTCCCAAAGTGCTAGAAATACAGGCATGAACCATTGCACAGGCAATTTTTGTATTTTAATTAGTATTATTAGTGAATTAATAATATCTGCCCTATGATTATAAACTTGAACAGTATAAAGATATACAATGAAAGGAAAGTCTTCCTTCTACCCAGCACCCAACCCCACAAACCCACTACAGAGGCAACCATTATTTACAGTTTTTTAATGTACAGGTAGATATCATCTCAACCTCATTTTACAAATGAGGAAACTGAGGCTTAGAGAGGTTGAGTGACTGACCTGAGATCACGCATCTGATGGAGCTAACAGAGATGATATCAGATCTTGTCCTTGACACCGCATTGCCACCCTGACATCATCCTGCTTCCCACGTACATCCTGGGTATGCATCCTGGACTGAGAGTCCTCAGAGGGCAAAGATTGCCCATGGAACCTGCTGGGGCAGTAGTCAGCACTGGGCCACTGGGTGCTATAGCAGGAGACCTGGAATCTGTGCCATGATTGAGCTGCTGTGTGATGCTGAGCAAATCTCTTGATATCCTCACTTGCCTTTCTTACTCACTGGACTATATTGAGACTTGAACAAACCAAGTAGAAAGATGATTGGAAAGTAAAGATGTCATACAGATTCAAGGAAGGGTGAAGACAGATATTTAGTATAGGGTTAACTTCGTACTTTCCTTGGAGCACACATGTCCATGTTCAGATACCTTACAAATACTTTAACTTGAGCACATGTGTCCTTGTTCAGTTCCTTGAAAAATGTTGCTTGTTCACTGCCTTTCTTCTTTTTTTTAGACAGGGTCTCGCTCTGTCACCCTGGCTGGGGTGCAGTGGCACAGTCATCACTCACTGCACACTTGACATCCCAGGGCCAAGTGATCCTCCCACCTCAGCCTCCTGAGTAGCTGAGACTACAGGCGTGCATCACCACGCCAAACTAATTTTTTATTTGTTGTAGACATGGGGTCTCACCATATTTCCCAGGCTGATCTCAAACTCCTGGGCTCAAGGGATCCTCCCCCTTGGCCTCCCAAAGCACTGGGACCACAGACACATGCCACCGTGCCTACCTAATTTGTTTTTGTTGGTTGGTTGGTTTCTGTAGCAATTGGGATCTCACTATGGCTGGTCTCAAATTCCTGAGTTCAAACCACACTCCTG
Organism: Piliocolobus tephrosceles; assembly: GCF_002776525.5. Classification (NCBI taxonomy): domain Eukaryota; kingdom Metazoa; phylum Chordata; class Mammalia; order Primates; family Cercopithecidae; genus Piliocolobus; species Piliocolobus tephrosceles. The sequence goes on from NC_045443.1 coordinate 50,105,617, forward strand.
CCTTGGCCTCCAAAAGCACTGGGACTACAGGCGTGAACCACTGTGCCCGGCCTTCTGCCTCTCTTCTTTTTTGTGTGTGTGAGACGGGGTTTCACTCTTGTTGCCCAAGCTGGAGGGCAATGGTGTGATCTCGGCTTACTGCAACCTTGCCTCCCAGGTTCAAACGATTCCCTGACTCAGTCTCCCAAGTAGCCAGGATTACAGGCATGCACCACTATGCCTGGCTAATTTTGTATTTTTAGTAGAGACAGAGTTTCACCATGTTGGCCAGGCTGGTCTCAAACTCCTGACCTCAGGTGATCCACCCGCCTCGGCCTCCCAAAGTGCTGGGATTACAGGTGTGAACCACTGTGCCTGGCCTTCTGCCTCTCTTTGGAAGAAGGTTGACTCCATTTCTCTACAAACTTCAAGCCCAGTAAGATAATAAGTCCATCAAATTGGCTGCACAGCCATCTAGAAGGTTTGGAGCCAAGCCACATACGCAAATAGTGACACTTCTTTCAGGGAGCAGCACAGGGCTCCCAACCCAGTTGGGATGCAGGACAACTGAGACAGAAAATTCAATCATGGTAGACAGCGTTCTCTCTCCAAACAAGAATCATTTGTCTTCTGCCTCCAGCTGACATTCTGTGACTGCACAGATAGCACTTTGTCAGTTTAGCTATTACTACATAACAAACCACCCCAAGACTTAGAGGCTTAAAACAATAATTAGCTCACAACTCTGCAATTTTAGCTGGGCTCAGCTGAGCACTTCTTCTGTTCATCTCACTTTGAGTTGCTTAAGTGGCTGCGACTGCAGCATATGGACCAGAATGGTCTACAATGGACTCACATAACTGGCAGTTAGCTGGGATTGTCAGCCAAAGCACCTCAGTTCTCCTGCATGTGGCTCTCCAGCAGAATAGCCTGGGTTCCTTGCCCAGTATCAACAGGTCCCAAGAGAGTAAAAGTGGAAGTCACAAGATCTTCCAAAGTCTAGGCTCCAGAAGTCACATATTGTCACTTCTCACACATTTGTTAGCCAAAGCAAGTCACAAGGCAATGCCAAATTCAGAAAGTAGGAAACAGACTACCTTTTGATGAAGGCACTGCAAAATATTTTGGTCATGTTTTTCAATCTATCACACTCTTTCTAATCCATCATTCAATAATTCTCCAATCAACCAGCCTGTACTTATTGCATACCTAGCATAGCTAATACCTAAATATTTTGCTAGATGGCAAAATACAAAAGAACGCTAAGACCAAGTCTTTGCTGGAAAAAATGTAGAAGATGTTAAAATGAGCTAAAGATTACTGGGTACCTTTTTGATGGAATGCTGGCCTTTGTATAGAGAACTTTCAGTGTTATTTGATTATGTAGTTGTCTGTGTCTTTGTGTTTGTTATTTCTTTTTAATTTTATAAAAATAGTTTATTTCAAAGACTCAATAGTCCTTTTTTTTTTTTTCTTTTTGAGATGGAGTTTTACTCTTGTTGCCCAGGCTGCAGTGCAATGGCGTGGTCTAGGCTCACTGCAACCTCCGCCTCCCAGGTTCAAGCAATTCTCCTGCCTTAGTCTCCCAAGTAGCTGGGATTATAGGCGCCCACCACCACGCCTGGCTAATTTTTGTATTTTTAGTAGAGATGGGGTTTCACCTTGTTGGCCAGGCCGGTCTCGAACTCCTGATCTCAGGTGATCTGCTCACCTCGCCTCCCAAAGGGCTAGGATTACAGGCGTCAGCCACTGCATCCAGCCCCTTCAAATTCTTATTTTTGGATATACTATAATGTAGTAGGACAAGCCACAGACAAAACTCCTCAGACACCGGATTAAAAAAGGAAGAGGTTTTTTTATTTGGCCGGGAGCGTCAGCAGACTCACGTCTCAAGAGCCGAGCTCTCCGAAGACAGAGTTCCTGGCCCTTTTAAGGGCTTACAACTCTAAATTGTAATCCCAGCTACCCGGGAGGCTGAAGTAGGAGAGTTGCTTGAACCTGGGAGGCAGAGGTTGCAGTGAGCCGAGATCGCGCCCCTACACTCCAGCCTGGGTGACAGAGTGAGACTCCATCTCAGGAAAAAAAAAAGGAAAGAAAAGAAAGAGAAGAAAGAGAGGGAGGGAGGAAGGGAGGGAGGGAAAGAAAAAGAAATGTTTGTAGGTCGGGGGTGGTGGCTCACGCCTGTAATCCCAACACTTTGGAAGGCCGAGGTGGGTGGGTCATCTGAAGTCAGGAGTTCGAGACCAGCCTGGCCAACATGGTGAAACCCTGTCTTTACTAAAAATACAAAAATTAGCTGAGCATGGTGGTACACACCTGTAATCCCAGCTACTTGGGAGACTGAGACAGAAGAATTACTTGAACCCAGGAGGCAGAGGTTGCAGTGAGCTGAGATCACACCATTGCACTCCAGCCTGGGTGACAAGAGTGAATCTCTTGTCTCAAAAAAAAAAAAAAAAAAGAAAAGAAAAGAAAGAAAGAAAGAAAGAAAAGAAATGTTCATTGTTGGCCGGGTGCGGTGGCTCACGCCTGTAATCCCAGCACTTTGGGAGGCCAAGGTGGGTGGATCACCTGAGGTCAGGAGTTCGAGACTAGCCTGGCTAACCCGGTGTAACCCCGTCTAAAAATATAAAAATTAGCCAGGTGTGGTGGTGGGTCCCTGTAGTCCCAGCTACTCCAGAGGGCTGAGGCAGGAGAATTGCTTGAACACAGGAAGCGGAGGTTGCAGTGAGTCGAGATTGTGCCAGCCACTGCACTCCAGCCTGGGCGACAGAGCGAGACTCCATGCCAAAAACAAGAGAAATGTTTGTGGTTTAAGCCACCCAATCTATAGTGATTCGTTACAGCAGAACTCAGACAGACACAAGATCAAGGTGGGAAAAAGTGTAAGTTGACCCAGCTCTGTGATGAGATTATCCCTAGCTCCTTCCTCTATTACATTTACCTTTCTCTATTAGAGAATGCTCCACTCTTTATATATTCATCACTCATTTATCCAGATATACAATAAAAACATTAATCAGGTGAATTACTTTCTCACCAATACCTGCCAAGAAAACTGACTATAAATTGTAATAAATTCGCAAGGGGCAGAGGTTGGGTTTATTAGTTGCTTCTCAAACACACCCCAGCATTCAAAAGTCTGAAGAAAGTAAGGAAAAGGAGAACTTTAGCACGCTAGTGTCAAACAAGCATTCAAAAGTCTGAATAAAGTAAGGAAAAGGAGAACTTTAGCACGCTAGTGTCAAACAAGCCTGTTCTAATAAGCAACCCCAAACTCCTCTCCTGTCTGGGTCCAGAATTGGGTTTGGTTTATGAAATACTGTGTCCGGAATTGGTGGGATCTTGGTCTCAATGACTTCAAGAATGAAGCCACAGACCCTCGCGGTGTTACAGTTCTTAAAGATAGTGTGTCCGGAGTTTGTTCCTTCTGATGTTTGGACATGTCCAGAGTTTTTTCCTTCTGGTGGGTTCGTGGTCTCGCTGACTTCAGGAGTGAAGCTGCAGACCTTCGCAGCGAGTTTCACAGCTCTTAAAGGCGGCACATCCAGAGTTGTTCGTTTTTGGTCTCACTGGCTTCAGGAGTGAACCTGTAGACCTTCATGGTGAGTGTTACAGCTCATAAAGGTAGTGCGAGCCCAGAGTGAGCAACAAGATTTATCGTAAAGAGCAAAAGAACAAACCCTCCACAGCATGAAAGGTGACCCAAGCAGGTTACCGCTGCTGGAACAGGTGGCCTGCTTTCATTCCCTTATTTGGCCCCACCCACATCCTGCTGATTGGTCCATTTTACAGAGTGCTGATTGGACCGTTTTACAGAGTGCTGATTGGTGCATTTACAAACCTTTAGCTAGACACAGAGCACTCATTGGTGCATTTACAATCCTTTAGCTTGACAGAAAAGTTCTCTAAGTACCCTACTCCATTAGCTAGACACAGAGCACTGATTGTTGTGTTTACAAACGTTTAGCTAGACACAGAGTGCTGCTGATTGGTGCATTTACGATCCTTTAGCTAGACAGAAAAGTTCTCCAAGTCCCCACCCTATTAGGAAGACACAGAGCACTGATTGGTGTGTTTACAAACCTTTAGCTAGACACAGAGCGCTGATTGGTGCATTTACAATCCCTTAGCTAGACAGAAAAGTTACCCAAGTCCCCACCAGACCCAGAAGCCCAGTGGCTTCACCTCTCAATACCACATGGCAAATCTCTAGCCAAAGTCCTCACTAGTTCCTCCTTTGACTAACAATATCCAACCCAGGCAGTGGGAACCTCTTTGGTAGAGGTGGTTGGATTTACTCAAGAAAAGCCCCATGTGAACTCCCCAAGCACAAATCTTCATTAGAAAAAAAACAAAAAAACAAAAACGGCCAGGCATGGTGGCTTATGCCTGTAATCCCAGCACTTTGGGAGGCCAAGGCAGATGGATCATGAGGTCAAGAGATCAAGACCATCCTGGCCAACATGGTGAAACCCCATCTCCACTAAAAATACAAAAATTAGCTGGACGTAGTGGTACACCCTGTAGTTCCAGCTACTCAGGAGGCTGAGGCAGGAGAATCGCTTGAACCTGGGAGGCGGAGGTTACAGTGAGCTGAGATCATGCCACTGCACTCCAGCCTGGCGACAGAGCGAGACTTTGTCTCAAAAAAAAAAAAAAAAAGAAAGAAAGAAGGAAAGAAGGAGCCATTAAGCCCCTAACAGTGTGCACTTATGCTGTTGGGAAACAGGTAGGACTGACAGCTTAAAGAACATTCTGAGGCTGGGCATGGTGGCTCATGCCTGTAATCCCAGCACTTTGGGAGGCCAAGGCAGGCAGATCACCTGAGGTCAGGAGTTTGAGACCAGCCTGGTCAACATGGCAAAACCCTGTCTGTCTCTACTAAAAATACAAAAATTAGCCAAGCCGGTGGTGGGCACCTGTAATGCCAGCTGCCTGGGGGAGGCTGAAGTATGAGAATCACTTGAACCTGGGAGGTGGAGGTTGCAGTGAGCCGAGATCACGCCACTGCACTCCAGCCTGGGAGACAGAGAGAGACGCTGTCTCAAAAAAAAAAAGAAAAAGAACATGCTAGGGCTACACTCCAGCATTTAAGCTAAAGCTAGAAATACAGGGTTGAAAGGTTGAAGGCATCCACTGAGCTCACCAGGAGCTCAACAGGAGCTTTGACACAAAGATAGGGTCTTTGCCCCCATCTGAACAGGAGTGACGACAGAAGCTTTGGGAATTGATGAGTTACTAAGGAAAACAGTGCAGGGCACAAGTTGCAACTCGTGGCCCATGGGCTAAATTGGCCCCAAGTGTACTTTATTTGGGCTACACAGGGTAGTAATTTTTTGAATTAATTATCCACTTTTAAATGTTGGACTATTTCACCAAAAAATCTGTATATCTAGTTTATCTTGAAAAACTGGAAGATCTGGTAACGCTGGGCCCCATTTCACTTGACAATGAGAGTCAGGGTTGAGTAGTGCCTGTCACCTTTAAAGAAAGTACACAGGATAGGCTAGGCCACAGTAACAAAATATCAGGCACTTAACATAATGAAGATTTGTTTCTTGTTCAAGCAAACTCCAGGGTGAATCAGGCAACTCTCCAGGGTAGCTTTCTTCCTTGTAATGACTCAGGGATCCAGGTTGCACACATCTTATGAATCTGCTATTCCAACTTACACTCTAGATGATCCCATCAGGGAACCGGAGCTGGAGGGCTGCTTTGTGGCGCTTACATGCTTCCAACACAAAGTGAAATGGTACTTGAACTAACTGTCCATTTGCCGAAACTAGTCCCAGGACCCTCATTAGGGGCCTGAGACATGTGGGGCAGCTCATGGATATTGGGTGAGCAGTAAATGTCTCTGCCACATGGAACATGTGCTATGCAGTTTGCCACATGCCTGCCAGGCTGCTTAAATCATTCACATGATCTACCTGGCTCCTGGAGACACTGGCATTTGCAGCCTTTGGTACAAAAAGAGAGGAGTGCTGAGGAGAGAACCTTGTGGAATGCTACCAGGGAGCAGCCATCACAACAGAACCCTACACTTGCCCAGTGTTTCCTGCCAAGGTTCTGTCTGTAAGTGACAGCACCTACCCCAGGAGGTGACCTGGCTATATCTTTCCTATCTCCTGGTCACAGTGCTGAGGGGGTGCCTGCTGCTTCTCCACAGATGAAGATTCAAAATGTTCTCGCGTTACAACCTTTGCATATTTCAAATTCCTTATAGTCAAAAAGACTCTTCTGAATTCTACCTACTTTCCTTCCCCCTATATTGTATTTCTTCTCTTTACTCTTGTTCTGCATAGCTGCCTAAAGACTGAACTGGAGCAAAAACCTATACACTAGGCTCTGGATAGTACCAGTTCCCACATAAAATGTTCAGGAAGACCAATTTATGTGTTTTTTCCTGAAAAGTGTTTGTTTTAAATAATTTTATTTGTCCCAGTTTTATTTTTTCACTTGTCTCTCCTTTTCTGCCTTTGTTTGAATTACACATTGTTTAGAATTCCACAGTATTTATTGAATTTTTTGCTATACTTTTTTTTTTTTTTTTTGATACCGAGTGTCGCTCTGTCACCAGGCTGAAGTGCAGTGGCATAAACTCGGCTCACTTCAATCTCCGCTTCCTGGGTTCAAGCGATTCCTCTGTCTCAGCCTCCTGAGTAGCTGGGACTACAGGCATGCACCACCATGCCCGGCTAATTTTTGTATTTTTAGTAGAGATGGGGTTTCATCACGTTGGCCAGGATGGTCTTGAACTCCCGACCTCGTGATCTGCCTGCCTTGGCCTCCCAAAGTGCTGGGATTACAGGCGTGAGCTACCACACCCAGTCAGCTATACCTCTTTACATTACTTTTCAAATTCTTGCTCTAGGGCTTAGAAAATACATCCATAACTTTTCATAGCCTAGGGTTATATTAATATTGTACTTCTTCATGTGAAGTATGAAAATCTTACAACCATTTTAGGTCCATTTACCACCAACACCCATTATTTCCTTTTTTTTTTTTTTTTTTTTGAGATGGAGTCTAGCTCTTGTCGCCCAGGCTGGAATGCAATGGCACGATCTTGGCTCACTGCAACTGCTAGCTCCCAGGTTCAAGTGATTCTCCTGCCTGAGCCTCTAGAGTAGCTGGGATTACAGGCACGCACTAGCGTGCCTGGGTAATTTTTGTATTTCTAATAGAGACGGGGTTTCACCATGTTGGCCAGGCTGCTCTGAACTCCTGACCTCAGGTGATCCATCTGCCTCGGCCTCCCAAAGTGCTGGGATTACAGGCGTGAGCCACTGCGCCTGGCCCCACTATTTCTTATTTATTTATTTGAGACAGACTCTCACTCTGTCGCCCAGGCTGGTATGCAGTGGTGCGATCTTGGCTCACTGCAACCTCCACCTCCTGGGTTTAAGAGATTCTCCTGCCTCAGCCTCCCGAGTAGCCAGGATTACAGGCGAGCATCACCATGCCTGGCTAATTTTTGTATTTTTTAGCAGAGATGGGGTTTCACCATATTGGCCAGGCTGGGTTCGAACACCTGACCTCATGATCCACTCACCTTCGCCTCCCATAGTGCTGGGATTACAGGCGTGAGCCACCGCACCCGGCCTTCTTTTTAATTTATTTATATTTTAACTTATTTATTTTTTTTTGAGATGGAGTCTTACTCTGTCGCCCAGGCTGGAGTGCAGTGGAGGAATCTCAGCTCACTGCAACCTCCACCCCCTGAGTTCACGTGATTCTCCTGCCTCAGCCTCCTGAGTAATTGGGATTACAGGTACCTGCCACCACGCGCGTCTAATTTTTGTATTTTTTCAGTAGAGACGGGGTTTCACCATGTTGGTCAGGCTAGTCTCAAAATCCTAATCTTGTGACCCGCCCACCTTGGCCTCCCAAAGTGCTGGGATTACAGGTGTGAGCCACCGCGCCCAGCCTTCTTTTCATTCGTTTGTTTATTTTTGAGATAGGGTCTTGCTGTCATCCAGGTTGGAGTGCAGTGTCAATCACAGCTTACTGCAACCTCGACCTCTCGGGCTCAAGTGACCCACCCACTTCAGCTTCCTGAGTAGCTGGGACTACAGGTACATATCACCATGCCCAGCTTTTTTCCCTTTTTTTTTGTTTTTTTTTTTTTTTGCAGAGATGGGGTTTCACCATGTTACCCATGGCTCATCTCCAACTCCTGTGTTCAAGGGATCACCCTGCCTCGGCCTCCCAAAGTGCTGGGATTACAGGCATGAGCCACCACACCTGGCCCAATTCCCACTATGTTTTAGCCGTAGTTGTATATATTACATTTAAATACATTATAATTCCCCAAGACCATGTTTTAATATTTGCTTTTGGCAGTCAAGTGTATTTTAAATAAATTAAGAGGGGCAGGGCATGGTGGTTCATGCCTCTGTAATCCCAACACTTTGGGAGGCCGAGACAAGAGAACTGCTTGAGGCCACGAGTTCGAGACCAGCCTGGGCAACATAGTGAGACCCTGGTCTCTACCAAAAACATATAAAAAATAAAAATACGCTGAGTGTGGTGGCACACACCTGTAGTCCCAGCTGCTTGGGAGGCTGAGGTAGGAAGATTGCTTGAGCACAGAGATTGAAGTCCACTGCACTCCAGCCTGGGTGACAGAGTGAGACCTTGTCTCTTAACAAAAGACACACAGGGCCAAGCGCAGTGACTCACGCCTGTAATCCCAGCACTTTGGGAGGCCGAGGCTTGATCACTCGAGGTCAGGAGTTCCTGACCAGCCTGGCCAACATAGTGAAACCCTATCTCTACTAAAAATAAGCTGGGTGTCGTGATGTATGCCTGTGATCCCAGCTACTCTGGAGTCTGTGGCAGAAGAATCACTTGAACCTGGGAAGTGGAGGTTGTGGTGAGCCAAGATTGCACCACTGCACTCCAGCCTGGACGACACAATGAGATTACGACTCAAAAAAAAAAAAAAAAACCCACAGAAAAGCAAACGTGTATTTTATATATATATATATATATGTGTGTGTGTGTATGTGTATATTATATATACACATATATATATATATTTTTTTTTTTTTTTTTTTTTGAGACAGAGTTTCAGGCCGGGCGCGGTGGCTCACGCCTGTAATCCCAGCACTCTGGGAGGCCGAGGCGGGCGGATCACAAGGTCAGGAGATCGAGACCATCCTGGCTAACGTGGTGAAACCCCGTCTCTATAAAAATACAAAAAATTAGCCGGGCGCGGTGACGGGCGCCTGTAGTCCCAGCTACTCGGGAGGCTGAGGCAGGAGAATGGCGTGAACCCGGCGGCGGAGCTTGCAGTGAGCGGAGATCGTGCCACTGCACTCCAGCCGGGCAACAGAGCAAGACTCTGTCTCAAAAAAAAAAAAAAAAAAAAA
>NC_045443.1:50115075-50136270 GCF_002776525.5 Piliocolobus tephrosceles
AAAAAAAAAAAAAAAAAAAAAAGAAGAGACAGAGTTTCACTCTTGTTGCCCAGGCTGGAGTGCAATGGTGCCATCTTGGCTCACCGCAACCTCCACCTCCCGGGTTCAAAACGATTCTCCTGCCTCAGCTTCCTGAGAAGCTGGGATTACGGGCACCTGCCACTACACCTGGCTAATTTTGTATTTCTAGTAGAGATGGGGTTTCTCCATGTTGGTCAGGCTGATCTTGAACTTCTGACCTTGGGTGATCCACCCACCATGGCCTCCTAAAGTGCTGAGATTACAGGCGTGAGCCACCGTGCCCGGCCTATAGTAGTTTCAATAAATAAATCATAAATAAAAATAATTTTGAAAAAGAAATTAAAATGAAAACATGCCTTTTACACTTACCTGGTAGCCTACTAAATAAATACTCTTTATTCCTTCCTAAATATATGCATTTCTCTCTGGTGTAATTTCCCCTCAGTTTGAAGAACTTCCCTTAGTTTGGCTGTAATACAGTTCTTTCTTTTTTTTTATTTTTTATTTTTTTGAGACAGAGTCTCATTCTGTTGCCTAGGCTTGAGTGCAGTGGCGTGATCTTAGCTCACTGCAATCTCTGCCTCCCAGGTTCCAGTGATTCTCCTGAGTAGCTGGGACTACAGGTGCGCACCACCACACTCAGATAATTTTTTGTATTTTCAGTAGGGAAGGGGTTGCCTATTGCCCAGGCTGGTCTCAAACTCCTGAGCTCAGGCAGTCTGCCCATCTCAGCCTCCCAAAGTGATAGGATTACAGGCACGAGCCACCTTGCCCAGCTGGCTTTAATACAGTCTATTGGCAATGAATTCTTAGTTTTCTTGTATCTGAATATGTGTTTATTTTGCCTTCGTTTTTTTAAAAACAGCTTTGAAATACAGTTAACAAAGCAAACAATCCACCCATTTAAAGTATACAATTGGCCAGGCGTGGTGGCTCACGCCTGTAATCCCAGCACTTTGGGAGGCTGAGGCAGGCAGATCACCTGAGATCAGGAGTTCAAGACTAGCCTGGCCAACATGGTGAAACCCAGTCTCTACTGAAAATACAAAAATTAGCCAGGTGTGGTGGCATATGCCTGTAATCCCAGCTGCTCGGGAGGCTGTGGCAGGGGTTGAACCTAGGAGGCAGAGGTTGCAGTGAGTCAAGATCGTACCATTGCACTCCAGCCTGGGCAACAAGAGTGAAACTCCGTCTCAAAAATAAATAAATAAAAATAAAAATAAAATATATAATTAAGTGGCTTTTAGTATGTTCACAGAGTGATGCAGCTATCATTACAATCAATTTTAGAGTGTTTTCATTACCCTGAAAAAGAAAACCCATACCCTTTAGCAGTTACCACTCCCCTGCCCCTACTTCTTCCATCCTCACAACCTTAGACAGCCACTAATCCACTTTCTATGTCTAGGAATTTATCCATTTCTTCTAGATTTCCCAAATAATTGGCATACAGTTGCTCACAGTAGCCACTAATGATCATTTGAATTTCTGCAGTACCGGTTGTAATGTCTTTTTCATTTCTGATTTATTTAGGTTTTTACTTTTTCTTTTTTTTTTTTTGAGATGGAGTCTTGCTCTGTCGCCCAGGCTGGAGTAAAGTGGCGCGATCTCTGCTCACTGCAAGCTCCGCCCCCCCCGGGTTCATGCCATTCTCCTGCCTCAGCCTCCTGAGTAGCTGGGACTACAGGCGCCCGCCACCACGCCTGGCTAATTTTTTTGTATTTTTAGTAAAGACAGGGTTTTACCATGTTAGCCAGGATGGTCTCGATCTCCTGACCTTGTGATCCACCCACCTCACTGGGATTACAGGTGTGAGCCACCGCACCCAGCCGGGTTTTCACTATTTTTTTTTCTTAGTCTGGCTAAAAGTTTCTCAATCTCGTTCATCTTTTCAAAAAAATTTTTTGTTTTGTTGACCTTTTGTATTGTTTTCTTCATTTCAATTTAATTTATCTCTACTCTGATATTTATTGTTTCTTTTTTTTTTTTTCTGAGACTGAGTCTCACTGTCGCCCAGGCTGGAGTGCAGTGGCACAATCTACACTCACTGCAACCCCTGCCTCCTGGGTTCAAGTGATTCCCCTTCCTCAGCCTCCCAAGTTGCTGGGATTACAGGTGCCCACCACCATGTCCAGCTAATTTTTTGTATTTTTACTAGAGACAGGGTTTCACCATGTTGGGTTTCATCACGTTGGCCAGGATGGTCTTGAATCCCCGACCTCGTGATCCACCTGCCTCAGCCTCCCAAAGTGCTGGGATTACAGGTGGGCGCCACCGTGCCCGGCCAGCTATACCTAATTACTTTTTAAATTCTTGCTCTAGGCCTTAGAAAACACATCCATAACTTTTCACAGCCTAGGGATAGGTTAATATTCTACTTCTTCATGTAGAATATGAAAACCTTACAACCATTTTAGGCTCGTTTACCACCAACTTTCACTATTTCCTTTTTTTTTTGAGACGGAGTCTTGCTTGTCACCCAGGCTGGAATGGCATGATCTTGGCTCACTGCAACCGCTAGCTCCCAGGTTAAAGCGATTCTCCTGCCTCAGCCTCCTGAATAGCTGGGATTACAGGCATGCACCAGCATGCCTGGCTAATTTTTGTATTTTTAGTAGAGACGGGGTTTCACCATGTTGGCCAGGCTGTTCCGAACTCATGACCTCAGGTGATCCGTCTGCCTCGGCCTCCCAAAGTGCTGGGATTACAGGCAAGAATCACTGCACCCAGCCCTACTATTTCTTTTTATTTATGTATCTATGTATTTATTTATTTGAGATGGAGTCTCACTCTGTTGCCCAGGCTGGAGTGCAGTGATGCAATCTTAGCTCACTGCATCTTCCACCTCCCAGTTCGATTCTCCTGCCTCAGCCTCCCCAGTAGTTGGGATTACAGGTGCGTGCCACCACACCCAGCTAATTTTTGTATTTGTAGTAGAGACGGGGTTTTGCCATGTTGGCCTGGATGGTCTCGAATTCCTGACCTTGTGATGTGCCCACCTCAGCCTCCCAAGGTTCTGGGATTACAGGTGTGAGTCACTGCACCCAGCCAACTTTGTAGTTCTTTTCTTTTCTTTTCTTTTCCTTTCCTTTCCTTTCTCTTCCTTTCCTTTCTCTTCCTTTCCTTTCTCTTCCTCTCTTTCTCTCTTCCTCTCTTTCTCTCTTCCTCTCTTCCTCTCTTTCTTTCTTAGACGGAGTCTTCTGCCGCCCAGGCTGGAGTGCAGTGGCCTGATCTCAGCTCACTATAAGCTCCGCCTCCCGGGTTTACGCCGTTCTCCTGCCTCAGCCTCCCGAGTAGCTGGGACTACAGGCACCCACCACATCACCCAGCTAGTTTTTTGTATTTTTTTAGTAGAGATGGGGTTTCACCGTGTTAGCCAGGATGGTCTCGATCTCTCGACCTTGTGATCCGCCCGTCTCGGCCTCCCAAAGTGCTGGGATTACAGGCTTGAGCCACCGCGCCCGGCCTGTAGTTCTTTAAGATGCATCGTTAGGTTGTTTATTTGAAATTTTACTTCCTTTTTTGATGTAGATACTTACAGCTATAAACTTTCCTCTTAGTACTGCTTTCATTGTATCCCATAGGTTTTGGTATTCGTGTTTCCATTATTATTTGTTTCAAGAAATTTTTCAAGACATTCTTCTTAACGTCTTCATTTTGCCACTGGTCATTCAGGAGCATATTGGGTAATTTCTGTGTGTCTGTATAGTTTCCACAGTTCCTCTTGTTATTGACTTCTAGTTTTATTCCATTGTGATCAGAGAAGATGCTTGATATTATTTCAATTTTTTTTGAATGTTTTAAGACTTGCTGGCTGGGCAGTGGCTCGCGCCTGTAATCCCAGCACTTTGGAAGGCCAAGGCAGGTGGATCATGAGGTCGGGGATTCAAGACCATCCTGGCTAACACGGTGAAACCCCATCTCTACTAAAAATACAAAACAAAATTTGTCGGGCATGGTGGCAGCCGCCTGTAGTCCCAGCTACTTGGGAGGCTGAGGCGGGAGAATGGCATGAATCCAGGAGGTGGAGCTTGCAGTGAGCCGAGATCGTGTCACTGCCCTCCAGCCTGGGTGAGTGAGACTCTGTCTCAAAAAACAAACGAACGAACAAAAGACTTGTTTTGTAACATATGGTCTATCCTTGAGAATGATCCATGTGCTGAAGGAAAGGATGTGTATTCTGCAGCCATTTGATGAAATGTTTTGTAAATACCTATTAGGTTCATTTGGTCTATAACACAGATTAAGTCCGATGTTTCTTTGTTGATTTTTCTGTCTGGAAGATCTGTCCAATGCTAAAAGTGGGGTGTTGAAGTCTCCAGCTATTATTGTATTGGGGTCTATCTCTTTCTTTATTATCATATTTGCTTTATATATCTGGGTACTCTAGTGTTGGGTATATATATAATTACAATTGTTATATTCTGTTGCTGAATTGACCGTTATCATTATATCATGACCTTCTTTGTCTCTTTCAGTTTTTGTCTTGAAACCTATTTCATTGGCTGGGCATGGTGGTTCACGCCTGTAACCCCAGCACTTTGGGAGGCCAGGGTGGGTGGATCTCTGGAGGTCAGGAGTTTGAGACCAGCCTGGCCAACATGGTAAGACCTCATCTCTAGCAAAAATACAACAATTAGCTGGGCATGGTGGCAGCAGCCTGGAATCCCAGATACCTGGGAGGCTGAGGTACAGGAATTGCTTGAACCTGGGAGGCAGAGGTTGCAGTGAGCCGAGATCATGCCATTGCACTCCAGCCTGGGAAACAAGAGTGAAACTCTGTCTCAAAAAAAAAAAAATTGGCCAGGCGTGGTGGCTCACACCCATAATCCCACCAATTTGGGTGGCTGGGGCAGGTGGATCACTTGAGCTCAGGAGTTCAAGACCAGCGTGGGCAACATGGGGAAACCCCATCTCTACAAAAAAAAAATACAAAAATTAGCTGGGCATGATGGCACGTGCCTGTGGTCCAAGCTTCTCGGGAGGCTAAGGTAGGAGGACCGCTTTAGGCCGGGAGGTCCAGCCCGGGTAACAAAGTGAGACCCTGTCTCAGAAAAAAAGAAAAGAAAGAGGAATAAAAGAATGGCTACTCCATAGGCAGAGAGCAGCAGAACGGGCTGCTTGACTAAGAATACTTATAATTATTTCTTGATTATATGTGAAACAAGGGGTGGATTATTCATGTCTTCCCTGGAAAGAGGAGGGCGATTCCCATACTGAGAGTTCCTCCCCCTTTTAGACCATATATAGAGTAACTTCCTCACATTGCCATAGCATCCGTAGTATCTTTTAGCATGCTAACGCATTATATTTAGCATATAACGAGCAGTGAGGAGAGAGCACTTTAGTCGCCATCTTGGTTTTGATGGGATTTGGCCGGCTTCTTTACTGCATGCTGTTTTATCAGCAAGGTCTTTGTGACCTATAACTTGTGTTGACCTCCTATCTCATCCTGTGATTAAGAATGCCTAACCTTCTGGGAATGCAGCCCAGTAGGTCTCATTTTACCCGGCCCTATTCAAGGAGTTGCTCTGGTTCAAATGCCTCTGACAACTGCACTCTCCATTCAGTAGCCTGAGTAATCTCTTTTTTTCTAATTAACGCGTGACTTACATAAAGTACACAAATCTTAAGTATATGAATTCTAGATATACACCCATGTAACCACCACTCACATCAGGATACTAAATAATCCTTTTTAAAATTTTATTTCAAGTCATGACATTTTTCTGCTTTAAATCATTCCATACTTTCCCAATCCCTTTGAGACAAAATCCAAACACCTCCTAAACCTGGTTACACAATCTCACATGATCCAGCCCTTATCTCTCAGGATTCATCCTGTACCATCCTTCCCTTCCCTGCCCCCACCATATTGCAGCAATCCCATCTGCACATCCTGTCTTCTCCTAAACCTCTTCAGAAGACATTCCCAGTGCTGGCAGCTTATAATTTAGATCTCCGTCTGAATGTCACTTCCTCAGAGGTCTCTTCTGACAGGCAATCTAAAGTTGCACCCAATCACTTTTCATTACACCACCTTGTTTTAAGTACTCACAGAATACTTGTTGTAATATTTTATTTATTAGTTGCTTATATATCTGTCCTTCCCCCACTAGAATATAACCTATTTTGGGACAGTTCTAGTCCATGTTGTACCCACAAATGTCTGTGCCTGGCACACGGTGGGCAACAAAAATTTTCATTGAATGAATGAAATGGAACATCAGCTAGGGGAAGCATGAATAGCCCTAGTCTCAGAAATCCTGAAGGCCTAAGTTTGACTAAACCTAGTCAGTAAATCGGAGCATTAAATGAGGTAAAAGCCCATGGGAATTAAGTGTTCAGCATTTGTTACCTTCCTATTCCGTCTGAACATGCCTCATTAAAGCCATTCTTACACAAGACGCTCGATTTGTTTTGCCTTTACAAAAAGTAATTTGAAAACAAACTCCGGCCGGGAGCAGTGACTCACGCCTGTAATCCCGGCACTGTGGGAGGCCACGGAGGGAGGAATGTTTGAGCCCAGGAGTTCGAGACCAGTTTGGGCGACATAGAGAGATACAGCGCCCCCTCCACGCCCGCCACTCTATCTCCACACAAAAACTGTTTTTTAATTAGCTGGTCCTGGAGGTGCTCGCCTGTGGTCCCAGCTGCTCGGGAGGCTGAAGTGGAAGGACCGCTTGAGCCCCGGAGGTTGAGGCTGCAGTGAACCGAGATCGCGCCACTGCACTCTAGCTTGGGCGACAGGGCGAGACCCCGTCTCAAAAAATAAAAATAAATAAAAATAAACTCAGTAATTTCTGATGCGGCTTTTAAAAACTAGGCCGGTCGCGGTGGCTCACGCCTGTAATCCCAGCATTTTGGGAGGCCGAGGCGGTGGACAGCCTGAGGTCAGGAGTTCAAGACCAGCACGGCCAATATGGTGAAATACCGTTTCTACTAAAAATACAAAAAACTAGCAGCGAATAGTGGCGGGCGCCTGTAATCCCAGCTACTCCGGAGGCTGAGGCAAGAGAATCGCTTGAACCTGAGAGGCGGGAGTTGCAGTGAGCCGAGGTCGCGCGCGCCATTGCACTCCAGCCTGGGCAACAAGAGCGAACCTCCGTCTCAAAAAAAAAAAAAAAAGTACTTTAAACTCAGACTCTTCCCTTTCCAGAACACCCATTTCGCCACACCCATCACCGGCTCTGTGCAGAGTAAGCGGAACCAGCAGCGAAGCCCCACCCTTCCCGTCACTCTTCCGGCAGGAAGTCTATGCATCACGAGGCCGGCCAGGGCTCAACCCCAGCCCCGCGCTCGCGTGTAGCCCTACGTAAAGCGTGAGGGGTTTCGCGACAACCCAGGCCCCACCCCTTTGGCCACATGTCGCGCATGTCTTCCCGTCGAAAGCCGTGCCACCTCGCCGCGCAGCTTTACGAACCTAGAGCAGCGCCGCCCCGCCTCCTGTCTCCGTCCTCACCTCCCCGCCCCCTCCCAGCTTCGCGTCTCCTAGCCCGACGCGCCTGCTATAATCACGTGATTGCCTCATCCGGGTCCTTTGCGTTCTCTTTCCCTCTCCCAACATGGCGGCCTCAGGTGAGCGAGCCCCCGAGCGCGGCCAAGGACTGGGCTCGGAAACCCCCCTCCGAGCGTGATCCACTGATTTCCTGAAGTCGGGGAACTGCTGGCACCGGTTCCTTTCTGAATTGAGGGCTGCGGCAGGCTGGCGGCGTAGCCATGTTAGGTTACTACCTCGGGATGTTTGGGGGGGAGGGGAAGGTGTCCTTCCCCTCCCCCTCACACTCTTTTCACCCTTTCTGCGCGAGATTGGAATAGGCAGTAATGGTGGACTCTGGCTTGAATTGGAGAAGGAGGCGCAGAAAGGTGTGCGGGTGGTGCGAGGCCTTTTACTAGACGTGAAGCACCGTGCCCACGTGAAGGCGTGGAGGAAGGAAGGAGGCGGTTGCTGCGCGGACGAGTGCACATTAGGCTACGTCTCCAAGGCGCGAGGCTGTAGCGGAACGGAGTCGGGGGCAGGGGAATAAGTGTGGGGGGAGCAGTTGGAACGCGAGCGCGAGTCGGTGGAGGGGCGGGGGAAGGCAGTGGTGCGCGTGCGCGGTGGGAGACACGAGGGTAGTGGAGACGGGCGCGCCTTCAATCCTTGCGCTAGAACCCAGATGGGAAGCTTTTAGCGCGCCTGTGTTGCGCTCTTTTTATGTCCTTTTAGGTTGTCTCTTCCCTTTCTAGAGTGTGGCCCTGTGCCTGTATTCTTCCAAGGGTATGTGTGTTAGGCTTGGAGGTTGGTGCTGTTGGGGGGTGGGGAACCCAGTGTGGTGCACCCACGTGTTGGAGAAGCACGGGTGTGCACCTAGATTTCCTTCTAGGCTTTTTTCTCATACTCAGTTGGAGGCATTTTTACTCAGCGCAACTATATGCAAGGATCAGGTTTCTCTTCTGGCCTTCCATGTTGGTTGAATTTGGATAGCTCCAATGGTAGATTTCCGTTTTTTTTTTTTTTTTTTAAGGTAACTGTACAACTACCAGCAGGTACTTTAAGATAGTGCTTAGTAGTGGCTGGAGTTGCTTACTTTATGTATTACTAGTGACTGGAGTTGCTTACTTCTTTAGACAACCTTGGAAGTTACCTTGCAAGTCTACTTACATATCTATTGGGCCTGTAAGAGCAGTGATGACCCAACATCTTGTAGCATTGATTTCAGTTTGGGTAATATAGTTTGTTTTCTCTGGCATGACCTTGCATTCTTCAAAACATTATTTAGACTTCTATCTCTGGGTGCTCATTTCTTACCCAGTAAATCATCATCTCTGTTACAAAGAAGCTAAGGGTTATGGTTGGCTTTGGAAAATGTTGAGAAATTTGAGGTGCATTTGAAGATCTTTCGTTGGTGTAACACTTGACAGTTGACCAAGCACTTTTGTGCATTGTCGTCTCCTTCGATCCTGAGGTACTGCAGAGAGCTGGTGGTATTTCTCAGCTGAGGAATATTATTTAAGGCCACACTGCTCTCAGCTGGCAGAGCAAGCTCATAATCTTTGAGACTCCTCAGCAACTTAAAAGTATCAAGGTGTCATCATCAGTTTAGGACGCTGCCCGAAAGCATCTGAAGTTTACAAAAATGTTCAAATTTTTTTCTCCAGTGGGCTAGTACAAGTCCTAAATATATTTTAAACTAATCATTACTTAAAGTACTTACTTCATCTGGATTTGCCACCTTCACAGTTTAGTATAGTAATTTAGTGAAGAAAATTTGTGTTTTCTTAACTTTTGTGTATTTTTTAGAGGCGGAAGACATGACAGCAATTCATGTCCTTGGTTTTACCAAGTTGAGGGAAATCCAGAGTGATTAAAGGGATTTACTCAGTGACGTCCCATTTTCTTGTTCTTCCATATTTACTCCACCCCCTTGAAAACTCTCATCTCTTTTAATTCACTTCAGTAAATCTTTTTAGCTGGTGCTGGTGTCCGAGCACAAGTCACGTCTTTCAGTCTGCCCTTGAGGAATCTGGGGTTTATCGGATTGTTTCCCCGCTCCTCTTTTCCAGTCAGGTTGGCTTTGTGAAGGAACCAGTATTCCCTGATGAGGGAAATGGATGTTATGTATTCTGTGTGAAAATACATAAAACAACTTCATATGCCTCTTTTACTGTTAAATGAGACCAAAAAATTCTTTGCAGCAATACCAGTTTCCAGTGTGATCCATTATTGACCTTCAAGAACTAAGGTAGGTCTCAGAACTAACTATAGAATGAGGATAGTTTGAATTCCTAGAAACTTGATACATTGAGCCAGTACACTTAATTTCTTGCTTTGCTTAGAAAGAATTCTTCAAGGCCGGGCGCGGTGGCTCACGCCTGTAATCCCAGCACGTTGGGAAGCTGAGGCGGGCGGATCACTAGGTCAGGAGTTGGAGACCAACCTGACAAACATGGTGAAACTGTCTCTACTAAAAATACAAAAATTAGCTGGGTGTGGTGGCGCGTGCCTGTAATCCCAGCTACTCAGGAAGCTGAGACAGGAGAATCACTTCAACCTGGGAGGTGGAGGTTGCAGTGAATCGAGATTGTGCCACTGCACTCCAGCCTGGGCAAAAGAGCAAGACTCCATCTCAAAAAAAAAAAAAAAAAATCTTAAAAATACGCAGTTTTTCATTTCTCTTAAATTTTCATTGTGACTACTTTAGTAGACTTGTTACAAGCCAGTTACCTCTTGAATCTCAGTTTCTTTATCTGGAAAGTGGTCATTATTTGTCTGCTCTCCCCTTACCTAGAGGGAATCAAATGTGTTTGATACAGTTTAACATTTAAAATGCTTTCAAATTGGGCAGGGTGCAGTAGCTCATGCCTGTAATCCCAGCACTTTGTGAAGCCGAGGTGGGCAAAACACCTGAGAACAGGAGTTCGAGACCAGCCTGGCCAACATGGTGAAACCCAGTCTCCACTAAAAATACAAAAAGTAGTGGGGTGTTGGGCTGGGCACGGTGGCTCACGCCTATAATCCAGGAGGCAGAGATTGCAGTAAATTGAGATTGCACTACTGCCCTCCAGCCTGGGTGACAGAGCAAGACTCCATCTCAAAAAAAAAAAAAAAAAAAAAAAACTTTAAAATTGGAAATAACATACATAAGCTCATGCACAGGCCTTTCATTTCCATAATGCTTCAAAATGCCATCCTGTGTGACATCTCATTTGATTATTTTTATAGAGAGAAGATGCTCTGCAGTGGTTGTTTTCATACACTGCTTACTCTCACAGTGAAATGGTTTTAAGGGTTGCCATTATATATTGCTTACAGATTACCTAGTTTCAAATTCCATCCTCTATCATGTATATATTATTCTGGGAGTAAGATACCCAGAAGGCTAAAACTAAAACTCTTTGAAAGTTTAAATACCAATACAGAATACTGTCAGTTAACATAAAGCAGTGTTTCTAAGTAAAGTCATTGAAAAAAGAGGTATGTTTCATCTCAAAACATTCTGGAATTCTCTTTTCATAATGGTAGAGGAAATAACTGACGAATACAGTATTTCAAGTGCATATTTGTAATTAGATTTGTCTTATGTACATTTATGAACCAGTTTCTTAAATTTGTGATAGATACTGCTATGGTCCCAATGGTAGGAAAGTACTCAAATCAAGAAGTTTAATTTGAATTTGTGTAGCTCCTGTCTCCCATTTTGTGTAATGGTTAGTATGGCATGCATTGGGCACTTACTTTGATTATGTAAATGATCAAATTGAATATCCCTGAAGGGATAAGGAAAAGGTAGTATGGCATCTTTCTTCTTGTGTCAAAATGAAGTAATTGGGCACAGAGAGGTCATGAAACTGAACCTGTGCGGGAGTCAAGATGGTGGAGCTTATGAGTTCTGACTTAGTCTTTATCTCTACTATGCTAAACTTACCCAATCCCCAACTGAATCAAAGGGTGGTTTGCATTGGGATCTTTTCGACTTTACAGTGGGTTTATCTGGATAGTAAATGCTTTTTTTACTTGAGATGGGTTTATCCTGATAGTCTTATCATAAGTCGGGGAGCATCTATATAGTGCAGTAAAGGTGAAGGTGAAATATTATGATATTGCATTGCATGAAATGTCTTTTCATGGCTGGGCTCTAAACACCAATGTAATTAGTCTAATTTTAGGCACTCTATTTGGGTAGATTGATTGTGTTTATACAATGTTGTTGATTTAGGGAAACATTTGTTAATCATTAATTCATTATTTAAAGTAGCTTTTTTTGTTTTGTTGTTTTTGTTTTTGTTTTGAGACAGAGTCTCACTCTGTGGCTCAGGCTGGAGTGCAGTGGCATTGGTCTCGGCTCACTGCAATCTCCACCTCCTGGGCTCAAGCAGTTTTTGTAGAGATGAAGTTTCACTGTGTTAGCCAGGCTGGTCTCGAGCTCCTGACCTCAGGTGATCCTCCCACCTTGGCCTCCCAAAGTGCTGGGATTACAGGCGTGAGCCACCACGCATGGCCTAAAGTAGCCTTTAATTATGGAGAATTTGGCAGAACTCACTTTTAATAACAGCTTTATTCAATGTAATTTGTATACCATAAAATTTACCCTTTTAAAGTATACAGTTTGGACCATGTGCAGTAGCTTACACCTGTAATCCCAGCACTTTGGGGTGCCAAGGCAGGAGGATCACTTAGGCCCAGGAATTCAAGACCAGCCTAAGTAACATGGTGAGACCACATCTCTACAAAAATTTTTTTTAAATTAGCCAGGGGTGGTGGCATGTACCTGTGGTCCTAGCTACTTGAGAGGCTATGGTGGGAGGATTGCTTAAGCCCTGGAGGTCAAGGCTGTAGTGAGCCATGATCTCACTACTGTACTCCAGCCTGGGTGACACAGCAAGGCCCTATACAATTTGGTGGGGTTTAGTATATTCAAAGATGTACAACCATCATTATTATTTAATTTCAGAACCTTTTTATCACCCCCAAAGAAAAGTCCTTTGTATAGGACTAACATTTCCTTTTCATTTATCTTTTTATTCATTGAAGTGAATCATCACTTAGAACATGGTTCTCAACTAAGGGACAGTCTTTTCATCCCAAACCCCCATCCCACCATAGAGCATTTGGCAGTGTCCAGAGACGCTTTTGGTTGTCACAGTGGAATGGGGTTCAGGGGTTGCTATTGGCATCTAATGAGCAGAGTCAGAGATACTGCTAAAGATCCCCCCATGACAAGAAATTACCTAAGCTAAAGTATCAGTAGTGCTGAAATAGAGAAACTCTGAGTTAAGAAGTAGGTTGTATTTATTTTAGTGTCTATTACAACAAATTCTGTTTATTAAGAAAACCATGAATGTGTTGTCTCTTGTTTAAGGGCTTCTGGACTTAGCAATATTTCCGTTTTTAAGATCTTGTATTAAACCTGTATGGATATATAAAGAGCTGGTGGTGTCTTTTCCCCACTGTAGACCATGTATAAATAATTGGGACATGTTTTGTTTTGCGAGCTGATTGATTTGTTACCTTTTTAACCAGTTCACATAAGATTTAGAGAAAATTAAAGAATTGGACCAGTTCATTGTTGAACTGCAAAGGATTGATAAACCTGGAGCATTAAACAGTGCTTTACCTATAAAGCAGAGGGAACACTGTTGAAATCTAAACATGTAATGGGCCTGGGTATTGGGGAAGCAAAGGGCATGGAGGATTTAGATAACATCTTTTCTCAGTTATTGGAATGAAATGGAGTGGAACAAACACGGGCACCTACTTTAGGCTTATTGATTTTGCTTTTCAAGGGCTACTTCCTTTAAACCTGCTGCTTATGTTGTGACTGAGTCAGTGCTGCTCCTGCAGTTAAATAAGTTAAAGATCTTGTACGGAATTTTATTTTTTATTTTATTTTATTTTTTTTTTTTGAGACGGAGTCTCGCTCTGTTCCCCAGGCTGGAGTGCAGTGGCCGGATCTCAGCTCACTGCAAGCTCCGCCTCCCAGGTTTACGCCATTCTCCTGCCTCAGCCTCCCGAGTAGCTGGGACTACAGGCGCCCACCACCTCGCCCGGCTAGTTTTTTGTATTTTTTAGTAGAGACGGGGTTTCACAGTGTTAGCCAGGATGGTCTCGATCTCCTGACCTCGTGATCCGCCCGTCTCGGCCTCCCAAAGTGCTGGGATTACAGGCTTGAGCCACCGCGCCCGGCCTGTACGGAATTTTAGCCTGTTTTTTTTAAGACTCATCTAATAGCTGGGGCGCAGTGGCTCACACCTGTAATCCCAGCACTTTGGGAGATGGAGGTGGGCGGATCACCTGGGGTCAGGAGGTGGAGACCAGCCTGACCAACATGGAGAAACCCTGTCTCTATTAAAAATACAAAATTAGATGTGGTGGCGCGTGCCTGTAATCCCAGCTACTCGGGAGGCTGAGGCAGGAGAATCGCTTGACCCTGGGAGGTGGAGGTTTTGGTGAGCCAAGATTGCACCATTGCACTCCAGCCTAGGCAACAAGAGCAACACTGTGTCTCAAAAAAACCAAAAAAAGACTCGTGCAACAGTAATTTCTTAACCAGAGGGCCTGGGAGTGGGTGGCAATCAGAGGAGGGGGAGACTTGTGATTTGAAAAGACATTCTAAGATTTTAAAAGGGCTTTTAATATTTTTTAGTCATGATATTTAATTTGTTTGGAAATTTCAAATAACATTAAAGAAGAAACTTGTTTGTCAAAGGAGTCAAGGGGTAAGAGTTGAGAAACTGATCTACAAAGTTGATTTAAGCCAAATCGGACTAAAGGGCAGATTAATTCCACATTCTGCTGTTTTGGTAGAAGATACGTATATAGAACAAAGAGGAAAGGGATACCTTATTCAGATTGTTATGTTCTTATGTTGAACTTGACCTCATTGTACTGACCACCAGTTCTATTTTTATCCTCCCAGTGGAAGGATAGGTTAATAATTAGATATTAGCTGATGATACTAGATTAAGCCCCATGAGGGTAAGGATATCTAGCTAGCATCATGTTAATCCCAGACTCTATTTTTGAATTAAATGATATGAAAAAGTCTAAAATAAGCCCATGCACTATAAGTGGTTTACCTCATGTCTTATTCGTGTTAGCTTATTAAAATCTCCCAGAGATCTTTGCATATGAGGCTGGGCGCACAGTGGCTCATTCCTGTAATCCCAGCATTTTGAAAGGTCGAGGTGGGTGGATCCTTTGAGGTCAGGAGTTCGAGACCAGCCTGGCTAACATGGTGAAACCCTGTCTCTGCTAAAAATAACAAAAATTAGCCAGGCTTGGTGGTACGTGCCTGTAATCCCAGCTACTCGGGAGACTGAGGCAGGAGAATCACTTGAACCTGGGAAACAGAGGTTGCAGTGAGTCAAGATGGTGCCACTGCACTCCAACCTGGGCAACAGAGGGAGAATCCCTCTCAAAAAAATAAAAAAACCTTTGCATATGAGCTGCACCAATAAAAGTGCTATGAGACCACACATCTGCATAACTGTATTCTTTGAAAGCTATGGAATAAGGCCAAGTGCAATGGCTCACATCTAATCCCAGCACTTGGGAAGGCTGAGACGGGTGGACCAGTTGAGGCCAGGAGTTGAAGACCAATCTGGGCAGCATAGCAAGACACCCGCCTCTACAAAAAATTTTAAAATTAACTGGGCGTGGTGGTGCATGCCTATAGTCCCAGCTACTCAAGAGGCTACAGTGGGAGGACTGCTTGAGCCCAAAAGGTCAAAGCCGCAGTGAGCCATGATTGCACCACTGCAAAAAAGAAGAAAAGAGAGCAGGCCAGGCACGTTGGCTCACATCTATAATCCCAGCACTTTGGGAGGCCGATCACAAGGTCAGGAGATCGAGGCCATCATGGCTAATACTGTGAAACCCTGTTTCTACTGAAACTAAAAAAAAAAAAAATTAGCCTGGTGTGGTGGCACGCGCCTGTAGTCCCAGCTACTTGGGAGGCTGAGGCAGGAGAAATCACTTGAACACGGGAGGTGGAGGTTGCAGTGAGCTGAGATCACACTACTGTACTCCAGCCTGTATGACAAAGCGAGACTCCATCTCAAAAAAAAAAAAAAATGTAGGGTGGATTCAAAATGTGATCTGGTTGATCATAAACGATAGTTTCGGAGCTGGATTAATGTTAAGTCACTTGAGAGATATGGAAAATACCATGTTCGTGGTCAACTTTGATTATTTTAGCCGGGTTCATCTGGTTTGCATGTTGAGACCGTAATACTTCAGGTTCTGATTGTGTCCAGAAGGCTGTGTGTTAACATTCATAGCAAACTGGTTACCTTTATTTCCTGAAAGTTGAATTTTGGAAGAAAGGCAGATACCAACTGAGAAAGCAACCTTCAGTTAAACAAAGGGGTACATCAAGTTTGATATTCTTGGATTAAAAATCAGATGACAATTGGAACATGGAGGAGAAATTCATGATTATGAAAACCATGAAGCCGATCTTTTTTACAACAAAGCTGCTTGCTCTTTTCTTAATCATGTAGTGTCTGCTATCAGGCCAGTTCTGGAACTTTACTGAGTCCCTTCTGCTCTTCTGAATTAGTTCTTTTTTTTTTCTTTTGAGACGGAGTCTTGCTCTGTCGCCCGAGCTGGAGTGCAGTGGCCAGATCTCAGCTCACTGCAAGCTCCGCCTCCCGGGTTTACGCTATTCTCCTGCCTCAGCCTCCGGAGTAGCTGGGACTACAGGCGCCCGCCACCTCGCCCGGCTAGTTTTTTGTATTTTTAGTAGAGACGGGGTTTCACCGTGTTAGCCAGGATGGTCTCGATCTCCTGACCTCGTGATCCGCCCGTCTCGGCCTCCCAAAGTGCTGGGATTACAGGCTTGAGCCACCGCGCCCGGCTGAATTAGTTCTTGATTGGTGGTGACTTCTTAGAAGTTCTGAGGACCAAAAAGAAAGAGCAGTGTCAGTTCACTAAGCTGAACCATTTGGAGATTACTAAGTATTCCTTAATGGTGGGAAACACTTAAATGTGTTGGTTATTAGGGTTTTCTTGTGTTTTCCTTTTAGCATTACATCCTCATATGCAGTGTTGTTATAGTAGAGAAGGACATTTTTTCTAGAGGGCAGAGAGATCTAGGGAATATGACTTTTACCATTTGAACACTACAAATAGCAGTACGTTTTACCATGGTTTTGATAATCTGACATAGAATAAGCTGCTGAGAGGCAAGGATGCCTTGGTGTATAGAAAGAACCTTGGACTTCGTATGAAAAAAACTTGGGTTTTATCTTCAGCCTAGCCATCTAATGTCTCTGTAACTTTACAGACATCTAGTGTTTCACTTAACCTCTCTGAGACTTAGTTTCCTTTTCTGTAAATTGATAGTTGTGGCCAGGCACCATGACTCGTACCTGTAATCCCAGCATTTTGGGAGGCTGAGGCAGGAGGATCACTTGAGCCTAGGATCCTCCAGGATACTTGAGACCAGCCTAGACAACATAGGGAATAAAAAAAAAAATTAAAAATCAACTGGACATGGTGGTATGCCTCTGTGGTCCCAGCTTTTGAGGAAGCTGAGGTGGGAGGATCACATGAGCCTGGAAGGGTTGAGGCTGCAGATAGTCGTGGCCACACCACTGCACTACAGCCTGGACAACAGAACAAGACCCTGTCTCAAAAAAGAAAAATAAAAATGGGGCCGGGTGTGGTGGTTCACACCTGTAATCCCAGCACTTTGGGAGGCTGAGGCAGGTAGATCACCTGAGGTTAGGAGTTTGAGACCAGCCTGGCCAACGTGGTGAAACCCCATCTCTACTGAAAACACAAAAAAGTTAGCTGGGCGTGGTGGCGGATGCCTGTAATCCCAGCTACTCAGGAGGCTGAGGCAGGAGAATTGCTTCAACCCAGGAGGCAGAGGTTGCAGTGAGCTGAGATGGCACCATTGCACTCCAGCCTGGGCTACAAGAGCAAGACTCTGTCTCAAAAAAAAGAAAAAGGATAGTTGTGATTCCTTCCTCATGGTTTGTTTACAAGTGTCAAACAATCTTCAGAAGTGCCATACAGAATATGTTATGTGAGATACAAATTTTTATTCATCTTTTTTATCCAAGGAGCAGTGAAAGTAGTAACTGAATAGAAGTACTTATAAAATTAAAGATTTCAAATGATAAGTGAATATAGTAGAAAATAAAAGGTTGCCCCCATACTCCAAACATACTCTCCAGGGGGTATCTCAAACACCCAGACCCTTTTCCATACATAAACATGTGTTTACACATAATAGATATTCTGCAACTTTTAAATTTCTTATTTTTCGGTTCTTCTTTCTGTGCCATTGTATTGTGCTTTCTCCTTATTTATGTCTGTATAGTACCCCTTCATGGAAATGCCATAATTTAACCATCTGAGGAGTGTCCATGTTACTTTCTTTGAAAATAATGTTTTACAATATTGCATTGTACAGCTCTGTAAATATCTGAGTACTGATGAATAATCTTTCTCTTGCCTTTTAAAACAGCAAAAAAGAAGAATAAGAAGGGGAAGACTATCTCCCTAACAGACTTTCTGGCTGAGGATGGGGGTACTGGTGGAGGAAGCACCTATGTTTCCAAACCAGTCAGCTGGGCTGATGAAACGGATGACCTGGAAGGAGATGGTAATTTTTCTTTTGTCATCATGTTTGGAATGTTTATTATTTTCTAGAGAAAACCTATTACATAATAATTCACATCATTTGTAATCTGAAAAGAACTTACTCATTTTTTAGCACCTGAAATCTTACATATTTTATAGAATCTAAGGTTTATTCTGAGGTTTGGGCTATCAGACTTTGCAGTGAAGACTGAAGTGGTCATTTAAGAGAGCTTTGCTAGTTCTTGTTCTTGCATTAACAGACTTCTTAAGTTACTATTCTTTTGGGCCTCATTTTCTTCATTTTAAAAGTAAGCAGTTCTATGGGGTCCTCATAAAGTGATGTTTCAGGCTGCTCGCGATGGCTCACACCTGTAATCCCAGCACTTTGCGAGGCCGAGGTGGACAGACCACGTGAGATCAGAAGTTCAAGACCAACCTGGCCAACATGGTGAAAACCTGTCTCTACTAAAAATACAAAAATCAGCTGGGCGTGGTGGCATGTGCCTGTAATTTCAGCTACTCGGGAGGCTGGGGCAGGGAAATTGCTTGCACCCGGAAGGCGGAGGTTGCAGTGAGCCGAGATCATGCCACTGTACTCCAGCGTGGGTGACAAAGCGAGACTCCATCTCAAAAAAATTAAAAACAAAAAGTGATGTTTCAGTGTAATCTGTTAGCTATGTTTACTCAGAGCCAAGGAATAATTAGTTCTAGGAGTTAGTAGTATAAAATCAGTGTCCTTGGATAAACGAAAATGGTCTGAGGAAAAGGAATGAGAACACTAATTATGGTGGGAAAATAAAGAAGAGTCATTGAGTGTCATTTGGACAAGTTCTGTACCTTCAGGGAGTCACCAGAAATAATCAGGAGCTATTTTTTATAATTACCAGGTATGACATAAATCTCATTACCATTGTTTTTTTCCTGAAAATCTTTTATTGCACGCTGAAAGAATAATTTTTCTTGTGACCTGTTCTCATAATTCCTAAAAACAGAGGAGTTTTTTTTTTTTTTTTTTTTGATACAGAGTCTCACTCTTATCTCCCAGGCTGGAGTGTAGTGGTGCGCTTTCGGCTCAACACAACCTCTGCTCCTGGGGTTCAAGCGATTCTCCTACCTCAGCCACCTGGGTAGCTGGGATTACAGGTGCCTGCCACCACGCCAACTAATTTTTGTATTTTTAGTAGAGTTGGGGTTTTACCATTTTGGCCAGGCTGGTCTTGAACTCCTGACCTCATGATCCACCTGCCTCAGCCTTCCAAAGTGCTGGGATTACAGGCATGAGCCACTGCACCCAGCCAAAATAGGAAATTTTATATAGGTCGTACTTCCCATAAGTGTTGTTGTCTGAAGTACAAATTCATGGACAGTGCTGTAGGGAAAGGTTGTTGTTGTTGTTGTATTTTTTGTTTGTTTTCAGATGGAGTCTCTGTCGCCCACGCTGTAGTGCAGTGGCGCAGTCTCTTGGCTCACCGCAACCTCCGCCTCCCGGTTCAAGCGATTCTCCTGTCTCAGCCTCCCAAGTAGCTGGGATTACCGGCATGCACCACCACGCCTGGCTAATTTTTGTATTTTTAGTAGAGACAGGGTTTCACCATATTGGTCAGGCTGGTCTCAAACTCCTGACGTCAGATCCACCCACCTTGGCCTCCCAAAGTGCTGGGATTACAGGCATGAGCCACCGAGCTGGACCTGTTGTTTTTAAGGGCAGATAGACCATGCAGAAAAATACTCACTTCAGCCTCGCCACTAGGAATACGAGAGTTGTCAGTAGTCGTTAAATACACCTGGAGTTCTTAAGAGGGACCCAGGTTTGAATCCTAGCTTTACCATCTGTGACCTTGGGCAAATTACTGTGTGAAATCTGAGTTTGCTTTTCTGTAGAATGGGGGACAACCTCACAGGACTGTTAAAAAGATAAGATGGGATATAATTAAAATAAAGTAGCAGACACACAGTAATATTCCATGAACAGTTGTATTTATGGAATAGTATTTCTTTGCTGCATAAGGATTGAGGTGTCATAATTAATCTCAGAAGCGTCTTCTTTTTGTAAAGTGCCCTTACTACTGAACCCCCACTTTTTTTTTTGTCTGTTTCCTTGTATAGCATGTTTAATATTTGGCAGTTAACATGGGTCCTCTTGTTCTATGACAGTAGTGAGAGACGTTTCTTCTAATTCTTGTATTCATTCCTGTATCCTAGTTTCAACAACGTGGCACAGTAATGATGACGACATGTACAGGGCGCCTCCAATTGACCGTTCCATCCTTCCCACTGCTCCACGGGCTGCTCGGGAACCCAATATCGACCGGAGCCGTCTTCCCAAATCGCCACCCTACACTGCTTTTCTAGGGAACCTACCCTATGATGTGACAGAAGAGTCAATTAAGGAATTCTTTAGAGGATTAAATGTAAGTGTAAAAGTTGTAATAATTAACTAGATATTGAGGATAGTGTCTAAAAAAGACTAATTGTGGAATGGGCAGTTGCTCTTAAACAACTAGAAATACAATTTAAGGCTGGGCCTGGTGGCTCACACCTGTAATCCCTGCATTTTGGGAGTCAGAGGCAGGTGGATCATTTGAGGTCAGGAGTTCGAGTCCAGCCTGGCTAATGTTGTATTCTTCTACTAAGAATACAGAAATTGGCTGGGCGCGGTGGCTCAAGCCTGTAATCCCAGCACTTTGGGAGGCCGAGACGGGCAGATCTCGAGACCATCCTGGCTAACACAGTGAAACCCCGTCTCTACTAAAAAATACAAAAAACTAGCCGGGCGAGGTGGTGGGCGCCTGTAGTCCCAGCTACTCGGGCGGGTGAACCCTGGAGGCGGAGCTTGCAGTGAGCTGAGATCCGGCCACCGCACTCCAGCCTTGGGGGCAGAGTGAAACTCCATCTCAAAAAAAAAAAAAAAAAAAAGAATACAGAAATTAGCTGGGCGTGGTGGCACACGTCTGTAATCCCAGCTACTCGGGAGGCTGAGGTAGGAAAATTGCTTGAACCTGAGAGGGAGAGGTTGCAGTGAGCTGACATTGCGCCACTGTACTCCAGCCTGGGTGACAGAATAAGACTCTGTCTCAAAAAAAAAAAAAAAAAAAAGA
>NC_045443.1:50136370-50146938 GCF_002776525.5 Piliocolobus tephrosceles
TTTTTTCTTTTTAGACGAAGTTTCGCTCTTGTTGCCCAGGCTGGAGTGCAACGGTGCAATCTCAGCTCACTGCACCCTCCGTCTCCCAGGTTCAAGCAATTCTGCCTCAGCCTCCCAAGTAGCTGGGATAACAGGCATGTGCCACCATGCCCAGCTAATTTTTTATATTTAGTAGAGATGTGGTTTCACTATGTTGGTCAGGCTGGTCTTGAACTCCTGACCTCAGATGATCCACCTGCTTCAGCCTCCCACAGTGCTGGGACTACAGGCATAAGCCTCTGTACTGGCCTGAATTCATATTTCTTTTAAGGGTTAAATTCATGTAGTTCAAAATTCAGAACGTATAATAGGGCATTTAGTAAAGTTTCTACTATCCCTCTGCATCAGTTTTCCTCCTGAGACAGCCACGTTCTTGTGTATTCATAAAAATTCATGCACATACAGTAATGCTTTCGTACTCCTCTCAAAAAATGGCAAATGAAGAACATTGGGAAACTTTGTTGTTGTTTCTTATTCCTTCAGATCAGTGCAGTGCGTTTACCACGTGAACCCAGCAATCCAGAGAGGTTGAAAGGTTTTGGTTATGCTGAATTTGAGGACCTGGATTCCCTGCTCAGTGCCCTGAGTCTCAATGAAGAGGTAAAGAAAATAAGAGTGGGGATATGAGGGGTGTAAGTTCACAAACCTCATGTTTATTGATCAAACTGATATTTTTTAGGTTGAGTGAGTGGCTCACTTCAAAGATTCCCATATCTACAAATAAAGGCCTACATTATTTAACAGTATATCACTTAACATTCAACATTTAGCAAGTCACACTTCAGCAAATTCATTAGGCCCTAATAATTTAGAGAGGTACTTAGGTGGAAAATTGTGGAAGAAACCCGCCACACACCATGTCTCTAATTAAGTCTCAACATTGGTTTACCCATAGTGTTGCCTCAACTCCTATGGCTTTGCTTTTTCAGAGTAATCTGACCTGATAAAGGCAAATAGAAAAATCAAGTTTGTTTAGTATTGAAAGGCATATCTCATTTTCAGGGAAGTGTTGTAATGGTATTTTTTGTTCATTTAAGAGGATTTGGAAACATTTCCTACAAAGGAATATATTATAGGAGAAAGACAAATATCCAATCCTTCTGCTTATCAACACTGCCTACAAAATATTTTCCTGTCCCAGAACTTGAGAGGCTTATATCTCAGAAGAAAAAAGACTTTTTTTCTCCTTTAACTCCAAAAACACCTTATTGTTTATTGATAAGGTAATTTCTAGTGCCATTTGTGCCATAATTCGTGCCATAAGTCCTAATTTGCCATATGACATGATTGAAATCAACACCTCTTAGAAATAGTTTCGCTGCCTGTGTGAAATAAGAGATAAAAATTAATGTACTTAGTTAAATTTAAATGCATGTGAAGGTCTAATGTTCCAGACTTACTCTTATTGGATTATTTTCAGATTTTATTAACTTTAGTGGTCTCTAACCTTACTCAGTCTGGATAAGAAAAGGAATATCATGCAATTGTTAACTATTTGATGCTTACTAGATGAACTGTTACTTAATATATTGTTGTGGTGCATATTTAAGAGTTATTTTGTTACTAAAGATTTCATTATAGTGGTTAGTTTTGGGTATTTTTAACTAAAAATCATTGTTATCCTTCTTCAACTGTAGATTCTACTATGAAATGAGGAAAAATCAGCAATAGAATTAATTGGGTTCAAAGTATGTGAATAATGATGTGGGAAAGGGAAGTCAGAGGGTATCTCTGGAAGAACTGATTTATCCAAAGGTAATACTGAGTGAGAGAACCTAAGATTGTAGACAAAGCATGCTTTATGCAATTTTGCTGGTGTATAGTACTAGTAGGGGCTCTATAAATGTGTTGGGTGTTTTTATTTTTAAGAGACAGGGTCTCGTTATATTGCCCAGGCTGGACTTGAACTCCTGGGCTTAAGTGATCCTCCTGCTTCAGCCTCCCAAATAGCTGAAACTGTAGGTACATGCCACTGCACCTGGCTTCTATAAATTTTGATAAATAATTGCTGTGGCACCAAATAATGCCTTTTATTCAGCTAGTTATGTGAGGATTATTTTTAATTTACTACACTTGACAAATTACCTTGGATCGTTAAAAAGTTAATTCTGTTCTGTGAAATTAAGCTTTGTAAAAATAGTGTGATAATTGACCTAATATTCAAAGCCAGCTTAAATTTGTTGAATTTTTAAGTCTTTATAAAGGACTCTTTAGCCCACAGATTGGAGTGTTAGCTAGATTACAGTGTTCTCCTTTATCTTCCTTCCCCTAGTGCTTCTGCTATGCCCAGACGTTCAAGGTCACTCAAGGGATTTGTGCATAATGGGGCAAAAGGTTGGTTAATATGGTCCTATGCTCTCAGTCTCTAGGTAACAGGAGAATTCGAGTGGACGTTGCTGATCAAGCACAGGATAAAGGTAAGGAAACTGGTAGAGATTTCTGACTGGTAATGGTCCTAGAATGACAACAAACCATCCTTTCCCAGAAAATTTTAATAGGGGTAGTGGTGGGCCTGCCTGAATCTACAGTAACAGTTTTCAATCAGTTTTGCCCCACAGGGGATTTCTGGCAATGTTTTAAGACAATGTAGGTTGTCACAATTGGAGGGAGTGCTGCTGCCATAAGTAGAATCCAGGGGTTAATTCTGTAGGGGATAGGACAGTCCCCATCAACAAAGAATTATGCAGCCCAAAATGCATGTCAAGATTGAGAAGCCTGATCTAGATGAACATTAAATAGATGATAAATAATGTGCCTAACAGCACATTGGTCACAAAGGGGACCTAATTTGTATATGTTTCAGGGACTCCTGGCCTATGCAGAATTTGAGATAGCTAAGCATTAAATCAATAGGAAAAAATGGGAGGGAAAGAACCACCCGGGTTGAATTGGAGCATGTACTTACTTATGGGGCCTGAGGTAACTGGGATGACAGTGTGATGTGAAAGTGAAAAATAGGGTAAAGTGGGGTTTTTCTATGTGTGAGAAATATCGGGCAAAGTTTTTTTTATGAGCTTACGGTTTTTGTTTTAACGTATCTGTAGACAGGGATGATCGTTCTTTTGGCCGTGATAGAAATCGGGATTCTGACAAAACAGATACAGACTGGAGGGCTCGTCCTGCTACAGACAGCTTTGATGACTACCCACCTAGAAGAGGTGATGATAGCTTTGGAGACAGTAAGTGTTTTTATGAAGTTAGTTTCTTCTGTGCTTTGGGAGGCTATTTAGTAATAGGCCAATGTGTTACAGATAATCACATTAACAGAAAGGGGGGGGGAAAGCAGATTAAGAAAAATTTTGGATAATATCTGAAAGAATTGATAGATACAGAAAACAAATTTGACAAATTAATAATTTTTTTTAGAAACTTAACAAAGAAAGGGACAGACATTTCTCTTTTTTTGGAGACAATTGTTTTTAAGGAAACCCAACCTGGGCATGGTGTCTCACACCTATAATCCCAACACTTTGGGAGGTCAAGGCAGGTGGATTGCTTGAGACCAGGAGTTTGAGAGCAGCCTGGGTGACAAAACAAAACCCTATCTACCAAAAAAAAAAAAAACAGCTGACGTGGTGGTGCGCACCTGCAGTCCTAGCTATTCAGCAAGCTGAGGCAAGAGGACTCCTTGAGCCCAGGAGGTCTAGACTGGGTGACAGAGCAAGACCCTGTCTCCAAAAGGGGAAAAAAAAAACCCATCACATTCTACAAAGTGAGCTATTTGAAATCAGAAAGAGATAGAGTCTCGCTCTGTCGCCCAGGCTGGAGTGCAGTGGCGCAACCTTGGCTCACTATAACCTCCACCTCCTGGGTTCAAGCAATTCTCCTGCCTCAGCCTCCCAAGTAGCTGGAACCACAGGCATGCACCACCACACCCAGCTAATTTTTGTATTTTTAGTAGAGATGGGGGTTTCACGATGTTGACCAGGATGGTCTCGATCTCTTGACCTCATAATCCGCCTGCCTTGGCCTCCCAAAGTGCTGGCATTACAGACGTGAGCCACTGCACCCAGCCGATCAGTTGCATTACTATATGCTTGTAGCAACCAATTAAAATACTTTTTTTTTTTTTTTTTTTTACCCGAAATGGAGTTTCGCTCTTGTTGCCCAGGCTGGAGTGCAATGGCATGATCTCAGGTCACCACAACCTCCGCCTTCTAGGTTCAAGTGATTCTTCTGCCTCAGCCTCTCGAGTAGCTGGGATTACAGGCATGTGTCGCCACGCCTGGCTAAATTTGTATTTTTAGTAAAGATGGGGTTTCTCCATGTTGATCAGGCTGGTCTCGGACTCCTGACCTCAGGTGATCCTCCTGCCTCAGCCTCCCAAAGTGCTAGGATTACAGGCATGAGCCACCACGCCTGGCCTAAAATGTAAGTTTTTTTTTTTTTTGACACGGAGTTACGCTCTGTCGCCCAGACTGGAGTGCAGTGGCCGGATCTCAGCTCACTGCAAGCTCCGCCTCCCGGGTTTACATCATTCTCCTGCCTCAGCCTCCCGAGTAGCTGGGACTACAGGCGCCCGCCACCACGCCTGGCTAGTTTTTTGTATTTTTTAGTAGAGACGGGATTTCACCAGGTTAGCCAGGATGGTCTCGATCTCCTGACCTCGTGATCCGCCCGTCTCGGCCTCCCAAAGTGCTGGGATTACAGGCTTGAGCCACCGCGCCCGGCCAATTGTAAGTTTTTTAAATAAAAATATTGATTCACTTTAAAAATACTCAAGATACAGCAGTGAACAAGGATATAGCAGTGTAATTTTTTTCTAATAAAAATTGATTCACTTAAATGCTCAAGATACAGCAGTGAACGAAAACAAGAAAATCCTGTCTTTATTGGGCATACGTTATTATGGTGGAGGGACGAGAGTGTGTGAATAATTAAATAGTTGGGGTGCGGAAAGATAGGGGGGTGGGAAATATCATGGGGTAGGAGTAGAGATTATGTACATCACTTTAACGAAAACCTTTATTGGGAAAATTATGCAACTTTATTAAAATATACAAAAATAGACGACACTAATTATTTTTAAGAAGCTACTAGCTAGTAAAAATAAGTGTTTTGTCTGTAATCAAATACTTAATAGCATAAAAACAGGGATAAAATTCAAGACCTGTTACATTAAGGGGAAAAAAATTGTATA
Organism: Piliocolobus tephrosceles; assembly: GCF_002776525.5. Lineage (NCBI taxonomy): Eukaryota > Metazoa > Chordata > Mammalia > Primates > Cercopithecidae > Piliocolobus > Piliocolobus tephrosceles. The sequence continues at coordinate 50,141,550 of NC_045443.1, forward strand.
TAAATTTGAAAACAATACCATGTAGTATTAATGCATAAGTTGTAAAAAATATCAAGCTGTGCATGGTAATTTTAACCACCCTTGTGATTGTTGGTGGGGGTAGGGAAAATTATGTTGTTACATCTGTAACATATTTCTTTTAAACAAAAAACTGAAATAAACATGGCAAAATATGACACTCACTAAACCTAAGTAATAGGTTCATAAGTTTGTTATAATGGCTTCTTTACTTTTCTGTATGTTTGAAATAGTTTAAGTAAAAACAGAACAACTTAAATTTACAAGCTCTTTGTTTTATTTTTTTGAGACAGAGTCTCGCTCTGTTGCCCAGACTGGAGTGCAGTAGCAATCCTGGCTAACTGCAACTTCTGCCTGCCAGGTTCAGGGTGTTCCTTGTGCCTCAGCTTCCTGAGTAGCTGGGATTACAGATGCACGCCACCACACCTGGCTAATTTTTGTATTTTTAAGTAGAGATGGGGTTTCACCATGTTGACCAGGCTGGTCTCTGACTCCTTATATCAGATGATCTGCCCACCCTGACCTCCCAAAATGCTGGGATTACAGGTGTGAACTATCGCTCCCAGCCACAAGCATTTTAATTTTGTGAGGTACCTTTTGAGCTTTGTACTAAATATAATTGAGGAAGCAGTAAGGGATATAATTCTTATTAGAGGAGAGTCCTTAACCTTTTAAGATGTAGAAGGAAGAAGAATGGGTCATAGGTCTGAAAGAAGGGTAAATCAGCAAGTTTATATCTGACTTCTTACATGACTTTGACACAACAAAGCCTTGGGGAGAACTACCTGAGGTGATTACTTCAGCATTTATGCAAGAGATTCTATTGTTAACAGGAAGAAATGGCTCTTGAAAGAAAAAGCAGACAATCAGACCAAGGGTCCTGTTTTGAGTCCAGGGGCATGACTTTTCTCACCTGAAACCTTGAATTTAGAGCAAGCAGGATGGATAACGAGTGAGTGTGCTGTTGTTATCCAAAGCTGCCCCAAAGTCAACTTAGTTAACCTGAATTAAAGATTCAGAGACTCCTATCCCAAGCATTAGGCCAAAAACAGAACCCTGAGGGGTGTTGGGGGGTATTACACTAAGTATTCCTATGAAATGTCAGTAATAGCATGTGCTGCTTTTCTCCAATATGGATCTGTGCTTTCTCAATAAATGCAAGCTTATCATAATTTCAGTATTATCCAGTAAAATCAAGTGTAAATCGCATCTCCAGAAATTAAACCACATTTCAAAATAAACACAGGGCTGATTTTCTTGTGTCCTGTTTTAGATCATTTCTATAATCATTTTACTAACATTAACATGTTCTTTAATATATAAAGTTTATAATACTAGGAAATGTTATGTCTGGTCAGTAAAAAGTATGTGGTTTCCAAAATGAAATCATTATTTATATTTAAAAGACAGTAGCCACAAGAAGAAGATCCCTGGCCTGGCACGGTGGCTCACGCCTATAATCCCAGCACTTTGGGAGGCTGAGGCGGGCGGATCATGAGGTCAGGAGATCGAGACCATCTTGGCTAACATGGTGAAACCAATCTCTACTAAAAATACACACACACACAAAAATTAGCCGGGGGTGGTGCTGGGTGTCTGTAACCCCAGCTACTTGGGAGGCTGAGGCAGGAGAATCGCTTGGACCCGGGAGGCAGAGGTTGCAGTGAGCCCGCGATTGTGCTACTGCACTCCAGCCTGGGCAACAGAGGGAGACTCCGTCTCAAAAAAAAGAAAAAAGAAAAAGATCCCTGTTTGGCCCCCGTATGTAAATTAATCAGCCTTATAAAATATTTGTAGGTTTTTTTAGTTAGTTAATTTATATTTAGAAATTCAGATTTATTTTTTTTAACATAAAAATCTGGGCTGCCAGCTTCTCTCAGAAAATTGGAAGATCCTAGCAACAGTCAACTGGAGCTAAACAGCAGCTATCCTTTTCACAGACAACTTAATGCTACCCAGTTTTCTGTCTGAGTTACTACATTTCTTTATACAGATTTCTAGTATTTAGGTTCCTCTGATACTGAAATGCACATGTGTGTGTAAAATATAGTTTATAACATAAACATTGCAACAAACGTCTTTGTACATGTATCTTTATCACACATCCAGTTACTTCCTTAGGATGAATTTCAAGAAATTAAATTTTTGGCCAAGAAGGGTATATACATTACTTCAAAGCTTTTCATGCACAGTTCTAATACAACTTTCAGTATTTATACTAATTTATTGATTTACTTACTTATTTTGAGAAGACGTCTCACTCTGTTGCCCAGGCTGGAGTGCCTTGGCACAATCTTGGATCAATGCAACCTCTGCCTCCCTGGCTCAAGTGATCCTTCCACCTCGTCCTCCTAAGGAGCTGGGACCACAGGCCTGCACCACCATGCCCGGCTAATTTTTTGTGTTTTTGATAGAGTTGTGGTTTCGCCATGTTGCCCAGGCTGGTCTCAAACCCCTGAGCTCAGACGATCCACCACCCTCAGCCTCCCAAAGTATATTGGTACTGTTTAAAATTATGATCAGCAGTGCAGAAATTGATTAAAGCTCCTAGACTTCAATAGAAAATTATGTCCTAGCCGGGTGCGGTGGCTCAAGCCTGTAATCCCAGCACTTTGGGAGGACGAGACGGGCGGATCACGAGGTCAGGAGATCGAGACCATCCTGGCTAACACGGTGAAACCCCATCTCTACTAAAAATACAAAAATTAGCCGGGCGAGATGGCAGGTGCCTATAGTCCCAGCTACTCGGGAGGCTGAGGCAGGAGAATGGTGGGAACCCGGGAGGCAGAGCTTGCAGTGAGCTGAGATCCGGCCACTGCACCCCAGCCTGGGCGACAGAGCGAGACTCTGTCTCAAAAAAAAAAAAAAAAAAGAAAATTATGTCCTGTTAGTCATATGTTGCATATATTGTTTCTCATTTTGTTTGCCTCTTAAATAAAGTAGTCTTTGTGGCTGGTTGTTATGGCTCAGGCCTGTAATCCCAACACTTTGGGAGGCCAAGGCTGGAGGATTGCTTAAGCCCAGCAGCCCAAGACCAGCCTGGGCAGCATAGAGAGACTCTGTGAGTGAGACAGAGTCTCACTCTGTCGCCAGGCTGGAGTGCAGTGGTGTGATCTCAGCGCAGCCTCCGCCTCCCGTGTTCACATATTCTCCTGTCTCAGCCTCCCAAGTAGCTGGGACTACAGGTGTGCGTCATCATGCCCAGCTAATTTTTGTATTTTTAGTAGAGACGGGGTTTCACCATGTTGGCCCGGATGGTCTCAATCTCTTGACCTCATGATCCGCCCACCTTAGCCTCCCAAAGTGCTGGGATTACAGGTGTGAGCCACCACGCCTGGCTAAAAAAATTTTTTTAATTAAAAAATAGGTGGTCTTTGGGATCACCATGGAAGATTCCAACTGTATTGTTTTAGTGTCTTGTGCTTTGTGGTTTTTTTTGTTTGTTTTGTTTTGTTTTTTGTTTTTGCATATAAACCTTTTCTCCTGGAAATTCATTATGGAATATTTAGGGATTTTTTTAATTTCCAACCCACCCTTCCCAAATTATTAGCTGAGCAACATTTATTTCACCTGAGAAACTTTTTGAAGAAATCAGAAAATTTAAATAAACACACATTCTTCCAAACTGGTGTGATAGCTTACTGTGTTTCTATTAATGATGTCAGAGAAAAGGGGATGGTGTTACTTGTCTCTTTTCTCTAGAGTATCGAGATCGTTATGATTCAGACCGGTATCGTGATGGGTATCGGGATGGGTATCGGGATGGCCCTCGCCGGGATATGGATCGATATGGTGGCCGGGATCGCTATGATGACCGAGGCAGCAGAGACTATGATAGAGGTAATTGTAAAACGTTTGTGTTGAATTGTTCTTTCAGTAACTTTTTTGCTTTTTTTTCCCTCTCTGCTGTGATGATTATAATTTGGGATATGTTTACAGGCTATGATTCCCGGATAGGCAGTGGCAGAAGAGCATTTGGCAGTGGGTATCGCAGGGATGATGACTACAGAGGAGGCGGGGACCGCTATGAAGACCGATACGACAGACGAGATGATCGGTCGTGGAGCTCCAGAGATGATTACTCTCGGGATGATTATAGGCGCGATGATAGAGGTAATAGTTTTCTTTTTACTTACTTCATGGAACAGAAACTGGGAAAACTACGGAAAATTTGTGATTGTTTTACAAACCACTGAGTTGGGCACAGATACAATGTGCGCATGGTACAGGAAGCAGCAAAGCATAGTAGAAAGAGCATTGGCTGGCCAGGCACAGTGTCTCACGCCTGTAATCCCAGCAGTTTGGGAGGCCGACGCAGGCGCATCATGAGGTCAGGAGATAGAGACCATCCTGGCTAATGGTGAAACCCCCTCTCTACTAAAAATAGAAAAAGTTAGCCGGGCGAGGTGGCGGGCGCCTGTAGTCCTAGCTACTCGGGAGGCTGAGGCAGGAGAATGGTGTGAACCCGGGAGGCGGAGCTTGCAGTGAGCGGAGATCGCACCACTGCACTCCAGCCTGGATGACAGAGTGAGACTTGGTCTCCAAAAAAAAAAGCACTGGCTAAGGATGACATCAGTGGAAATACAGCAGTCGAATTCCTTTCATCTCATATGCCTTCACAGATAGATTTTTCAGTTAAAATTTATCGAATAAACGGTAGAAATGGAAAAAAAAATTGCCAGATACTGTTAATGTTGTGATCTCAGTAAATTACACTTAAAGCAGATGGTTTTAGCTACATTTTTCAAGTGAGGGAAATGAAACTCAGATTAAATGTAGTCCTGTAGCCCATCATTGGTACTATGGGGTTAAAAACAGCATTAAGGGTAGGTGCAGTGACTCACACTTGTAATCTCAGCATTTTGGGAGGCCAAGGTGGGCAGATTATTTGAGGTCAAGCGTTCGAGAACAGCCTGGCCAACATGGTGAAACCCCGTTTCTACTAAAAATACAAAAATTAGGTGGCCGGAGCGGCACACACCTATCATCCCAGCTACTCGGGAGGCTGAGTCAGGAGAATTGCTTGAGCCCAGAGGCGGAGGTTGCAGTGAGCTGAGATCGCACCACTGCACTCCAGCCTGGGCGACAGAGTGAGACTGTCTCAAAAAAAAAAAAAAAAAAGCATTGCTGATTTCAGTACCATTATACCATAATAATTGATGTTCATTAATTATAAAGGTGAGATTTTGGTGCACCTATTCTAAAATTACGCCCCTAATACTATAAGATATAAAATGTAAACTGTTACAAATCTAAACTGTTAGAAAATACTAATAAATGGCCACCATTTGTGTTTGTTCTAACTTCAGTGATGTCATATAAAAGGTTATGGCATGTGTCCTAGAATTTTTTCTATCCTTTTTTTTTTTTT
>NC_045443.1:50147038-50165315 GCF_002776525.5 Piliocolobus tephrosceles
GGTTATGGCATGTGTCCTAGAATTTTTTCTATCCTTTTTTTTTTTTTGCGACGGAGTCTGGCTCTGTCGCCCAGGCTGGAGTGCAGTGGCCGGATCTCGGCTCACTGCAAGCTCCGCCTCCCAGGTTTATGCCATTCTGCCTCAGCCTCCCGAGTAGCTGGGACTACAGGCGCCTGCCACCTCGCCCAGCTAGTTTTTTGTATTTTTTAGTAGAGACGGGGTGTCACCATGTTAGCCAGGATGGTCTCGATCTCCTGACCTCGTGATCCGCCCGTCTCAGCCTCCCAAAGTGCTGGGATTACAGGCTTGAGCCACCGCGCCCGGCCCTTTTTTTTTTTTTTTTTTTGAGACAGAGTCTTACTCTGTTTGTTGCCAGGCTGGAGTGCAGTGGCACAATCTCAGCTCACTGCAACCTCTGCCTCCTAGGTTCAACCAGTTCTTTTGCCTCAGCCTCCTGAGTAGCTGGGGCTACAGGCGCACGGGGTTTCACCGTCACTAGTAGAGATGGGGTTTCACTATGTTGGCCAGTATGGTCTCGATCCCTTGACCTCATGATCCACCTGCCTCGGCCTCCCAAAGTGTTGGGATGACAGGTGTGAGCCACCGTGCCCGGCTGAATTTTTTCTATCTTTAACATCTTTGTATTAGTCCTAAACTTTGTGCCAATGGCTTTATATCCATCATCTCCTGTGATTCCCCAAGAAAGTAAAATCGATCTGGACAACTAATAAAACACAGTGAGACGACAAAATTATTCAGAGCCATATGGCAATTCTATTGCGGTGAAGTCTTTCCCCCTCCCTCAAAAAATGGTGAAGTCTTTACTCCTTCCTCAAAATAATAATAATAATAATAATTCAATGTTTGTTTAAAAAAAAAAAAAACTTAGGCCAGCGTGGTGCTTGCATTTGTGATTCCAGCACTTTGGGATGCCAAGGCAGGAGGATCACTTGAGCCCAGGAGTTCAAGACAAGCCCTGGCAATATAGTGAGACCCCATCTCTGCAAAAAATATAAAAGTTAGCTGAGTGTGGTAGCATGTGCCTGTAGTCCCAGTGTCTTAGGAGGCTGAGGTGGGAGGGTTGCTTGAGCCTGGGATGTCAAGGCTGCAGTGAGCCAAGGTCTCATTTCAGCTTGGGCAACATAGTGAGACCCTATGTAATAAATAATAAAAAAGGTTTTAAAAAACTATTTTTTTTTTTTTGAGACGGGGCCTCTCTCTTGCCGAGGCTAGAGTGCAGTGGCGCAATCTCGGCTCACTGCAACCTCTGCCTCCCGGGTTCAGGTGATTCTCATGCCTCAGCTTCCCGAGTAGCTGGGCGTGCCACCATGCCCGGCTAGTTTTTGTATTTTTAGTAGAGATGGGGTTTCACCGTGTTGGCCAGGATGGTCTCGATCTCTTGACCTCGTGATCCGCCTGCCTTGGCCTCCCCAAAGTGCTGGGATTACAGGTGTGCGCCACTGCGCCTGGCCAAAAAACTACATTCTTAAAAGCTATTTCCTCAAGCAAGAAGCCTAAAAATAATAACTAACATTTATTAACTGTTTACTCTGTTCCATCTGTGAGCCGAGTGCTTGTACAAGTATTGTTTAATCCTAAGACTTCTATGTGGTATAGGTAAAATTACAAGTTAGAAAAGTGGAGGCTCAGATGTGAGCTTCATGTTCTCCTTGACTTCTGACCTTTTCCTCTCTCACACTGTCCCTTACCTCCCCACCAAAAGCTGCATACCTGATTTTTTTTTTTCTCTTACCCCCAATTCCCTCTAAGATCTGCCCTCTTGTCTCTAGTCGCTGCTGCTACCTTTGTTGAAGCCTCATTGCTGCACCCACATTACTGGCCATTGCCTCCTAACAGAGTTCCCTTTCTTGCTCCGTTCTTCACATTGGCCCCAGTTGTCAGTTGTCTTTCTGGCATAAGATCTAATTACCTTATTCTCCTCTGTTTAGACCTTTCTAGTTTCCCCGGGACCTGGAAGATAGCCCTTTCTCTATACCTCTGACATACACGGGCCTTCACTGTTTGCCCACCATTTACTTTTTTTTTTTCCTTCTTGAGACAGGATCTCACTCTGTTGCCTAGGCTAGAAGTGCAGTGACATAATCATGGCTAACTGTAGCCTCAGCCTTCTGAGCTCAAGTGATCCTCCTACCTCATCCTCCCCAGTAGCTGGGACTATAGGTGCATGCCATATGCCTGGCTAATTTTGATATTTTTTATAGAGATGGGGTTTCTCCATGTTGCCCAGGCTGGTTTTAAACTTCCAAGTTCAAGTGATCCACTTGCCCTCGGCCTCCCAAAGTGCTGGGGTTACAGGCATGAGCCACTGTGCCCGGCTGTATTCTTTTATTAATATCTTAAATATCTGAAGTGAGCTACTTTTTCTGAGCCCTCGTTTTATCTTACAAAAGTGACAGGGCTATAATACAGATTTAAAATACGCCTAGGAACATATATAAACTGTTGACTTGAAGCCCTCGTAGAAAATTTAGATCTTGTTAAACAGTACCCTCTATCTACAGGTACTGTGTGCATACGTAGTAAAAGTATAAAGTCAAGTGTGGGCATAAAGTCACCATTTGTGGTTATTTAGAGGACAGAGTGCAGCTGGTCATGTCATCAGGAGGTTTTACCTCTTTGTTAAGGTTACATTACTTAAGTCAGGTGATTGTATACATAGGCTTTCTTTATATTCTCTGTATCTTTTGTATATCCAAAATATTTAGGACAAACAATGATTTTTAGAAATTTAACTTCCTTGAAACACTTAGGTTTCTCTTGAAAGTATTCTGACAACTTGAATCAAGGAAGAAATCAGGCTGCCTTAAGAGTTTATTTGTTCAGTGTTACGTGCTTTGCCCCATGAACCACCTGCCAAATTTATATTATACACAGAGACAAGGGTATAAGATTTAGAGTCTTCCTGGCTGGGCGTGGTGGCTTACACCTGTAACAGCACTTTGGGAAGCCGAGGCAAGCGGATCACTTGAGGTCAGGAGTTCAAGACCAGCCTGGCCAACTTGATGAAACCCCATCTCTACTAAACGTACAAAATTTAGCTGGGCGTGGTGCCACGTGCCTGTACTCCCAGCTACTCTGGTGGCTGACACAGGGAAATCAGGGAGGCAGAGGTTGCAGTGAGTTGAGATCACACCTCTGCGCTCCAGCCTGGGTGACAGAGCAAGACTATCTCAAAAAAAAAAAAAAAAAAGAACTAGAGTCTTCCATATCATATTGTATTAGTTCTTAACACACAGATTTTGAAGCAAGATACTTTCATCCAGTAGTTTAATGATGGTCAAAAATTTTTTCACATATAAAAGAAATCTTAATAGATTATTAATTTATCACTTTAAATATTTACCATTTTTAGTCTTTCCTGTGGTCTTGAACTACATCATGGATATGGTACAAGAGTAATTGAAGTTGATTGGTTTTTGTTTGTTTTGTTTTTTGAGATGGAGTTTGGCTTTTGTCGCCCAGTCTAGAGTGCAGTGGCACCGATCTCGGCTCACTGCAACCTCCGCCTCCTGGGTTCAGGTGATTCTTTTGCCTCAGCTTCCCGAGTAGCTGGGATTACAGGCATGTGCCACCACTCCTGGCTAATTTTCTATTCTTATTAGAGACTGGGTTTCTCCATATTGGTCAGGCTGTTTTTGAACTCCCAACCTCAGGTGATCTGCCCGCCTCGGCCTCCCAAAGTGCTGGGTTTACAGGCATGAGCCATTGCGCCCGGCCAGAACTTGGTTATTGATTGATTGATTGATTGATTGATTGATTGAGGAGTTTTGCTTTTGTTGCCCAGCCTGGAGGGCTGGAGTGCAGTGGTGCTATCTCAGTTCATTGCAACCTCTGCCTCCCAGGTTCAAGTGATTCTCCTGCCTCAGCCTCCTGAGTAGCTGGGATTACAGGCATGCACCACCATGCCAGGCTAATTTTTTATTTTTAGTAGAGATGGGGTTTCTCCATGTTGGTCAGGTTGGTTTCGAACTCCCGACCCCAGGTGATCTGCCTGCCTCGGCCTCCCAAAGTGTCAGGATTACAGGTGTGAGCCACCACACCCGGCCTAAGCTAGCATTTTTTTTTTTTTTTTTTTTTTTTTTGAGAGACAGAGTCTCTATTGCCCAGGCTGGAGTGCAGTGGCGCAATCTCAGCTCACTGCAAACTCTGCCTCCCGGGTTCACGCCATTCTCCTGCCTCAGCCTCCTGAGTAGCTGGGACTACAGGTGTCCGCCACCGCGCCTGGCTAATTTTTTGTATTTTTAGTAGAGACGGGGTTTCACCTTGTTAGCCACGATGGTCTCGATCTCCTGACCTCATGATCCACCCGCCTCGGCCTCCCAAAGTGCTAGGATTACAGGCGTGAGCCACCGCACCCGGCCTAAGCTACCTATTTTCTAATGATGTCCTATTTGCTTTCTGCGGATTGGTTAGGCCACTAACTTGAATCTCATATAGCATTTCATAGGAGTCATATCTGGGAATCTGGCTTTCAGCCATCAGCTTCTGACAATTTGGAAAACTATTACTTAAAGTTTCATTTAACTTAGGTCCCCCTCAAAGACCCAAACTGAATCTAAAGCCTCGGAGTACTCCTAAGGAAGATGATTCCTCTGCTAGTACCTCCCAGTCCAGTCGAGCTGCTTCTATCTTTGGAGGGGCAAAGCCCGTTGACACAGCTGCTAGAGAAAGAGAAGTAGAAGAACGGCTACAGAAGGAACAAGAGAAGTTGCAGCGTCAGCTGGATGAGCCAAAACTAGAACGACGGCCTCGGGAGAGGTAGGTTGTCTCCTTGATAGATATCCCATCTGGGAATCCAGTGGTTCTTAATGGGGGCATTACATTCCCAGGGGCATTTGGGAAATTTGTGTTGTTATCATATCACTGGTTGTCACTGATGAGCATTTAGTGGGCGTGGCTGGGGGTGTTAGTATGCAGTGTTAGGGACAGTTTTACACAATGAAGAGTTGTTTCCTGTCCATCACAAAAGTGTTTACTGTTAAAAGCTGGTAATGGCTGGGCGTGGTGGCTCAAGCCTGTAATCCCAGCACTTTGGGAGGCCGAGACGGGCAGATCACGAGGTCAGGAGATCAGGAGATCGAGACCATCCTGGCTAACACGGTGAGACCCCGTCTCTACTAAAAACTACAAAAAACTAGCCGGGCGACGTGGCGGCGCCTGTAGTCCCAGGTACCTGGGAGGCTGAGGCAGGAGAATGGCGTGAACCCAGGAGGCGGAGCTTGCAGTGAGCTGAGATCTGGCCACAGCACTCCAGCCTGGGTGACAGAGTGAGACTCCGTCTCAAAAAAAAAAAAAAAAAAAAAAAAGCTGGTATTGCATCTAAAAGGTTAGAGACCTCCTATAATAAGTAATTGCCCTGAAAAACTAGGCTTGGTAGTGAATGGCTTGTAGAACTGTGTTAATAGTAAAGAAGGGCAGTATTGTAGATTATGTAGGATAGTGTTCTTAACTGTATTAGTTGATTCTTGCTGAAGTAATTAGGGCCAAAGTGTGTCTTACTGTCTAGCTTTCAAATAGTTTGAGGAAAAGATACATTTATATGCACATACACCTATAGATGAAGCAAGTGTGGTAGAATATTAATAAATGATGGTTCTTGAGAGGTCAGCATGGGTCTAAGGTGGCCTTCATTGAGCCAGGCATAATGTGTATTTTGTGAAATCTCTCGTACAGACACCCAAGCTGGCGAAGTGAAGAAACTCAGGAACGGGAACGGTCAAGGACAGGAAGTGAGTCATCACAGACTGGGACCTCCGCCACATCTGGCAGAAGTAAGTCAGACCAGGGTGGGTATTGTGTTATTGCCGTTTTCCATAAACTATCCATAACCAAATTATGCAGAGACTTTGCAGTATTTAAATTCAGTCATGAACTCTTTATATGAGTTGCATGGGCCAATTGGAGTTTCATGTCTTCTGCTCCAAAGAATTTGAGGAATGGGTACCAGAGTAGACCTAGATGATCTGCTTAATAATCTACCACTGAACCGGATACTTGACTGTTAGGTTTGTCCCTTCATTTTATGTCCTTTTTTTTTTTTTTTTTGGTGTATTTTCATTTTATGTCTTGACATCTTAGAATGTTGTTTATTCAGAACAGTCAAAGGCTTGGAGTTTCATATGAGCTGTCCCAAGACCAACCTTTTTTGAGGTTATCACCAGAGCAGTGTTCTCAAGCAGTGTTATTACTGGTTGATCAAGCACTTTTAGTGTTTTAGAAACCTAAATGGTTCAATTGTAATACCTCCCTTCCCTTACCATGATGTGTTTTTGTTTTGTTTTGTTTTGAGATAGGGTCTTACTCTGTCACACAGGCTGGAGTGCAGTGGCATTATGATGGCTCACTGCAGCCTCACCTCCTGGACTCAAGTGATCCTCCCACCTCAGCCTCCCTAGTAGCTGGGACTGTAGGCATGCACCACTACACCGAGCTAAATTTTATTTATTTATTTATTTATTTATTTATTTTTGAGATGGAGTCTCGCTCTGTCTCCCAGGCTGGAGTGCAGTGGCACGATCTCGGCCCATTGCAAGCTCTGCCTCCCGGATTCATGCCATTCTCCTGCCTCAGCCTCCCAAGTAGCTGGGACTACAGGCGCCCGCCACCACGTACAGCTAATTTTTTGTGTTTTTAGTAGAGACGGAGTTTCACCGTGTTAGCTAGAATGGTCTCGATCTCCTGACCTCATGATCTGCCTGCCTCGGCCTCCCAAAGTGCTGGGATTACAGGTGTGAGTCACTGTGCCTGGCCTATACCCAGTCAAATTTTTGTAGAGATGGTTTCCCCATGTTGCCCAGGCTGCTCTCAGCCTCATAAAGTGCCAGCCACTGTGATGTTTTTTAAGGTCTTTCCTCCCACCTCTAAATTGATTTGTACTTGCATTTCTTTTATTTATTTATTTGTTTATTGAGACGGAGTTTTGCTCTGTCACCAGGCTGGAGTGCAGTGGCACAATTTTGGCTTACTGCAACCTCCGGCTCCCTGGTTCAAGCAGTTCTCCTGCCTCAGCCTCCTGAGTAGCTAGGATTACAGGTGAGCACCGCCATGCCCAGCTAATTTTTTGTATTTTTAGTAAAGATGGGGTTTCGCCATGTTGGCCAGGATTGTCTCCATCTCTTGGCCTCATGCTCTGCCCTCCCTGGCCTCCTAAAGTGCTGGGATTACGGGCATGAGCCACTGCTCCCAGCCTAGTTTTTTATTTTTAAGACAGGGTTTCATTCTCACCCAGGCTGGAGTGCAGTGGTGCGATCATAGCTCACTGCAGCCTCCAACTCCTGGCCTCAAGCAATCCTCTTGCCCCGATATCCCAAGTAGCTGTTACGACGGGTGCATGCAACCATATATGGCTAAATTAAAAAAATTTTTTTTTAGAGATGGCGTCTCACTACAGTCCCCAGGCTGGTCTCAAACTCCTGGCTTCAAGCAACCCTGCCTCAGCCTCCCAAAGGAGGCTCATTGTTTTGAGAAGACACGTATTACCTTTTTAAAAAAACACACGTGTAGGTTGTTGTTTTGTTTTTTGAGATGGGGTCTCACTCTGTCAGCCAGGCTGGAGTGCAGCGATACGATCACAGCTCACCTCATCATCCCTAGTAGCTGGGACTACAGGCAATGCCACACTCAGCTAATTTTTCTATATTTTGTAGAGCTAGGGTTTCACCATGTTGTCCAGGCTAGTCTGAAACTCCTAGGCTGAAACAATTCCCCCCACCCCCACAGCCTCCCAGTGTCCTAAGATTACAGGCGTGAGCCACTGCACCCAGCCAGTAGGCTGTTTTTCATAAATGTGATTGCATCATAGTCCATGTGTGTTGAGTTTTAAGTTGAAGTTGAGCAGTGGTTACTAGAGTTTCGGGTTTCATCATAGGTCCTCTTCACATATATATATTCTCCAGGTCAAGACACTTTAACATTGAGAATACAGAAAGGCTGTCAAGGATATTCATTCCTAAAAAGGTCAGATGGCTGGGTGTCCCTTAAGTTGTATATATGGTCATTATTTTTCCTATTTCTCTGTGCATCAGTAAGACATTGTTTTGGAAATACTTGTAAACCACTGGTTTAGGGATAAATCCATCTTTGGGAGCCAAAACTTGGATGTGAACCATTTTCCACACTATTGAGATCCTGGTAGATGCATGAGCATCTGCAGCCTGATAATTTGATCTTTTCACTCTGGCTTCACAGATGCACGAAGGAGAGAGAGTGAGAAGTCTCTAGAAAATGAAACACTCAATAAGGAGGAAGATTGTCACTCTCCAACTTCTAAACCTCCCAAACCTGATCAGCCCCTAAAGGTAATGCCAGCCCCTCCACCAAAGGAGAATGCTTGGGTGAAGCGAAGTTCTAATCCTCCAGCTCGATCTCAGAGCTCAGACACAGAGCAGCAATCCCCTACAAGGTGAGTCAGCTTGGAAACAGTAGTTGGTTAGCTGTGCAGATTCTAAAATACTGTGATGTAATGACAGAAGATGCCCTACAGGATGCCAGCATTGTATAGCGCCTTATAAGTTATGCTGGCTTTAGTCTCTTAGTGTGCTGGAATTGGCTCATAAGACCTAGTTGTTCCATTTTCTGGAGTTTTGATAGACAGTTGACATCACTTTGGTAGCTTGAAATCAGCTATGATGGGAGTACTAGTGCCGCACAAATCTGCAAATATAAGTCAGAGGCTTGAGCCCAGGAGGTGGAGGTTGCAATGAGCCAAGATGTGCCATTGCACTCCAGCTTGGGCGACAGAGTTAAGACTCCAAAAGAAAAGAAAATAGCAATACTAATCCTGCATGATGTGATGATTAGAAAGCATATGGCATTCAGTGTTCAAATTACTGCTTTCATTGCTTTCTTTCCCGTATTTTAATGTTCCATAACGTTGAGTATGATTTTGTTTTCTGTAAAGCTTACCTACTGCATTTGGAGCATGATTATAAGTTTCTTGGCTGTTTTCTTCCTGAAACAACTGATGAATGTGATTACCTGTTTTCCTTCTAGTGGTGGGGGAAAAGTAGCTCCAGCTCAACCATCTGAGGAAGGACCAGCAAGGAAAGGTGAGCTCATAGTATGGGAAATAGGTTTTTCACCTAGAAGCCTAAATAAAAAGGCCTCCAAAATTAGATTTTGAAGAGCAGTGTGTCTTGCACCTGATACTGTGTTAAGAGTTCTTGGGTTGGCCGGGCACGGTGGCTCACACCTGTAATCCCAGCACTCTGGGAGGCCGAGGTAAGCAGATCACAGGTCAGGAGTTCGAGACCAGCCTGGCCAACATGGCAAAACCCCGTCTCTACTAAAAATACAAAAAGAGTAGCCGGGTGTGGTGGCACATGCCTGTAATCCCAGCTACTGGGGAGAGGCTGAGGCAGGAGAATTGCCTGAACCCGGGAGACGGAGGTTGCAGTGAGCTGAGATGGCCCCACTGCACTCCAGCCTGGGCGACAGAGCAAGACTCCGTCTCAAAAAATAAAATAAAAATAAAAAAAAAGAATTATTGGGTTATCTACCTTTTCTTGCCAGTAGAGGGGAGGAATGGCCTCTTTGGAGAAAATATGAAACCCTGCCCTTTCCTGGTAGAACATTTCTTTGACAGGAGGAGAAAAAAGTTGGAAGGAAATTAACACTTTCAGTCCAGATTAGAAATGTCACCATCAGCAAGGCCAAGGTCACTACAGAGCGTCATAGTCTTTATTTCCAGCTTGCTTTTCATGATGGCACATCCCTACATGGAACTTTTTAGTGGATTTTGTTTGGTTTTTGTATTTTTGTGTGCTATAGAGGATGTGGAAAGAAGGGCTTCAGGAAGGAAGGCTGGGTTGGGGTGAGGTTAGTTTCCCTCAGTACATGTGGGCACAGTTTTCTTCAGCTTAAGGGAAATCTTAGGAGATGGACATTGATAATTTTACTTGCCTTAATTTGTTTACATTACTGCTCAAGCAGATGAAAATAAAGTAGATGGGATGAATGTCCCAAAAGGCCAAACTGGGAACTCTAGCCGTGGACCAGGAGACGGAGGGAACAAAGACCACTGGAAGGAGTCCGATAGGTATGCTTGTTCTCTTTTCATTATCATCTTTCCTCTGATCCACATGTTTGTGTAATTAAGAAATTAAGTTCTTGGTTCTCAAAGCACTGTCAGATCTCTCATTGTGAGCAAACTAAAGTCAGCCAACGCAGTTAAGATTCTGAAAATCTAGAAGTAATACATCATCCAGACAACAAGGACTGTTGACTAGAGATGCCTGTTCAGTGCCTTGAAACTGCATGCATGCACGTATTTGTATCCTTTCCTAAAGATGTGGTTTTATGCTTACGTCTCTGCAGGAAAGATGGCAAAAAGGATCAAGACTCCAGATCTGCACCTGAGCCAAAGAAACCTGAGGAAAATCCAGCTTCAGTAAGTGTTGAAGGCTGCTCCCTTCAACACTCCCTTCAATACTTCTAAGAAAAGTATTTTTCTTAGAATACTTTTTGCCGTTGGACTCCTTTCCATTTGGAATACAACGAAGTGTTTGGAAATAAGACATTGGTCTTTATCTGAAATAGCACAAGAAGTTTAGCTTTTTCCTGGTTTCTGCCTTCCTTTGTTCTCATCCCTTCTGCAAGGTGTAGAGGTGGTATGGGACTACAGTAAGATCACATGTGCCTCTGACCCTCTTCCCTAGCTCCTCTCCAGTGGACAATGCTGATGACCAAGCAAGTGGGTGTCATCTGACTATCATTCCCCATTGCCAAAGGATCAGTATTCTGTGTCTTGGGTTTTGATGTGATAATTCAAGGCCTTCATTATCCTGTCACTCTCGTTGTGTTACAGAAGTTCAGTTCTGCAAGCAAGTATGCTGCTCTCTCTGTTGATGGTGAAGATGAAAACGAGGGAGAAGATTATGCCGAATAGACCTCTACATCCTGTGCTTTCTCCTAGTTTCTCTCCACCCTGGAACATTCGAGAGCAAATCAAAACCTCTATCCAGACAAGACAAAATAAAACTCACCATCTCCTGAAGACCTTTCTTACCTTTTTTTAAAAACAAAAAATGAAATTATTTTGCATGCTGCTGCAGCCTTTAAAGTATTGAAGTAACTGGAGAATCGCCAATATAGCCAGAGAGAAAGGGACTACAGCTTTTTAGAGGAAGAGTTGTGGTGCGTTATGTCACCACACAGTTGCCAGTGTGATTAGGTGCCTAGGGGCCTCCATTTAGCAGAAATGGTAATGACAGTGATATAACGTCTGGAACCTGGTTGGGCAGTAGGGGAGGGAGGTAGAAGGAAAATTGTGAGATTTCTACCTTTTAGTTTTTATCCTATTGTGGCATATATGAATTCTCAAAACATTATCTGAATAAATTTTCCACTCTTGGAAAGGTAGATTTAGCCTCAAGTTGTTTTAGTCTCCAGGAGGCTGCCAGCCCCTCCTCTTATTTAATTCTGAGTTTTGGGGGCCAGCCTAGGGGGAATTTTTTTTTTAACCCCCCAGGGGGGTAGTTGGGAGTGAGACTATAGGCCATAAAGAATAGGACTGCATTGGACCAAAATAAATGGGAAAATCGTGGTTTGAAAAGAAGCTTTTGGGAAGTGATGAGTCATTTTGCACCAGGTAATAGGGGAAAATTGTGTGACCTACATCAAACACACGAATGGTTATTTCCTGGAGCCGGAAGCACTTGGGGGTCGTGGTAATTCCCAGTGTTTTCTGTGTCCTAGTTTTACCCTTCCTAAACACTGTCCTTTTTGAAAGTTTGAATATATCCACATTCTGTTGAAACCTTGAAACTAAAAACTTAAGACTCTTGTCGTCATCTTAAGTTCTTCGTGCTACTCTTAACCTCCCAAAAAGCAGTCTCTTAAGTCACATAGATGATGTCTTGGGCATTTTCTCTCTCAGCCATGGAGAGTTGTGAAAGGAAGAATCGCTGCTTTTCTCAAGCAAATCGGTTTCTTGATGTCTTTTGGTTCTCACTCCTTGCCTGCTCCTGATGCTTTGACCCCTTTTATAGATCAGAGTGCTCTAGAATAATGGATGATCTTGGATGGTGGATAAATAGGGACAGGGACAGTTAAATTGGGAGCCTTTTTTACTACCTTGATGGGTTTTTCCCCCCAAGTTTCCTTCTCCACTGAAATGCTACACCAATGCTTATTGGATTCATGAGGTAGCCAGACCAATGTGTTGTTTTTCTTTATTATTATTATTTTTAAAGCTTCCCTTGAGAGAATAAATGGTAATGGAGAGAACTATTTAACAAGGTCCTGGTTTCTCTTGCAACACAGTAGCTAAACTTGCCTGCTTGTATGTGCATTTTTGTAGGGATCGGCTTGGTAGACAGTATTAGCGGAGAAACGACACCTTGATCTTGGTTTGCAAGCCCGTCTCCCATCAGTCCTAGATTAGGCCCTGTTCAGCCATGCAGGGGTGTTGGTTTATGCGTGCTGCAGCAGTGGGCATAATATAATTTACCCAGTTGACAAAGGTGTGTACCAAGTGAATTTAAATAATTGGTGTGGATTGGCCAGTAGCTAAGAAGTGGGCTTTTAAAGAGTGTTGAACATTAAAAGGTTGTTTTTTTTTTTTTAAAAAAAAAAGGAAAAACCATTGATTGTAGATAATGAAAAGCTAGGGTTTGCCCTCTTCATGTCTACTCTCCTTCCAAATAGTTATATCCAAAACTGTTTTTCCCTCTCCCCTGCCTTGTCTCCCCTATTAAAATAGAAATGGGGATTAATGTCCCGCTCCTGAATACATGTAAAATTTGTACAAAAATATCTTCTATGAAAATGATTTGTAATCTGTAGACTTATTACCTGGGAGATGTCTTGATGTAAAATCCCATCCTTTGGGTTGTGGGTTTTTTGTTTTCTCCAAATAAATCTGATCTTTAAAGTTCATTGTAATGCTGAAATTCTTTGACATATACTCTGCACTCCCAGTGGTTTTTACTGGAGTCGTTGACCACCCGTTCCTCCTTCCCCCACCATCTCTTAAGTTTTCATTTGGCATTGGATACCATATTGTCCAAGGTCAGAGGGTGGGGTTACAAGGGAATCCATTTCAGTGTTCATTGAGGCCCAGTAATACAGTTTGCATCCTAGCTCCCCTCTTGCTTTTTTTTTTGGCCTGGTGTTAATTATTTAATCACCTGGATGTGCTTGCAGTCTATTTCCTGTACTGTTCATTTTAATCAAGATGTGGGAACTCTTAAGAATGAATCCTTGTGTCCCTGGGGCAGTTCCCTCATGATTTCCCTCCCTCCCTTCAGCAATCTGGAGAGGTGCTGCTCCCTTGAGTCAACACCGCACTGGTGGACCAGAGATACTGGTGACAACCTGGTCAAGGTTACCAGAACAGAGGCTTACAGACTCTGGGAATTTTCCAAACAGCTAGGGACAGACTGGTCATTGTTGCAAGGCAGGAAAGGGGTTAGGACAGTGGCAGAGAATCCCTAAGGTCACAAGGAGGTGGAGCATACAAAGGAGCCCGGGAAAACCTCAGTCAACAATTTTGGGGATTTAAGGCCAAGAGGAGGAGCCAGTTAACACAAATGGCATTTCCCCGCTAATTGGAGCAGCTGCTCTTCTAGTTTCTGGCCAGTGCATTTTTCTCTGTTTTCCAAAATTGGCAAACTTGAGGGATATGAGACTCAGCTGTGATGATGTGAAGGCTTTTCAGTGTGCCTTTAGGTGCCCCTATTGTCCAGGCTGCCTGGGGAACCTACAAGGTAATGCTTGTTCACTGCCTCTCTACCACTGGAATCAGTTTCAGTCACATTCTCCAAGCTTTTGTTTCAAGCCACTCTCTTAGTTGTGCAATACTGAGTTCTAGGTAATTGATGGAAAGAAGGAACAAAAATAGGAAAGGCTTGTTGAAAGAGGTTTATGATGGCTGTGTACAGAAAGGGTATAGAGGAAGGCCCTGTGTATGGCCACATCCTCATTTAAAAAGTGTGTGGCCAGGTGCGGTGACGCACAGCTGTAATCCCAGCACTCTGGGAGGCCAAGGAGGGCAGATCACATGGTCAGGAGTTCTAGACCAGCCTGGCCAATATGGTGAAACCCTGTCTCTACTAAAAATATGAAAATTAGCCAGGCGTGGTGGCGCACACCTGTAGTCCCAGCTACTCAGGAGGCTGAGGCAGAAGAATCACTTGAACCCGGGAAGTGGAGGCTGCAGTGGACCGGGATCGTACCACTGCACTCCAGCCTGGGTGACAGAGCAAGACTGTCTCAAAAAAAGAAAAGATGTGTGTTAGCGGTGCATGCTTGCTCACACCTGTAATCCCAGCACTTTGGGAGGATGAGGCAGGAGGATCGCTTGAGCCTAGGAGTTTGAGACCAGTCAGGGCGACATGGCAAGACCCTTCTCTCTCTTTTTTTTTTTTTTTTTTTTTGAGACGGAGTCTCGCTCTGTCGCCCAGGCTGGAGTGCAGTGGCCAGATCTCAGCTCACTGCAAGCTCCGCCTCCCGGGTTCACGCCATTCTCCTGCCTCAGCCTCCCGAGTAGCTGGGACTACAGGCGCCCGCCACCTCGCCCGGCTAGTTTTTTGTATTTTTTAGTAGAGACGGGGTTTCACCGGGTTAGCCAGGATGGTCTTGATCTCCTGACTTCGTGATCCGCCCGTCTCGGCCTCCCAAAGTGCTGGGATTACAGGCTTGAGCCACCGTGCCCGGCCGGCAAAACCCTTCTCTACAAAAAATAGAAAAATTATCCAGGTATGGTGATGTATGCCCATAGTCGCAGCTACTCGGGAGGAAGGATCACTTGAACCCAGGAGATCAAGGCTGCAGTGAGCTGTGATCACACCACTACACTCCAGACTGGGCAACAGAGCAAGACCCTGTCTCAAAAAAAAAAAAAAACAGTGTGGGTCCACCCAGAAGCCTCCCAGCTGCAGAAGTGGACCCAGGACTGGTCAGGCCTCATTGCCAACCTCTTGTAAACCTTTAACTACTGGACAAGTAGGGGGAAAGTGCAGGTGCAGTATCCTACTTCACAAGGGCTAACTTGAGGCTGGTTAGATCCCACGTGTATCCCAGTCCACATTAGCCTAGTTTCTTCTCAATAGAATCAAACACTATACTCTGGATCCCAAGGCACTAGGGTCCCAGTTCGTGCTGAGGGCGTCGCCTCAAGTGCTACGCGAGCTCACAGCATCTGGTTTCTCAGTAAGTGAGAGAGCTACACATCTGCTCCTGGGAAGCATTATTTGTCAAATAAGCCTTGTTTCTCAGCAACCATTGTAGTCCCCAGGGCCACAAGTAAAGAGGGACTTGCCTTCCCTTACCCTCCCCCAAAAGAAATTTGGAAAAGACGAGCTGAGCTGCTCCCCGCCCAGCTGCAGCAACCTCCTGCTTGGACAATACACCCTCTGTCCTCAGCCAGGAGATCCGCCTCTGGAGTTGGCTCTGCCCCTTCCCCCACTCTTCCTGGTTCCCAGCACCCAAACCCTCTACTGGAGTTCTCCTGACCCAGTGGTCTCCAGCCAGAACAGTCCCACACCTTCAAATCCTCCCCCTACAGTCCCTGCACCCCAAGGATCTGAGCATATTCAGTAACAGGCATGGGGTCACCCCAGACCATGGAAGAGGGGATTCCACCTTCAGTGCCAAGATGGACCACCCTCTGCATAGTCAAGGTAAGAAAACCTGTGTGGACGGAGGCCAGAGGTGTTCCTGAAATTATTTGGCCTTTATTAATATCAACCTGGCTTTCTCCTCCTCTCCTCCCTCCTCTCTGAAGCTCCTGCTGCTGTGAGCTGGAAATCAGGATGCCTGGCTGGCCCATGAACCTCTCATTTTTGTTTCACTCCCACCAAGCTACCTCCTGCATAACTTGTTATTCTCAGCCTTTCTCATCAGCTTCCTTCCTGCAGCTCCCTTCCCCACTATCCCCAGTTTGAGAGTAGGAATCAAGCCAGAGCTGGGAGTTGGGCCACCCATCTTGTGACCCTTTTCCAATTCCTTGGAACCTTAAAGTTCCTCTCATGGGCCTGCCAGGCAGCAGCAAAACCAGCATGTGTGAGGTTCTAGCCCTTACCCCTCACCTCTCTGGGGTCCAATCAAGTTCCTCTTTGAGTCCCAGTCTCTCCAATGGTAACTTTAGAGCTTAGGTAAAGGTACTACCACAGCATCCATTCCAGGGCCCAGCCAAAGACCCTAAGGAATGCTGGGAAGAGCAAGATGTTAAAAGAGCTGGTTGAAGGCTCCAAAGACATGAACACATTTAATTATCTCGTGTATCTCGATGACATAATCAAATCTGGCCAAAATTCATGGGACAACCTTCAGCCCTGCCCTTTCTCCAGGAGCCTCCAATCCCTGCCACTCTCCTCGGGATTCCCCTAACTCTTGCCTCTCGCCTCCTCCCAGTGCCTCCCTACTCGTTCCTGCCTGGCTCCCCCCACCCCCTCCTCTCCTGTCCCCAGTGCCCAGTGACTCCCACTGCTCTAACCTCTGAAACTGTCTATTGAACACCAACTCAACCAAGAGCAGTAAGATCAAGGCTTCCCAGTCCCAACCATATCCACCCCTCCCAAATGCCAATTTCTGGGTGGGGGGGACACACCGTCATCACGCACTTCTTTACAGACTCTTCTTCCCTGCTGCAAGATTGGAATCAGGTGCTCCGCCCCCTGGAAATGAGAACCAGTCTTCTCAGCCTTTGCCAAAGACAAGATGAGCACAGAAGGGACCCAGCTGAGATGAGACAGGGAGGGAAAGAAGGCCTTAGAGCCAGTGGTACTGGCTGCTTTGGGCAGGCACTGGGCATTGAGCCCTGGGCACTGGGTTCTCAGAATCCCAACCTCCCTTCCCCCGCCCCTTTTCATCATGGAAAATCCAGTAGGGAGGGTGAAGGAGGGAGAAAGTTTCAGGAAGTGCTCACTGCTAAAGGACGCTCGGGAATGTAGGAATGGCAATAGGTTCTGAACTTCTAGGAAGATATCCCCTACCTTATCCCTATCCTCCACCTTCCCCTCCAGGGTGGCACGACTCGAACCTGCCCTAGGGCCCATTAGCTCCATTCCATGAAGTTCCTATCCAGTACCAGGCACTGCAAAAGAAGAGAACGAAGTCAGACCATAGAAAGAACTTCCATCTCCATTTGGAAAGGCTGGACTCAAGTTAAATGTAAGGAAGACCTTCTCAGAGGTCTCCTGCAGGGTGGGAATGACGGTCCAGCTCTTTCAAAACAGGGCAACAATGGGCCAGGCATGGTGGCTCACGTCTGTAATCCCAGCACTTTGGGAGGCCGAGGAGGGGGAATCGCTTGGGCTCAAGAATTGGAGACCAGCCTGGACAACAAAGCGAAACCCCATCTTTATAAAAAATTAGCTGGGCGTGGTGGCGCCCGTCTGTAGTCCGAGCTACTAGGGAGGCTGAGGTGGGAGGATCGCTTGAGCCTGGGAGGCAGAGGTTGCAGTGAGCCGAGATCGCGCCACTGCACTCCAGCCTGCGCGACAGAGACTCCATCTCAATGAATAAATAAAGCAGGGCACTGGATGGGATGGCTGGAGCTGCTTGCGGGTGGAGATGGGGGCTTGAGCCTGATGGAGAGGTCCTCAGCTGTGAATCCTTTCAGAATACTAGCCCAGGAGGTCTCCTGTGAGGCAGAGGACCAGGGAAGGGTGTCCAGCGACTTGGGCCAAAAGTAACACCAGGTGTCTTCACCTGATTCAGGCGCCCGCCTGGGGCAGGGGACGCTAGCACCACCAGGGTAGGCCACGGGTGGTCCTCCCAGGTCAGGCCCAAGCCAGGTACACTCCCGTGGGGAGGGTGAGAGGTTGAGGCTGCGCGAGGCAGTTCCCTGTCCCCTTGTTCCTAGTTCCTTCTGGACCTACGCGCACCGTTTCTTCTGCGTCTCTCTGGCTCGCGTGTTTCTTTTTGCCTGTGTCCCGCCGGGTCAGGCTCTCCCCGTCTCTGAGACTTTCCCGTCCCCGTGTCCTCCGCGGCCGTCTCTCTCCAACTCTCTCTCCCCCTCTCTGCCACTTCCTGTCTCCAGTATGTGCCTGGTGCGGCCCGGCTGGCCGTCTGCGCACCCTTTTTCCCCTCGGCTCTTTGTGAGTGTGGGTTCGCGGGAGAAGGTGGGGAGGAGAGGAGGCCGAGGGGCGGGGAGCGGGCGGAACGTGGGGATTGGAGCCGGGAGGGAGGAGGAGGAGGAGCGGGCGGCCACGGGCGCGGGCGCGGGACGCGGGGCGCGGCGGGGGCGGGAGGGAGCCCAGCCGAGCGCGGCCGCCGGCTCCCGCCGCCGCCGCCACCGCCGCCGCCTCCGCGT
>NC_045443.1:50165715-50181622 GCF_002776525.5 Piliocolobus tephrosceles
CCGCTCCGCGCGGGCACGGGCGGGATGGGCTGGCCCGGGGGCTCCCCCTGCTGCTGCCCCGCCCCGCCGCGCCCCCGCCCCGCCGGGCGCCCCCCGCAGGTGAGTGGCCGCGCCGCGCTGCGCGGGTGGCGGCCTCTGCGTCACGGCCGCGCGGGCAGTGCCAGGGGCGGGCGCCAGGGGGCGCGGGGCCGCCGGAGGTCGAGAGGGCGCGGGGCGCGGCCCGGGACTGAGGCTGGGGACTCTGGCTGGCCGCGGGGAGCTGGGAGCAGCTGGAGGCCGGGACAGTGACTAGGGGGCGGGGCGCGGCCGCGGTCCTACTCGATCAGGCTGCCACACCTTCCAGCACCCGGGGCGCATGGGGCCGCGAGCCGTGCCACACACGCAGGCCCGGGACCCGGCAGCAGCGGGGAGCAGCGCCCGGGACCCGGCCTGGTTTTCCTTTCCTGCTTCACATGTGGGACATTGAGTCCCAAGCGGGCACAGATGAGGCTACTTCGACTCGCCAGCCCCGTTCTGCGACCCCCTTCCTTCTCTGCACCCATCCTCCAGACCCTTCTGGGCACACCCCCGGAGCCGCCGCCCTCCCTCGCTCCTTCCCTGGGCCTTACCCCTCCTCCGCGGCGGCCGGGCTCCCAGCCTCCCTTCCAACCACAGCTATTTCCAGGAAGGGGGGTGTGGGTGGAGGGGGTTCTCCAAACAAACCCAAGACTTCGGAGAAAGAGGGGGCCCGGCTAGGGGAGGAGTTGACAGGCTCTGGAATGTTACAGGCGGGAGGAGGGTGAGGGTCCAAGTGGGTCTAGTGATGCCTTCCCAGCCCTCCTCAAGTGAGCTACTTTTCCCCTCGGGACTGGCTCATAGGGATTCCATCCCTGCCTCCCTTCCGAGGTGCGAGTGCCACAGGATGGGAGGGACTCACAGCCACAGAGGATCCTGACCACCCCACCCCTCACCGGACTCACTGCTTGGGCATCTCCTTGCAGGGTCTGGGTGGGGAATGTGAGACCAGTGAAGGTGACAGGATGTCTGGGGACCTGTTCCAGGTGAGGGGACTTTCAGCCCCTATGGAGGCAGCAGGAGAGCGAATCCTGTAGAGGAATCCTGGTCAGGGCCATGTGCCATAGAAGGTGGGACTGGACAGAAAAAAGCCACCCCCACCGCCCACCTTGTCACACTGCCCCATCTCCCCCAAGCAGGGCTGGGGGCTGGACAAGGCCAGGCCCGGTTGCCCACACTGGCCAGGGGCCTGGAATGTGCTGGGACACAGCCAGCCTGGCAGGATGGGGGTGGGTCGCAGAGCCCGTGCTCCTCTCCAGTTACAGGCCGGGGGCCCAGGCCTGCCACACAGATGCCACCTTCTGGCCAGGATATCCCGGGGACACACTTCTTGGCCTGGAAAATTGGAGCTTCAAGGGAAAGGTCTCAGGCTAGGCCCAGCCCAGTCAGGTCCTCACAAGGGTCTCAAGTGGGCACCCACAGCAGGCCTCACCCCAGAGAATGCAGGATTCTCCATCCCAGAGAACCCATCCTGACGGGTATGAAGGAGCAGGAGGCAAGTAGAAGGGATCCCGTGGGAGAAGCCAGGGCTGTGGGAGTTGCCTGAGTACTGGGACATTCAATAAATACCATGCAAATGAGAGGGGCACATTTGCACATTCTTTCAAGTGACAGCTACAGCCGGTCCCAGGGGCTGCTGTCCACAGCTTGGGGCTGAAGACTCCCAGGCCATTAACCCCTTAGCTTTTAGGGAGATTACTCCCCCTTTTCCAAGGCCCCATCCACCTCCCTCCCTTGACTCCCAGGACGGGAAGTTGGCCATGTTCCCAGGAGGGAGGCAGGAGGCCCATGGATGGGGGTGGAGTATGTGTTGGGAGGGGGGACCTCCTGTCCAGTCCTCAGGCCCTGGGACAGCTGCTGAGAAAGGAGAGCAGACCCAGGAGAGCCATGAAGGTAGTACTCAGGCTTCGGGGTTGCGGCAGGGGGAGGGTGCAGCCCTTGGGTGGAGAGCCCAAGTTGCAGGGCTGGAAAGAGGGCTAGGGATCTGTGAGATCATGTCTGAAACAAAGCCAGGGAATGGGTGAGTGGGGGGCACTGTGTCAGAAGCAGAAACCTGGGGGCTTTCAGGAGAAGGGCCTCATATGCCTTAGGCTGTGGCAGGAAAATGGATTACTCCCCAAACCTGAGCAAAGCAGTCTTGTGGCTGGAACTTGGCCTTGCAAGGTGTAGTGAGGGTAAAGGTGGACGGTGCATGCTTTCCTTTTCCTACTTCATACAGAGTGAAACTGAGACAGGAAGGGGGCCCCCAGTCCCATTTTTACCTGACTCTCAGGACACACTTGGGATCCTGGGCCTGCCTGCTGGTAGTAGTTCCCAGCTCCACTCCCTCCCCAGCGGAAGTCCCTCGAGAGCTTGAGAGTTCTGGCTGGAGCCTGGCTGGGACACACTGTTCCCCACTTGCCCTTTAGCCCTGCCCTGAGACCAGAATTCTCACCCGGCCCCACTGGGGGCAGGATCTCAAGACCATGGATCCCTGCAGATCCCTGGAGAGTGTGGTGTCCCAGGTGTGGGACAGCTCCAGAGTTGGGGGAATGGGGGGAGCAAAAGATCACAGGCTGATACTCCCAGCAGGGTAGATCCTGGGAATCTGATCTCCTGGCCTCCCCCACATCCTCCCCCCTCCACTTCCTGGAGCAGCGACCTGCCCCCTTCCCGCCTGCACTTCCCTCCACTTCCAGGGCCGGGCTTCTCCTCACACCAGCCAGACAGCCTACCCTCCGCCCAGGGGAAGCGGCTGCCTCCGCCAGGCCGCTTCCAGGAAGCTCCGGGCCAGGCCCCAGCATTGTTCAGGCCCTGGGGCCAGCACCCCAGCCAGCAGAACACCATGAAGTCCAGCGGCCCTGTGGAGAGGCTGCTCAGAGCCCTGGGGAGGAGGGACAGCAGCCGGGCCACAAGCAGGGTAGGAGTGCCCACCAGCTGGGCAAAAGAGGGGCAGGGGTGGAGGTGCGGGCAGTGGGGGAGGGGACCTGGAATCAGGCCAGGCCCTCTTCCCAATTTCAGCTTCCTCAGCCTTCTCTCCTGGCCCAGCATCCCCTCCGGAGTGGCCAGGGCTGTAGTGTGAGGGGATGTTTGGGTTAGAGTGGGTACCGCTGTCTGTTTTGGCTCCTCTCACCTTCCCTGCTCTAGCCTGGGCCAACCCTGGGGGTCCTGGCCCCCCAAACCTAAGTCCCAGGTACCTCACTGTAGGACTTTGCCACGCACTATCCAGGTATCCTAGAACAGACTCAGAGATCATCAGGCCCCTTCCCTGGCCCGGGGAAGTTTGAGGGAAATGGGGTGGCAGGGCAGAAAAGGAGAGAGGAGAGGGAGTCAGGAGTGCTTTGGAACTGGAGGTTTGCTTTCCACTGACAACATCCATATCTGCTGCTAATGCCTGCATGCTCCCAAGTGTCCTAGTGGGTCCCACAAACTTGGTCCAGCCCAGAAGTGTTGCAGGGACAGTCAAGAAACCAGAGATGCTGCCCACATCCCCATCACTCCCTTTCCCAACTTCCCAGCCTTGCCCCAAAAGCAGCAGCTCAGGACAACCTGAGATACTACTGTGATGGGTCCCCAGGAGGTGGACAGCAGGAGTCTGAACTCCAGAGGAGGGGGAATATGGGTAAAACACAGAGGTGGCAAGGAGACAAGGTGTCCCCAGACAGAGGATAGGCAGAGTGAAGCCACAGTGGGAGGGGAAGGGACTGAGATAGGCCTGGGCCATAAGGGGGCATCCCAGGCTCCTGCTTCACTGCACCTCTGGATCAGGAGGGGCTGAACAGGGAATCTGGTCCACTCCTTCCTCATTCAGTGTGTGAATGAATCCCAAGTGCCAGGGGGCAGGGGGTCAGGGGAGAGCTCACAGCATCCAAAACCAGCTAAACATCTCTCCCCAGTGACAGGCCTCTGTTTCCCTCCAGCATGACCACCCCCCTTATACAATTGCTGTCTGCTGCCTCAATGCACAATGAGTAAACATGTTGTTCTGACCGTGGGGGAGGAGGGCATGTCAGCTGCCTGGAGCGTGGGGACAGCGGGAGCTAAAGGAGCAGGACTGGCTGAGGCCACTCCTGCTGGCTCAGTCTGGTGCTGCAGGACTGACATACAACACGTATGTCTGGAACCTCCCTGCTCACTCTGCACACAGGTCTCCATGCAGGGAGGACACGATGGGAAGAGTCAGGGAGTACCCCCACTGCACCAGGGGGAAAGCCTGAGCATGTGGGCTTTCCACAAGGGCATCACATACCAGGGCCACGTGAGGGGCCCAAGTGATCCCCTGGGGAGGAGCTGACCCAGCAAAGGTGACGCAAGGGGTCAGATTCCATACACAATTGAGGACAGACCAAATGACCGCCCTGAAGCAGCTGTGGCCAAGTGCGTCCTACAAGTTTGAGGGCTTGATCTGGATGGAGGAAACCAGTGCAGTGCTAAGGCAAGGCTCCTGCCCAGTCCCAAAGATGAAGATGGGCCCACTGGGAACTCACACTTCTGTTTGTCTTTCCACCCTCAGCCTAGGAAAGCTGAGCCTCATAGCTTCCGGGAGAAGGTTTTCCGGAAGAAACCTCCAGTCTGTGCAGTATGTAAGGTGACCATCGATGGGACAGGCGTTTCGTGCAGAGGTGAGGCGCTCTGTCCTGTGACTCTGAGACCCTCCACCCAGTACCACTGTGTTGCACAACTCCAGCAAGCCAACTCACACAATCTCAAATGTAATATACTGCTCCTGGATTAGGCACAATGGCACCTAAGAGGCAGCTGCCTCCCCCTTCAGATGGCCCTGGCTCCCCATGACAGATACCCCCACAACCCAGGAGACCCAGTATTCTCCACCATCTTCCCATCCTGACTTGTGACTGTAGTCTTCCTTCCCTCCCTTCCTCCTCACCTCCACCCACCCTGGAACGTTACCCCTGGCCTGGGCAGTAGTACCCCACTGCCACAGTCTTCCCTCAAAACCTAGCCCTGCTCCTCCGCCCTAGCCAGCCCAGTCCAGCTGGGATCCTGGAAGTCCCAGGATCTGGTTCCAGGGTCTGGGAGATGAGGGAAGGCCATTCCTTCCACTGTCCCACAGGCCCCTGCTAACCCCTCTCCTCCCCCTACCTCCCCTAGTCTGCAAGGTGGCGACGCACAGAAAATGTGAAGCAAAGGTGGGTACCTGATTCTACCTGATAGGGGGAGAGGGTCTGGAGTCCCTTCCTCCTCCCAAACAGGCTTCTCCAACCACACTGGCATCAACCCTGCACCTCCACCCCTCTCACTATTGGGGAACCCCTCCTGGGTGGGAGGGGTGCTGACTGGGCCCTTTAAGAACCACCCTACTCCGCCTTCTGGAGGGCTGGCCGGCCCAGGCGGGTGGACAGCGAGACAGCGTTTGTCTTGGTGCTGTGCCCAGGCTGCAGCTGGCGAGAGGATGGGGGTGGGGAAGAGGAGGAGAATGAGGAGGAGGAAGGGTGGGGGAGTAGGATTTCAGAGACTGGGCAGCCGGATGGGCTGTGCCTTCCCTCTGGGGAAGGGTCCTCAAAATGCCTGGGCGGGCCTTGTCCTGGGCCCTGGAAAAACTGGGCCTTTCCAGAAATAAGCTGTAGATAGCGCCCACTGTCCACTGGGCACCCAAGACAGCCTTATCTCTGAGGAGGTTCCCTGGTCTTCCTGCAGGGCAGGGAAGGAGGGTCCCAAGGCCCTGGAGCTGGCTTGGGGGAGCTGTGTGCCCAGGGGCGGGGTCTCCCGGTGAAAGAGGCCAGTGTCCGTCCCTGGCCATGGCCTGCCTGCGTGCTCTATATATAACTCCTGCCCTGCAGCTGGATGAATGGGGGTCTGTGTGGGCTGGGGGCTGAGCGCCAAGAGCAACAAGTGGGGGGCCTGGGGGGTGGGGGACCAAGAGGCCAGAGGGGAGGTGCCCTTAAATAGCACAACCTCAGCTGGAGCCTGTGCCCATCCGCTGAAGGCCCCTCCACCTTCCTCCTGAAGCTGAGGGGCTACCCCATCCTCAAGCCCAGGAGAGCCCTTCACCAGGAGCTCAGTTCCTTACTCGGTCCCCTTCCAGGTGACTTCAGCCTGTCAGGCCTTGCCTCCCGCGGAGTTGGTGAGTGCGCTCTGGGATGGGGTGGGGAGGGCAAGGAACCTGGCCATGGTGTCCAGAGGTCTGGTGGCTCCAGAGAGGGCCCCCAGGAGATGACCTTGAATGGAGTGCTGTGGGTATTGCTCATCCTACAAGGAAAGAAAAACTGTCTAAGTCCTCTGCTGACCTTGTGCCCTTGGGCCTGCTGGGGGTAGGACTCCTCTCCCCTTGTCCAGTACAGCCTTCATCAGGACACTGACATTCCCTTCCACTGTCCCCAGGCCCACACTCTCCTTGCCCCTGCTGTAACCACTCCCTTTTCCTCCCCCATCTCCCTCTAGCGGCGAAACACGGCCCCAGTCAGGCGCATAGAGCACCTGGTAAGGTGATGCTGGAGGAGGAGGGGGAAGCAGGTAGCTTTGGGAGTAAGGATCTAGATTTCCTGAAGACAAAAGTGCATGGCTCTGGAGTGGGCTGTCTAGAGTAGGGGGCACCCAAAGAGATGTCCAGACACTGTCTGTTATCCACCAGGGATCCACCAAATCTCTGAACCACTCAAAGCAGCGCAGCACTCTGCCCAGGTAAGTAAGGGTGCTGGGGTGGTCCCACGTGACCCCCTTTCCGCCGGCCCCACACCTCAGCCCAGGGCAGTGCCCCTCAACAAAGCTCCCCGGGACAGCCCCCCACCCGCAAAGCGGTATTCTCCCTCCGGACCGACCCACCCACCCTCAGGACCCACCAGGCTTCACCTGCTGCCCAACAGACAGCCTTCCCATCACACTAGCCACCTCCGGGTGCCCCGCCCCTGCGTTCATGCGTAGGCTCCCCCTCCCCAGGAGCTTCAGCCTGGATCCGCTCATGGAGCGGCGCTGGGACTTAGACCTCACCTACGTGACGGAACGCATCTTGGCTGCCGCCTTCCCCGCGCGGCCCGATGAACAGCGGCACCGGGGCCACCTGCGCGAGCTGGCCCACGTGCTGCAATCCAAGCACCGGGACAAGTACCTGGTGAGGGGCGGGACCATCAGGAGTCAGCCAATGAGAGGGGCGTGGGGTCCAGATGGGCGAGGCTGATCACTGACGTCACCCCCGGAGGCGAGGCCGCTAGTGGGCGGGACCAGAGTGGTGGGGGCGGGGGCGGGGGCGGGGGCGGGGGCGGGGGCAGGGTCCGCAGTGGCGCCTGGAGCGGAGCAGAGAATTCCGGAACGCTGGCGACTTGGCTGTGACTAGCTAGGCCGGGCCTTAGCTACCTTCTTATTTTCTTTATTTATTTACTTTTTTTTTTTTCGAGATGGGGTCTCACTTTGTTGCCCAGGAGGTGATCCGCCCGCCTCGGTCTCCCAAAGTGCTGGGGTTACAGGCGTGAGCCACTGCGCCAGGCCTGCACTTTGTTTTAGAGGAAGATTCTTACTTAGGATCCACCTCCACCTCGTGCCTCATTGCCGGAGGTCACTTCTGTCTAAAGCCCTCCCCCTTTATTTCAGCTCTTCAACCTTTCAGAGAAAAGGCATGACCTGACCCGCTTAAACCCCAAGGTATGAAGGAAATGGCCTGCCCAGTCATTAAACCAAGCCACCCCTACCCCAGAAGCCCCCGGCTTCCTCGTTATTAATAGTAGCAATTGGCATCTACTTCACTCTTAAGCACTGCCCCCCCTCTCGCATGACATATTACTGGAGACACCCCAAAACGTGATGCAGAAGGTATCAGCCCATTGTATAGATAAGGAAAGTGCTGAGGTTATCATGGACAACCAGCAGATCCCCAACCTTGCCCCCAGACCCCTATGCCCTGTCCCCTTTCCACCCCGCCTGTCTCTCTCTGTTGGTGGACCCCAGCCCCAGTTGCACCCCTGCACTCTCCCCAGGTTCAAGACTTCGGCTGGCCTGAGCTGCATGCTCCACCCCTGGACAAGCTGTGCTCCATCTGCAAAGCCATGGAGACATGGCTCAGTGCTGACCCACAGCACGTGGTCGTGCTATACTGCAAGGTGGGCCAGGACCTCGGGTTCCCTGGTGCCTGGAGGCTCCAGGTCAGCCTGGATCCCCCAGACCCTCATCCCTGTCTCTCTGTCTCTCAGGGAAGCAAGGGCAAGCTCGGGGTCATCGTTTCTGCCTACATGCACTACAGCAAGATCTCTGCAGGGTGAGGCTTCCAGCATCCAAGTAGCCCCTTCCCCAGTGGCCCTTTCTCCAGCTGGCCCCTTAGGAACCCATCTCCCCTGGAGCCCACCTCTTCATTGAGAGTCCTTTGCTGGCAAGTTAGCATTTCCACCTCCCTTTTATCACTAGTACTGCAACACAGTCTGCAGTAGATGGTCTGTAAAGTTTGCTGGGGCAGCCACAAACAGGGTGGTGTAAAACAGTGGAAATGGGCCGGGTGCCGTGGCTCACACCTATAATCCCAGCACTTTGGAAGGCCGAGGTGGGCAGATCACCTGAGATCAGGAGTTTGAGACCAGCTTGGCCAACATGATGAAACCCTGTCTCTACTAAAAATATAAAAATTAGCCGGGCGTGGTGGTGGGTGCCTGTAATCCCAGCTACTCAGGAGGCTGAAGCAGGAGAATCGTTTGAACTCGGGAGGCGGAGGTTGCAGTGAGACCACATGGTGCCACTGCACTCCAACCTGGGCAACACAGCGAGACTCCATCTCAAAAAAAACAAAAAACAAAAAACGGTGGAAATATACTGTCTCACAGTTCTGGAGGCCAGAAGCCCCAAATCAAGCTGTCGGCAGGCCCTTGCTTCCTCTGAGACTCGAGATAGAATCCTTCCTTGTCTCATTCTACCTTCTGGTGGTGGCCGGCAAGCCTTGGCGTTCCTCAGTTTGCAGACACATCACTGTAATCTCTGCCTCTGTCATCACATGGTGTTCTCCCCGTGCATCTCTGTCTGTGTCTCTTCCTCTCTTCTTATAAGGACACCAATCATATTGGATTCAGGGTCCACCCTCCTTCAGTATGAGCTCATCTTAACTAATTATGTCTGCAATGGCCCTATTTCCAAATAAGGTCACATTCTGAGGTACATGTCTTTCGGGGGGATATAATTCAACTCGTGAGATGGTTTTGTTGCCCCATTTTACAGATGAAAAAACTAAAGTTTAGGGAATAACTGCCTGGGGCCCAAAAACTAGTAAAGTGACTGTACATGGTGCTTCTCATTCTCATTACCACCACTCTGGGCTTGCTCTAGACTCAGGGGATCATCTCTACCCTCCCTCCCCTGGGGCTCAGGGATGGGAGGCCAGGATGAAGACTAGTCCCTAATCCCCAACACTGGCCTTGCTGTCCCCAGGGCCGACCAGGCACTGGCTACTCTTACCATGAGGAAATTCTGCGAGGACAAGGTGGCCACAGAACTGCAGCCCTCCCAGCGTCGGTGAGCAGCCTGGGTGGGGATGGGCCAGAGGAGCAGCTCCCTTCATGGCTCCCAAGGCCAAGACTCTCGTATTCATGCAGCACACCTTCACTGAGTGTGCCAGGCGCTGTGCCAGGTGCTGAGAATTCAAAGCAGACAAAGCCCCTGCTCTCATGGAGCTTTCATGCCAGTAGGATGGAAGGCAGTAGACCTGGGAATAAATAGACGAGGAGGTCCACCATAAAGAGAACCTGAAGGACAGTCGGGGCCTGCCACTATAAAGTGAAGCAGAGCTCTGGGGAAGGAGCTTTGAGGCAGAGGGGAGCAAGAGGCATTGAGATTACATGCAAGGAAGAACTTTCTGGTGACCTGGTAGACGGGAAGGAAGTGCTGAGGAGAAGGGCCAGCTTTCTAAGGGTGGATGGTTGAAATGATACAAGGTGACCTCCAGAGGAAAAGGCTTATGTTCTCCTCGACACGCTCTCTGCCAGATACATCAGCTACTTCAGTGGGCTGCTGTCCGGCTCCATCAGAATGAACAGCAGCCCTCTCTTCCTGCACTATGTGCTCGTCCCCACGCTGCCAGCCTTTGAACCCGGCACAGGTGAGTCTGCCTGAGATGTGCTCCCTAGGGAGAGCCACCTTCAGGCGCCTCCACTCAGCACCCCTCGGCACCTTCTCCTCTGCCCCTCCAGGCTTCCAGCCCTTCCTTAAAATCTACCAGTCCATGCAGCTCGTCTACACGTCTGGAGTCTAGTGAGTGCTCTATTCCCAGGCCCCTGACACTTCATGGCCAGGGCCCCGCTTGCTGCCTGCATTCCTGCTTCTCCAGCCTCCCCAGACACCTGGGCAGGGCTCAGACTCTGGTCTCCTGGCTCCCCCTGACTGCAGAGCCGCCTCTGCACACAGGAGCCTCTGGTTCATCTCTGCCTTCTCCTCTCTCCCCACAGTCACATTGCAGGCCCTGGCCCCCAGCAGCTTTGCATCAGCCTGGAGCCAGCCCTCCTCCTCAAAGGCGATGTCATGGTGAGGGGTTCCTGGCAACAAGGAGAATCCCGGAGATGGGGCAGGGGTTGGTGGGTAGCCACACAGTCACCAATTTGAGACAGATTGGAGGGCGAGTAGAGAGATCGCCTTGAGATCGAGGCAGGGCAGCAGCTGTGACTAGGCAGTCCCCAGGGTGGAAGCACAGAAGAGGACATGAGGCCTGATTCCCAGCCTCCTGCCTTTCCCCCAGGTAACATGCTATCACAAGGGTGGCCGGGGCACAGACCGGACCCTGGTGTTCCGAGTCCAGTTTCACACCTGCACCATCCATGGACCACAGCTCACTTTCCCCAAGGACCAGCTGGACGAGGCCTGGACTGGTGAGTCTCAGACAAGTGGCCTGGGGCTGGAGCCCAGGTGGCAGGCAGGCAGGTGGCAGGCAGGCAGGAGAGTGTGGTATGGGCCAGGGGCCTGGCTCTTCACTGTCCACTCCCCATAGATGAGAAGTTCCCCTTTCAAGCCTCCGTGGAGTTTGTCTTCTCCTCCAGCCCCGAGAAGATCAAAGGTAAGAGCAGGGACATGGGCTGGGGACTGAGGGCTGCCTCTCCTCTGCTCCCCAACACCCGAGTGGCCTTCCACAGGCAGCACTCCACGGAATGACCCCTCGGTCTCTGTCGACTACAACACCACTGAGCCAGCTGTGCGCTGGGACTCCTATGAGAACTTCAACCAGCACCACGAGGACAGTGTGGATGGTGCGCAGGGCAGCCTGCAGGGTGGGAGGTACAGGGTTGTGGCAGGGCCCTGAGGGGTGGTGGCCAGGGAGAAGAACACTCCCTCCTCCCCAGGCAGAGCCCATTCTCGAGAGACACCCCCGGCCCGATGGCTATCTCCAGTGCCATCCCCTCTCATGAACTCTCTCTCTCCCTCCCTATTCCCTGCTTGCCCTCCCTCCCTGATCCTCTTCCCCACTCAGGCTCCCTGACCCACACCCGGGGTCCCCTGGATGGCAGTCCTTATGCCCAGGTGCAGCGGCCCCCCCGGCAGACCCCCCCGGCACCCTCTCCAGAGCCTCCACCACCCC
The DNA here is from genome assembly GCF_002776525.5 of Piliocolobus tephrosceles. Lineage (NCBI taxonomy): Eukaryota > Metazoa > Chordata > Mammalia > Primates > Cercopithecidae > Piliocolobus > Piliocolobus tephrosceles. Next base: position 50,177,243 of record NC_045443.1, read on the forward strand.
CCATGCTCTCTGTCAGCAGCGACTCGGGCCATTCCTCCACGCTGACCACAGAGCCAGCTGCTGAGTCCCCTGGCCGGCCACCCCCTACGGCTGCTGAACGGCAGGAGTTGGATCGCCTCCTAGGAGGCTGCGGAATAGCCAGTGGGGGCCGGGGGGCTGGGCGAGAGACGGCCATCCTAGATGACGAAGAGCAGCCCACTGTGGGCGGAGGCCCCCACCTCGGAGTGTATCCAGGCCACAGGCCTGGCCTCAGCCGCCACTGCTCCTGCCGCCAGGGCTACCGGGAGTCCTGCGGGGTCCCCAATGGGGGCTACTACCGGCCAGAGGGAACGCTGGAGAGGAGGCGACTGGCCTATGGGGGCTATGAGGGATCCCCCCAGGGCTACGCTGAGGCCTCGATGGAGAAGAGGCGCCTCTGCCGATCGCTGTCAGAGGGGCCATACCCTTGCCCACCTGAGATGGGGAAACCAGCCACTGGGGACTTTGGCTACCGCGCCCCAGGCTACCGGGAGGTGGTCATCCTGGAGGACCCTGGGCTGCCTGCCCTATACCCATGCCCAGCCTGCGAGGAAAAGCTGGCGCTGCCTACAGCAGCCTTGTATGGACTGCGGTTGGAGAGGGAAGCTGGAGAAGGGTGGGCAAGTGAGGCTGGCAAGCCTCTCCTGCACCCAGTGCGGCCTGGGCACCCGCTGCCTCTGCTCTTGCCTGCCTGTGGGCATCACCATGCCCCGATGCCTGACTACAGCTGCCTGAAGTCACCCAAGGCAGGCGAGGAAGGGCACGAAGGCTGCTCCTACACTATGTGCCCCGAAGGCAGGTATGGGCATCCAGGGTACCCTGCCCTGGTGACATACAGCTATGGAGGAGCAGTTCCCAGTTACTGCCCAGCATATGGCCGCGTGCCTCATAGCTGTGGCTCTCCAGGAGAGGGCAGAGGGTATCCCAGCCCTGGTGCCCACTCCCCAAGGGCTGGCTCCATTTCCCCGGGCAGCCCGCCCTATCCACAATCTAGGAAGCTGAGCTACGAGATCCCTACGGAGGAGGGAGGGAACAGGTACCCATTGCCTGGGCACCTGGCCTCAGCAGGACCCTTGGCATCTGCAGGTGAGGGGCACCAGAGAGCGGAATGCCCAGGGCAGAGGAGGTTCTGGAAGATGGTGGGAAAGTCAAGGGGGAACAGGGTGAGGAACAACTAAGCCAGAAGAGCCCCATCCTGCTCACAGCCCACCTCTCCCCTTCACTGCAGAGTCGCTGGAGCCGGTGTCCTGGAGGGAGGGCCCCAGTGGGCACAGTACACTGCCTCGGTCTCCCCGAGATGCCCCAGGCAGTGCTTCGTCAGGGTTGTCTGGTCCCTCCACGCCCCTGCATACCAGCAGCCCAGTCCAGGGCAAGGAAAGGTATGCAGAGGGGCCGGGGACACTCGAGTGCTTTCTTGTCCAAGCAGTTGATGAAGGCAGGTGGGGTGGGAGCAGCCACAATGGGGGCTCTGCTGACCATCTGCCCTTCCACCCTACAGCACTCGGCGACAGGACACTAGGTCCCCCACCTCAGCGCCCACTCAGAGACTGAGTTCTGGCGAGGCCTTGCCCCCTGTTTCCCAGGCAGGCACCGGAAAGGCCCCTGACCTGCCGTCGGGAAGTGGGCCTGAGCCTCTGGCCCCTAGCCCCGTCTCTCCGACCTTTCCTCCCAGCTCGCCAAGTGACTGGCCTCAGGAAAGGAGTCCAGGGGGCCTCTCAGATGGCGCCAGTCCTCGGAGCCCTGTGCCTACCACACTTCCTGGCCTCCGCCACGCCCCCTGGCAAGGCCCTCGAGGCCCCCCAGACAGCCCAGATAGGTCTCCCCTCACTCCTGTGCCTTCCCAGATGCCCTGGCTTGTGGCCAGCCCAGAGCCGCCTCAGAGCTCACCCACACCTGCTTTCCCCCTGGCTGCCTCCTATGACACCAACGGCCTTACCCAGCCCCCACTTCCTGAGAAACGCCACCTGCCTGGGCCGGGGCAACAGCCAGGACCCTGGGGCCCAGAGCAGGCATCATCGCCAGCCAGAGGCATCAGTCACCATGTCACCTTCGCACCTCTGCTCTCGGATAATGTCCCCCAACCCCCAGGTATAAAGGCCTTGAGGGGGTTGGGGTCACCTTGAGAGCACCCTTTTTCCTGGGATATAGCATGGATGGGGACCCGGGTACCCTGGGGTCTGAACCTACTCCCTCCCTGTCCTAGAGCCTCCTACACAAGAGAGCCAAAGCAATGTCAAGTTCGTCCAGGATACATCCAAGTTCTGGTACAAGCCACACCTGTCCCGTGACCAAGGTGAGAAGCCAGCCTGCCGCCACCCAACTCCATCCCACCCTCCTGGGTGTCTGTCTTGGTTTTAAGTCCCATCCTGTTGAAGCTCTTGGCTCCTCCTGTCTCAGCTGTGTTTACTCTTGGCTGAGCGTTTACCAGCAGGTGATTCTGGGCTTTGGGCCAAGGCGGTGAGATCCAACATGGTCAAAGCCCCTGTGAATCCTAGAGCCCTGTCCTCAGACTCCTACCACCACCACAGCTGCCAGGGCAAAAGAGACCCATGGAGCTTGTCGGCGGAGGAGGGGGGCTGCATGGCGCTCAGTCCACCCCTGTGAAAACTTCTCCTCCTCACTGCCCGCTACCCCTCACCCTGCAGCCATTGCCCTGCTGAAGGACAAGGACCCTGGGGCCTTCCTGATCAGGGACAGTCATTCATTCCAAGGAGCTTATGGGCTGGCCCTCAAGGTGGCCACACCGCCACCCAGTGCCCAGCCCTGGAAAGGTACAGAACGCCCAAACCTGATTGGGGTGGGGACGAAGTTGGGGGTGGTGCCAGAGGCAAGGTAACAGGGCGGGTGGGGGTGATGTGCGGGCCACGCCGCTGTGGAGGGGAAAGGCAGGAAAAGACCTCAGCTACTTGGGAAAGAATCCCATTAGGGAAGAAGCTGGAACCTGGAATCCTAAAGCCACAATCTTCCCCTCTTCCTCTCAGGGGACCCCTTGGAACAGCTGGTCCGCCATTTCCTCATCGAGACTGGGCCCAAAGGGGTGAAGATCAAGGGCTGCCCCAGTGAGCCCTACTTTGGTGAGAAGCAGGAGCTGGGGGAAGGCTACATTGAGTCGGTTTAGGGAGACGCCAAAGGATCTCAGGAGGGTGGAAGGGAAAGGCGGGGCACCCTGGGCACCTCAGGACTTTCCCACCTCCTCGCCCACAGGCAGCCTGTCCGCCTTGGTCTCCCAGCACTCCATCTCCCCCATCTCCCTGCCCTGCTGCCTGCACATTCCCAGCAAAGGTGGGTGTCTGGTCATCTGTCCTCCCCACCTCTCCCCACCCCCTGCAGCCAAAGCAGGATCCACAGGTCTTGGCTCCCCGCCTTCCCTTGGGGAGGCAGAGGGAGTGCTCCAGCTTGGGGAACGCTCTGCCTTCTGAGCTTCTCTGTCGGTTCTCATTGCCCTCAGATCCTCTGGAAGAGACCCCAGAGGCTCCAGTGCCCACCAACATGAGCACAGCAGCAGACCTCCTGCGTCAGGGTGCTGGTAGAGACCTCCCGTCCGCTCCCCTCCCTCTCCCTGGGCACCAAGGGGGCATTGTCGATACAGGGCATGGGGCACTGAAAGGCCTTGGGGTGGGTGAGCCCTGGCCAACCCATGAGGGCAGGGGAGCCCCATCCTGTTGGGGATGAGGAATTGGGTCCTCAGCCTAGGGTTTCAAAGTCTCATGAACAAGAAAGAGGATCATGGGGTGGTAGCAGGGAGAAACTTGTTAGAATGTAGATTCTCAGGCTTTTCTGCCTTGCTTCTGACTGTAGTTCCGGTAAAGTCGTGGAATCTGCCTTTTTAACAAGTCATCTATGTGATTGTAAAGCCTGTGACAGCAGTAGCTGGGGAATGTGCAAGAGCTGGTGGGGGTGGCTAGAAGATGGGCACTCCCTCTGTGACCCACTCCCTGCCCCCATAGCCTGCAGCGTGCTCTACTTGACCTCAGTGGAGACAGAGTCACTGACAGGCCCCCAAGCCGTGGCCCGGGCCAGCTCTGCAGCTCTGAGCTGCAGCCCCCGCCCAACACCAGCAGTTGTCCACTTCAAGGTGTCCGCCCAGGGCATTACACTGACGGACAACCAAAGGAAGTATGTGTACTCAACCCTGTGAAACCCCATGCTTAAGGCGCCTAGGGGTCCTCATTTTTGAGTGTGACCTTCCCCACCCTCCTTGCAGGCTATTCTTTCGCCGCCATTATCCAGTGAACAGCATCACCTTCTCCAGCACTGACCCTCAAGACCGGAGGTGACCCTCCCTCCAAACCCTTTGCCTCAAACCCCCATGGTCCCACCAGCTCCCACCCCAGCCCCAGCCCCAGCTCCCAGCCCAGCCTC
>NC_045443.1:50186622-50251617 GCF_002776525.5 Piliocolobus tephrosceles
GCCCCAGCCCCAGCCCCAGCCCCAGCTCCAGCTCCCAGTCCCAGCCCCAGCTCCCAGCCCCCCTTCAGCAGCTGTCCCCTGGAAGTGTGCATCTTCACACTTCTTCTCCTTCTGCAGATGGACCAACCCAGACGGGACCACCTCCAAGTAAGCCCCGCGAATTCAGCCTCTTCCCAAGGGACCAGGGCACCGCCGTCCTCTGGCATTTGATTCATCTCACCAAGGCCAGCTACATTTCCTTGTGGAAGGAATGTTAAGCCCCCTCCCCACCCTTTGTCCCCCTAGGATCTTTGGTTTCGTGGCCAAGAAGCCGGGAAGCCCCTGGGAGAATGTGTGTCACCTCTTTGCAGAGCTTGACCCAGATCAGCCTGCTGGCGCCATTGTTACCTTCATCACCAAAGTTCTACTGGGCCAGAGAAAATGAAGGAAGGCCGCAAGCTCAGAGCCCACATCAACACTGCACCCCTCCCAGCACCCCACAGCCCTCACTTCCCCTGGCCTGGACCCAGGAGACCCAGGAGAAAGCACCCTCCCTTAGGAATGAGGAGTGGGCATCAGGCCTGGGACACTGCTCTCCTTCCCCGCCCCCAGCTGGCTAAGTGGATGGGCCCACGAGATGACCTTGCATGTGAGCAGATGGCAGAGGTGGGTGTGTGAGGGGTGAGGAGGCATCAGCAGTTGAGCCCCAAAGGAGATCAGGCAGCCCCACCTGCAGGAGAATGGCAGCCCTCCAGGGGATCAGCCCCTGCCAGTTCCACCAGCTGCAGGTCCCAGCACGGCAGGGATGGGAGGGGGGTGGGGAGCAAGTCACTGCGTCCTCTGAGCAGAGATTCAGAGTAGGATCACATGAATAGGGGAAAAAAGAGAGTCTATTTTTGTCTAATAATAAAGAATTTCTATAAACTTTAGCCAAAATTGGAGTCAACCCTTATTCACAGGAAGGTCAAAGCCTCATCTCCCAGGGGACGTATCTGTGCTTCCTGGGGGCATCCCAGGGCCCAGGCCTACAGCCAGGCCCATAGAACATATGATTCCCATCCCTGGTCCACATCACCCCACGAGCAAGCTGCCCTCGGCTGCCCCCGTCCGGCAGTCCTGCTCCTAGCCCTGTGGACTGGAAAGGCTCCTGGTTCCGGCCATACTGATAAATACGGAAACTCCATCTTTATTGGCTGTATAAACATCTCTGGTCTGTACATACATTTCATACATCATAGGGCGGGAAGCGAGGGCCAAAGGGAGGCCCAGCAGCACAACAGCTCACCCGCTTTCCCCACAGCCCTACCCGCTCTGTGCAAACCAAGGCCAACAGCTCCTGCTCCCTCTTCCTCCATGGAGAAGTCACTGTTATGGGGAGGGTCAGGGGTTGAGGGATTAGGAGATAGAGGGCTCGGTGGGGACGATACATGTAAGTGCTAGAATCAAACACTGAAGCAAAACAGGCAACTGGCACAAGCAGCAAGCTGAGGCATGGGACGGGGCAGGAAAAGGGGAGGGAGGGGCCACGCCGCCCCTCTGGGCTTCCTCGGCTAAGGCTCTGGGGTGTTGCCCTCACAGTGACAGGGAGACAGGCCCCAGAGCCTCAGCCCCAGTACCTGGGAGTTAGGGACATGGGTGGCACTGGTAAAGAAAGGATGGAAGGGGAAAAGGAGCGGAGGCCCTAGTGCCCTGTCACCTCACAGCCCCTCTCTCTTAAACATGCAACAGGCACCCACCATCTGGGTCCAGGTATGGGGAGCCAGAGATGCAGATTCTCTGTGGTGCCTGAGCAGGCTGGGGTGGGGAGCCAGCTCTCAAGGGAAAGAATGGAGAGCCTAGAGGAGTCTTCCTGGGGCAGCAGCTAGTGAAAGGACAGAGATGACCAAAGAGAGGTCCCCTGGCCCTGCCAGGGGTATGACAGCAGCAACTGGTTCACACAACCAGGAAAGAAAACAAGAAAGAGGAATTCAAGGAGAAATACCATGGTGAGTAGGGGAGGGGCTGTCTACTCCACCCTCTACAAAGCATCATGCCTAAATAGCAGCTGAGATAGGGTGCTCAGGCCTCTCCACCCACACGGGGCCAGTGAGGGAAAGGGGGATCCAGAAGACCACTGACCGAAGCGAGTGGGACCACCCACATACCAACACCATTCTTTGGGTCCATTCCTGTCCAACCAGGGACTCAGGCCCAGGGACTGACAACAGTGGCAGCACCAGGTCAGAAACATGGGCACAGAGAAGCGTGACGGGCCTGAGCCAGTGGGGGCAGAGTGACTCCACACCTCCAGGGGCCTGCTGAGTAAATGAATCCTCTGGGAAGTCAGGAACTGGGTGCCTGGCCCAGCAGAGGGTGAGCAGGGAGAAGAAGCAGGTCTGGAGGGGAGGCCCTAGCCACTCAAGGGGTGCAGATCTACTTTGACTTTCTCCCCACAGCTCAGCATTCCAATGGTGGGGAAGAAGCCTCCAGAAGGAACAACAGCATCCTTTTTCCCAATGATCTTGCCATTCCGAGTGAAGAAAACCTGGGGAGGAGGTGGGGAGAGGAATGGAGCAAGCAGGCTGTGGCTTCTTCCCTGAGGATGCTGGAGCTCCATAGGCCTGAACCCCAATCACCCCAACTTGCAGCGGGGCTGGAGAGGGGCAGTTAAAGTGATATGGGAAGTGACCACCAGAGGGCATGCTGAGGCTGGAAAACAGCCTCCCAAGACCGTCTCCCCATCTCAGCAGCCCCTGGAGCTTGGAACATCCCTTGGGCAGCGCCAGAGCTTCCCATCTTTCCCACCCTGGTTGTGAGATCTACTCTCCACTAATACCCACCCTTTGCCCAGACCCAAGAACCCTGGTCCCACCCCAAACTCTCCCTACTCACCACCACCTTCCTGCCCTCATGCTCCGGCTCTATCTCTTCCCCATCCTCTTCCTCTTCCTCTTCCTCCTCTTCCTCTTCCCCTTCCTGATGCAGGTACATGACATTCCGCACGTTCCGGACGGCCCGGGCAGTCGGAGACAGGATCACTGTGTCACAGCTGTCATCGCTGTCCCCTAGGAGACCAGGAAACCTGAGCTCCTGTGGTGCCTTTCCACCCTCTGCCCCAAGCAGCCTGGTTGGCCACCCCCACCCCACTTACCCTCACTGTCCAAAATGTAGTCCCGGGGGAACATGATTCCACAGCCCATGATGTCCCCTTTGTAACAGCGTGGCCCAAAGGGGTCCCCCACACCGCTGCCATGGAAGATCTTCCCATCGTCTGTTGGAGGGAGGGGAGAGGACACACACTTGAGGAAAGAGAGCTGACAACACACCCCCAGAGCGGCCCCATGAAGCTGAACACTTCCCATCCCTCAGAAGAAGGGAAGGGTCAGGGCGGAAACAAAGATGGAGAGAAAGGCCGGGCGCGGTGGCTCACGCCTGGAATCCCAGGACTTTGGGAGGCCAAGGCGGGTGGATCACCTGAAGTCGGGAATTTGAGACCAGTATGGCCAGCATGGCGAAACATCTCTACTAAAAATACAAAAATTAGCTGGGCGTGGTGGCACCCGTCTATAGTCCCACCTACTTGGGAGGCTGAGGTGGGAGGATCACTTGAGCCTGGGACGCAGAGGTTGCAGTGAGCCAAGATCATGCCACTGCACTCCAGTCTAGGCAACAGAGTGAGACTCCATCTCAAAAAACAAACAAAATAAAAAAAGATGGAGAGAGAGATGTGGGAAGGGGGCACCAAAAAAATAAAGAGATGTAGTATCAGCCAGGCATGGTGGCTCATGCCTGTAATCCCAGCATTTTGGGAGGCCAAGGCGGGTGGATTACAAGGTCAGGAGATCGAGACCATCCTGGCTAAAACAGTGAAACTCCGTCTCTACTAAAAATACGAAAAATTAGCCGGGCAAGGTGGCGGGCGCCTGTAGTCCCAGCTACTCAGGAGGCTGAGGCAGGAGAATGGCGTGAACCCGGGAGGCGGAGCTTGTAGTGAGCCAAGATCGCGCCACTGCACTCCAGCCTGGGCGAGAGTGCAAGACTCCATCTCAAAAAAAAAAAAAAAAAAGAGAGAGACGTAGTATCCATCTGCTCAAGAGGGTAAGGGGGAAACCCTTAGGAAAGGAGTCAGAGGAGGGGGCCCTAGGGAAGGAATGAACACCCAGGGAGGGCAGGCAAGGGGAGGTGAGTTGGAGAACTCTGGGCTCAGTTTTCTTCTAAAGAAAGCCCTAAAGTCTTAAAGGAAACCAAGCAGCAAAAAATACAAATAAATCAAGAAAATGAGGATCTGCAGGAAGGGCACAGAGGGGACCAGCTCAGAGGCCTGGAATGTCCCATCTGGGCCCAGATCTCCCTCTCCTGTCCTGCTCCCCCGGTTTCCCGAGCTGGGAGGAAAACACAGATGGGAGGAAGCACTAGTGATTTGGGAAGGGGAGGTCAGCCAGCAGCAGGGCAAAGAGCGAGGCCATTTGCGAGGGGCCGTGAGAGCGGAAAGTGGACAGCCCTATGCCTCCACATCTCCCACCATCCCGCCTTTCCCAGGCAGCCCACTATTCACCTGCATGATAAGCCACAGACCCTCTGCTCCAGCCAGGGTGCCTGTTCTTGGGATAGTCCTGCAACCAGAAGAAAAAAGAAAATCTATGGTCCCACGCATAAACAAGAAGACAGGAGGGAGTGGCGAGTGGCATCTGAACCTCTGGAACAGGCCATGACCCAGACAGTGCCAACACCGCACACTCTCATACCCTGCAGGCACTGGGGCTTCAGGGGAACCAGGGAGGGTGAGGAGAGTATTAGTTAAGCTTTTAAGGCCAGAGCCATGGCATGTCCCACCCCTGCCTCCCAGGCCTTAGTGTGTGGTGCAGTCATGACCTGTCTCAGGTCCTTGGTCACGTGGGGTGTGTACTCTTACACAGCTGACACATACAACTGTGTTCCATCTCAGCTAACACCCTCCCTCCAAAGTCTGGGCTCCCCTGGTTTCTTCTAAGAGCTTCCTGGCACTGCCCCAACAGCCCCAGACCTGAGCAGCTCCATGGGCAAAAAAGCTCAGCCCTTGTGCCCACCTTCCGTGCCAGCCCCAGGGCAATGTAGCATTTCTCTCCAGGGTCCACGATCTCCACCTCGAAGTAGTGGCTGCGGGTGCTGAGTGGGTGCCGGGCCTGGGCCAGCCCCACATCCACGATGCTTTTGCCCTTCCCTAAGTACTCCAGCAGCTGTGGGGGAAGAGCCAGACGGAGGTCAGGGGACAGGCTGACATCCACCCTGGAAACCTGGACCCAAGACATTCTGGGTCCCACTTTCCCAGGTTTGACAAAAACTCCTAGCTAAAAGGGCAAGAATCCTAGAGATACAATGTGGCTCCAAAGTTCTAGGCCAGCATGGAAGAACAGGATGGGGTGGGAGGCAAAGGGGAGAGCATGAGCAGGGGGAGCCCCTTGCTGAATGCCCACCTCCCCGCGACGCTTTCTGGGAGGCTGGGGAAAGCGGCCACAGCTAGGGGAGTGGCACACCAGGGGGCTCTAGATAACATCCTCATCCGGGTGAAGAACCTGCAGCCTTTCCTGCTGGAAAAGGTCCACCCAGGGTCCTGAACACGGGGGAAAGGAGAAGCAAGACTAGGCTGAGAGGAAACTTGATGACTTTCTCAGGGGGCCTAATGAGGACAGGGAGGATGCAGAAGTTAGGTGCCAACCCCAGATATTCAGAGGAAGGGGGTGAGTGCAGAAGCCAATTCTGCCTGGGATGGGCCTCACATAATTTCTCAAGGTCCTTGTTTTACTTGGCTGTGAACACAGCTGTTCTTAGCTGGGTCAGGGAGGTGCTAAGGGGAGCCCAGGGACCCAGAACGCCCAGCTCTACTCCCTCATTTCATGTGAGGGAGGGGAGAGGTCAAAATGAAGACAGAGGCAGACTTAGCTGTTCCCCGCCCCTCATTGCTCATTCAAGCTGGAGTAGAGGCAAGGAGGTAGGAGAGGGAGATGACTGATGGGTTCTTGGGGCTCTTCAGTCCCACAACGGTCCTGCCTGGGCACGATGGGGCGGCAACCCCCAATCTGGGAGGATTTATTTGTCAGTTGTCATGGTAATAGTGGGGCAATGACTCAACCCCATCCCCTCTGCCCCCCACCCTCAGCCTCACCTGGGATTCCTTAATCTCCTTTTAATTAGCCCAACTGCCCCTCAAGACTTTCTTCTACCCTCCTGCCCCTGCAGCCCTGAAGGAAACATGCTGCCTGGGGGCCTCCTCCATGTCTCCCTGGCAAGCTTTGGGGCGCCGGCCTCTCACCTCTCAGATTCCTGCCTGAACAGGAAAGGAATTATGCCCACCTGGCACCAGCACAGAAGCCTGTGTGTGTCTCCAGCAGAGGCTGCTCCTGCATCCCCACTCCCAGCCTCAGATGGCCGGCTGCTTAGCTCAGGTGCTTAAAGTGGGATGCTACTAACCCCTTCTGAGAGTAGGACTAGAGGGGCTTGGTGCCCTTCTCAGCCCTGGATCCCCAAAGCCCCACCACCTCAAGTCCATCCTTCCCTCCTCTCCAAAGATAACTGGGGATGGATGAGGGGGAAAGCAGCATGCATAGGAGACCACCTAAGGCCATCCCCAAGGCCACACTGTTTGAATTCTGTTCATGGTGTATTTTCTGCTCAGCCTGGGTTCCTCCTTTGCCTCTCTCCCCAGCAAGCCAGGAGGGGTGTGGCTTGATCCACATTAACTAGTTTAGACTCCACCCAGGCAGAGCAGCCCCCAGCCCACCCTCTCCACCCAGCATTGTAGAACTGGGTGGGGGACCCCACAGCTGCCTTTGACCCATTCTATCCAATTGGCCTCGGTATAGGAAACACAGTGTTCTCCATGTCCAGAGCCAAAAGACAGCCGATCCAGATCCTGATCCTTGGGAAATACCCGCCCAGCCCTTCCCTTTGCCTCAGCTCAGAAGAGGGTAGCTGCTGCATTTCTGTCTCCGGATAGGGTGGAGGTGCTTTCTCACGCTAAAAGCCAGGACGACTACCCCAACATCGGTCTCTAAAACCCACTCTCCACCTGCCAACCGCAGAGCACTTCAGACAGAATGCTGACGTCCTGGACAACTAGGTACCTGTGCAGTGTACAGGAGAGCCTTGTACAGCGTGCCCTCTTCAGAGGGGACAGCCCAGCCCTCACAGTGAAAGCCATCAGAAACCTCCTGATCCACTCTCCTGCTCCTGGACAAAGTTCCCCTGACCCCTGCTGAGCCTTCCCAGAGAACTCAGAGGGGTGGAAGTTGGGGGAATATTTGGCCTCCCTGACAGATTCTTTCTCGGATACATTCCTCTGCCTCCTTGGTCTACAGCTGTTAGGAACCTAGAGGAGTTAAGGTTAACCCTTAGAGTCTGAACTGTTAGGATCTTGATGCTGGTGCCTCAATCTGTGCCTCAGAATCCAACAGACCTGGGTTCAAATCCTAACTCCTATTACTTAACAGCTGCTAACCTCAGGCAAATGACATTCACCTCCTTAAGCCTTGGTTTCTTCAACAGTAAAATCAGGACAAAATTACCTGGATTTCCAAAAACAGGGGAAGACTTAATGAATGACCAGTACACATTGCTGCCTCTCCCTAAATCAGGAAATGGGGTTACACTGGAACTGCCAATCACAAACAAGGAAATGATCTTTCATCTTAGCCATTACTTCCAACTACAATGGTCCCTTAGGCCAACCAGGACGATGACCACTCCCCAGACAACTCTACCCTACGTGTCCTCCTCTCAAACAATGTCCAATCAACAGAAATGTTTCTCTGCATTTTTGGTGGGGGAAGAGGAAGCCCTTTCTTTGGGTGTCCCCCCAATACATACACACCACCAAAGCCCCAAGAAGCCAAAGAGGTGACTCAGTGCCACAGAGTGGCAGCTGCAGACCAGAGTGTGGACAGTCTCGTGCACTCCACACCCTCCCTCTACCAGTAGTACCTTCCCAGCCTCTTCTCCCCTGCTGGTATCCGCCCTCCTCCCTTTGCCAGCAGAGACCCTAATCCCTCTTGACAGGAGCAACAAAGGGCTCAGTGCCCTGAGGGCCCAGAAGCAACTGAAACAGGAACCAAGTACACACTCTCCACTGGCCAGCTCAGGCCCCAACACGGCCTCCCTCTGGGCTGGGTCTGGGGAGGACCCCTGGAAGGGTGGGGCCTCATTCACCACCCTGTGTATACCAAAGCTGTTGCCCCTGTCACTAAGGAGTTGTCAGAGGAGCTGTGAACAGGACACAAACACAGAATGAGTCTAATCCCCCAGCTGTTACCTACCGCCCCCAGCTCCCCTCCACCACATTACCTCACTTTGCGAGGCCTGGGGGCAGGGATGAGGCAAGAGGCAACACTCCCACCCCTGAGCAAGTGCCCCAGCAATTCCTCAACCCCCTCAGAGCTCTGGGGAGGTGGACTCTTTAGGAGGGGAAACAGGCCACAGGGGGCAGGGGAAGAATTCCGCTCAACAAAGAGCCAGGTCTGTCTATATCCAAAGACTCAAATCTAACAAATGTTGAGGCCCAGTGCAGTGGCTCATGCCGCGAATCCCAGCAATTTGGGAGGTCAAGGTGGGAGGATCCCTTGAGCCTGGGAGGTGGAGGCTGAAGTGAGCCAGCACTCCAGTCTGGGTGACAGAGTAAGAACCTGTCTTAAAAAAAAAAAAAAAAAAAAAAGGGAAAGTTGGCATGACTGGAAGAAGGCACATGTCCCTCAGGAGGTTCATGCCCAAGTCGGCCCCAGAGGAACGGGTGCCCCAGGAGTAGTGCTCCCACCCTGCCACCTGGCCCAAGCTGGGGTGAGGGTCTGAGAGAAGGGCCCAATTCAACAGCTTATGTCTAAAAAAGAAAAAAAACTCCTAAATAAGTGGCCTGAGGGTGTTGGAGGGAGGGTGGGGAGGAAGGAAGGCTATTTATAAATGTCTACAGGATTCTGCATCAATTAGAAAAGATTGCCTGGGAGGAGCTGAGAGCAGAGTGGGGACAGGTCCAGGCAGAGAAAGGATGCCAGGAAAAAACTCTTGAGGAGAGGTCAGAGATGGGAGCTGGAACATTGCCCTGGCTCAGCCCCAAGTTTAACTCTAGATACTGTCAGAACGATGGTAGATTGAGGGAAAAAAGGAGACATGAGAGTCACGGAGTGGGCATCTGAGGCCTCTTAGTTCTCGGTTGCTGCAGCCTGAGATCCTGATGCCAGAAGGGGGTGCAGAGTGTCAGAAGCAGCAGGAGGGCACACTTGCTGTCATTTTTCCTGAGTTCCACTCTGCCAGGGGGAGGCCTGGCTCCTAATCCACTCCCACCCCCCACGGCTTCTGTTTTGTTATAAAAGACTGAGTTGAAAACAGCCTGAGTTGGGGTGGAAAGGCCAGAGGGTGGAGAAAAAGGTCAGGCCAGGAGCAAGGGGGTAGCAGAGGGACAATTCAAAGTGGGAGGGCTGAGCAGCCCACTAGAGGTCAGGGCCAGATCCTGGACTTGGCGTCCCTTCACTCCCAATGCAGCACAGTGTATTGAGGCCAATAGGAAGAATTTCCTTTTCTCAAGGTTCATGAATTCTCCAACAAAACTTAAAATCCAGGGAGGAAGAATTTCCCTTTCTCAAGCTCCACATGCTTCCCAACGAAGCTTAAAATCCATACTAAAGCAGGTATGAGGAAAAGATAAATGAAGCAAGCTTTGGAGGTGCAAGGATGCTCACTGAATCTTTATTTGCCTCCATTCTAATCCTCTATCAAATGCAAGGATAAGACAACAGAGACTGACACTGATGCTTCCGCAAAAAAGATGGCTAAGAACCTTCCACCACATGTGTGGGACTTCTGACCACACCTGCCCCACAACACTTTGAATGAAAAGCCTGGGCCAGCTGAGCTGGGATCAAGCCAAGAAGGTGATCCAGGCATTTTGCCTCCAGATCAGTCCCCAGCCCCTCAAAGGCAGGTGTACAGGGTTATAGAAGACACCAGAAGCTGAAGGAACCAAAAAAGGCAAAGCAGAACTGCTTGTTCCCTCAAACTACAAATCTGAGTTCCCCAAAGAGGAGGAAGTGAAGAAAAGGGAATACGTGCTAAAGAAAACACAGATCTGGACTCAAGATGTCAAGAGCCCAGGCTATCCTGCCGAACCCCACACAGACACTGTCCTGCTCCCCATTCCCAGCAATTCAGACATGACCATGTGCCCACAGGTGTTCTGCCCAGCCTCCTCCAACCCAGCCCCTCCCACCCTCCCACCCGCTACTTACAGTCCCACAGACTCTGACATCATGTAGCCGGCCCCATTCGTCCTCGTAACTGTCCACCATCATGACGCTGTCGTCCTCACGGCCCAGCTCAGCGTTGAGGTGCAGCCGCACCTCCTCACCCAGGGAGTGCATGCCCACTGCTGGGAACAGTCCATCTGGGGACATGGGCATGATGGTAGAGCCCACCTGCAGCGGGGGAAAGAGGGAGCTGCCGCCTGGCCTGCTTTTCCATAGCTCACCTAATTCTTACAAGGGTACTTTTAAGATGATGCAACCAATAATTATCACATACACTGACAGATTAAAAAAAAAAGTAACCCAGAGGTGCAGAAAAGTTTACAAATGTGCTAAGTACTCCTGGCTAAGCAAGGTATCTACAGAGCTAGAAGACAAACACAAGTCTCCTGACTTGCTGCCAAATACTTTCAGTACGTGTGCTGGACAGGAGAGTGCTGAGGTGCAGATGCTAAGGCAGCAGGACCCCTTGGCCAAGGCCTGAGAAACTAATTTCCCAATGTGGGAGATGGAATTGGATAGAAGGGAGAGAGCTGAGTGTCTCTCTCTTCTATCGGCTCTTATCCCATCTCCTCACCACGCATAGTCTATCTATGAAGAGGATAGTGAAAGAGATGTGAAACAAGGAAAACAGGACACAGAAAGGATATATCCCCAAAAGCACTCAAGTCAAAACCCAAAGAGGACCTCCAGCTTACATGGCCAGGCCATAATCTTCCCCTCTCTTTTATCTGCTCAAAACCTTCCCCCAAATCTCCTAATTCTGTTCCCCACAATTCCTGCTCATCCTCTGCTCCACTAACTTGCCTCTCTCTGCCTGCCATCTGGGCAATGTCCCAGCTTCCTCTGGCCATGGGAAGTATCTTCTCTTATACACAGGAGACTTCAGGAGAATCTGAGGCTGGACTGGAGGAGATGGGAACTCAGTGCAAGGGTCCCTGGGCAAGCCCCAGCCAGCAGACTCTTCCTAATCACTCCCCACAAATCCTTCGGCAGATTTCAGCCACATAAATCCCACCCACAATTTCCCACTCACCCGCTTCCCATTTTTGGTGAAGAAGATCTGGGCAGTCTGCACATCAAAAGACACAGGCTCAATGCCACAGCCAATCCGGTCCCCGGAGTTGCACTTTGACCCAAACTGGCGGCCCTTGGCTCGGCCATTGTACAGCCTGCAGACAGAGTAGTACAGACACAAGACCCGAGCCTGGCTTCCCAACTTCTCCCCAGCACTGACACCAGAGGCCTCATCCTCATCTTGCTGCTCCTGGTCACTCCGTGATGGTACCCACTTATGTCCTGGCATGAGCATCACCCTCCTCTAGTCTGTAAGCCTTCAAGGGTAGCTGCCAGGCCACTTCCCTGTCCTGCCCAGAAAAGTCTACGAAACACCGAATGGGAAAAGCCAGCCCAATGTAGTTCTTCAGATCTAAGATTCCCAAATTCATAGGAAAAGGGCCAGGTTGCACAGGAGGCAACTCACTTGCCATCATCAGCATGGTAGGCTACAGAGTCAGGCAACCAGCCAGGCTGGTGATCCAAGCTGTAGTACTGAGGGACCAGCCCCACAGCAATGGTGCCCCGGACTCCACTGTCCACAATAGACACCTGCAGAGAAGAGAGCAGGGCACAGTCAGCAGGGCTGGGAAATGGGATGAATTGCTGGGGGTAGGGAAAGGGGACTTAGAGATTAAAGGGGGCTGAGGCTCAAAGAGAAAAAGGACATGGGAATCAGGAAAAAAGATAAGATACTCAGATGGGGGAACTGGTGAGAGTGGGTGCCTATTTCACTTAGAAAATTACTCCAAGCTTTGGAGAAAGATAGGACTCACATCCCTGTATGGTGGGTTTGGGTTAGGGGACATGAGTCAAGGTCTGGGATATGGGTCAAAGTCTACCTAGGTAAGGGGCAGGAGAGCAGAAGGGACAGGGTGACAGGTCTCCAGGGCACCTATCTCTCAAATGAGGGGCCATGCTGTCCTGCACCTATTTCCCAGCCAACAGGACAGCCCTGATGGAAAATTAAAAGGTCCAGGTCATACATCTAGTAAAGGAGCTCCTTGGGGCTTAATGATCTCACCCCTGAGCTCATCCCCTGCTCTGCCCACCCACTGCCTTGATCACCTCAAAATAATTGCTGTCCTTGGTCAGGGGTCGAGAAGCCACGTAGCAGCCAACTTCACCAGAGTTTCCATGGTAACTGAAGGAGGAATGAGGGGGAATTCCATTAACAGCCTAGCCCAAGAGTAGTGGGAGGGCCTCAGCATCTCCCACCCTTACCCTGCAAGGGCCAGCACACAGGAGAATCCATCAGGCCGCACTTCAGTACATCGGCAGACATCATAACCAGATACTTAAGGTCACCTCACCCTACTTCTCTCACAGCCTCCAGCTGGAATCCAACCCATACCAGACCAGTGCAAGCCTGGTTTCTTCATTTCCAGGAGGAAAAGAACATAGAGCCTCCTTTACTTGCCTAAGAGAGGTCTCACAACCCTGTCTAACCTCAATCTCTCATGCTGCAGCTTCGGCCCTTTTCCTCTGGCTCTGTCCTCAGTGGAAATGGAGAATGGCTGGTCTCTATCCTCTTTACCAAAGCCCTTCATCGATTGGAGGACAGTGATTCAGTTCCCATTCCTCAGCTTTCTTGCCTCTAGTTAAACAGTACTACTTTCTTCCCTCTTCAGTGGAACTTTGTGAGAGCATGGGCTCAGAAGGAGTCAGGGAAGGGGTTCAAGCCAGAAAAGAGGGAGGAAACACACACACAAGCCAAGGGCTGGAAATACAGGAGTTGGTGGAAGGGTACACTATAGAATGGCCCTTCCCCAAATAGGAAATCAACTGCCTTTGAAACAGCCAGTCTTTGCTAGACCCAATCCCTGAGACAGAGGCAGGAGACTCAGGTACCCCACTGGAGTCTTAACAAAGCACCTGCGAAGCTCCTGAGACCCCAGCAGCCTCCTGTGTCTGACCTGATCCCTTCCCCTACCCAGCTGGATCCCCTCCTTGCTGGATGAGGACAGAGCCACCCAGTGACAGAGGCAGAAGTGAGTGCAGGGTGAGGCAGCACACACTGCTTCACTCAGAAAGGCCTCTGGGCGGGTGGATCACTTGAGGTCAGGAGTTCGAGACTTGCCTGGCCGACATGGTGAAATCTTGTCTCTACAAAAATTACAAAAAATTAGCTATATGTGGTGGTGCACGCCTGTAATCCCAGCTACTTGGGAGGCAGAGGCAGGAGAATTGCTTGAACCCATGAGGCAGAGGTTGCAGTGAGCCAAGATCACGCCACTGCACTGCAGCCTGGGTGACAGAGTGAGACTCTGTCTTTAAAAAAAAAAAAAAAGAAAAGCCTCTGGAGTCAAGGGCATCCCCCTTTCCCCATGCACAGTCCCCTTCTCTGAAAAAAAAAAAAAAAATCCCTTTCCTCTCTAAGATCTGGAACAGAGAAGAAAATGTGGAAGCATTCCCCTAAACTCACCTTAAAGTATCTCCATCTACAAGGATATGTTTGAACCTCTCCTGATATCGGAAAGCTCGGACCTCTCGAATCTCCCGGATCCGCCGGCGCCAATTCAGAAACCGGTAGTGCAGGTTGAGGTCATCCATCTTGTTCATGAGAACAAATCTGCCAAGGGGAGAAGGTGATTGAGGAGAAGGCAGGGCCCTGAGTAAAGCACCTCAGCCTGTGTGACCCAGAATGTAGAGAAGGCACTGGCCTTGAGGCTAGCTGCCCAGATTGACCTCAACAACCCCCATCTTCTTCCTTCCATTCAACAAACATTTACCAAGTTCCTACTATGTGCGCTCTTCTCTGTGCTAGTGATGGAGCTGTAAACAAGATGGACAGGATTCCCATTCTCACAGGCTGGGAGGTAGACATGACAGGCAATAAACAGACATAATTGCAGGCAGCTGAGAAAAGAACAGGGTGATATGATAAAGAATCTGGAGGCAGTGGACAGAGTGGACAGAGGCGGTATCTCTGAGGAGGTGACATTTGAGTTTAAAAGGAGCTAGGCAAATGACAAGCCAGGCATATTCCAGGCAGGAAGAGCAGCCACAGGTCCTTGGGTGGAAGATAGCTGCCATGGTAGAGAAACGGAAAGAAGGCATGGACAGCTGGTGTGTAGGGAATATGAGGGAGAATGTACAAGATGAGAATAAGGCAGGAGTCAGATCAAGGCCTTACAGACAATAGTAAGGAGTTTGGATTTTATTCCAAGATGGAAACCTCTAGAGGGTTGTAAGCAAGGAAATGCCATGATTGGCCAGGTATGATGGCTCATGCCTGCAATCCCAGCCCCTTGGGAGGCTGAGGCGGGAGGATCGCTTGAGGCCAGGACTTCCAGACCAGCTGGGGCAACATAGTGAGACCTCATCTCTACCAAAAATTAAAACAATGAGCCAGGTGTGGTAGTGTGCACTTGTAGAGTCCCAGCTACTAAGGAGACTGAGGATGGCTTGAGTCTGGTAGGTCAAGGCTGCAGTGAGTTCTGATTGTGCCACTACACTCCAGCATGGCTGACAGAGCAAGACCCTGTCTCAAAAAAGAAAAGAAAAAAAAAACAAAAAACGCAATGATCCTGGGCCCAGTGGCTCAAGCCTGTGATCCCAGCACTTTGGGAGGCTGAGGTGGGTGGATCACAAGGTCAGGAGTTGAAGACCAGCCTGACCAACATGGTGAAACCCCGTCTGTACTAAAAATACAAAAAAATTAGCCAGGCGTGGTGGTGCGCACCTGTAATCCCAGCTACTCAGAAGGCTGAGGTAAGAGAATCGCTTGAACCTGGGAGGTGGAGGTTGCAGTAAGCCGAGATCGTCCTACTGCACTGCAACCTCGGAGACAGGGTGAAACTCCATCTCAAAAAAAAAAAAAAAAAGCCACGATCTTAATTCCTAAAGATCATTCCAGCTGCTAGTTGGAGAACTGATCACAAGAGGATCAAGAACAGATGTGAGCAAACAATTCAGAGGTTGTTGCAGCAGTTCGGATGAGAAATGACATCCACTAAGTTGGTAGCAGCGCTGATGGATGGGAGTGGGATGATCCAGGTATTTAAACAACCTTCTACATATAAATGAATGAATGATTTTTCCTGGGAGTCAAAAGTGAGAAAGAGGTGAAGTACTCTTCTCTTCCCATTCCCCAAACCCTGGGACAGGGGTTTTCTTAAGGCCTGGCATTGCCTTGCACACGGTAGGTGCTTAGTAAGCCTTGGCTGGGCTGAATTTGATCCCAATGCGCAAATTACGACTCTTATGCAGTAGCTACAACCCACCACGTGGCCCAGAAGAGTAGACACCTGTGGGACAGACAGCCCTAAGATTCCACTCCCAGGCACTCAGCCAGGGCTCGACCCCAGGTAGATGCTGGTTGCCCAGACCGCATAGCCTTGGCACCGGCGAGTGGCGGCCCTACTGGGCCCCGTCTCCTCCCCGGGCACAGCTTGATCACTGAGATGAGACCCGGGAGCAGCGGGGCCCCAGCCTATCCGTGTGCCTACGCCCCGTCTCCCCAGGCCCTGCACTGGGCCGAGGGTGCGCCGACAGAGGAAGCCCAGTGACCACAGCGCAGGGCCCCGCCCCTGGCCCCGTAGCCCCCGCCCAGGACCCCCGCCTTCCGCTTCATGCTCCGGGGAGATACGAGGCCTACGGGACCCCGCCCCCGATCCCCGCCTACCGGGGCCGCCGCGTCCTCCTCATCCATAGGCCTCTCAGCTCCGCACACAAGCTCTTCGGCCGCCGCCGCCACACACATCCGGGTCCCCGCCTTTCCTTCACTCCTCGAGGCCCGCCCCGTCCCCCACCTAAGCCAATCAGTAACGGTCTCTAACGACGGGCATCTGCAGGAGCCAATCGGAGGGCGCAGGCAGGGTGTGGGGCGCGGCCCGGTGCCCTGGGCACCCAGCTCAGGGCCGGGTCTAATCAACCCGGCTGTCGCTGGGGTGAGCGAAGGCGACGTGGCAGCGCGGACGCTGCTGGGTGCCTGGGCGCCACTGAGACGGACAGGGGGCGGCTCCTGAGCGGCATCGGGCGGGACGGGACGGGCAGAGAAGGTGGCCAAGGTCGCATAAACCTTGCGAGTATTACCAGTGTTATTTGAGCCCTCGTTCCACGCCGGACTAAAAGCTTTACCGGAATGTCCATTTAATCCACGGTGCAGACTTATGAAATAAATCTTATTATCTCCTTTTTACGGATGGGCCAGAGGCTGGCCTCGATAGCCTGCGCGCTTAACTGTTACTGTATGCTGTATACCCTCCCGAGCTCCGTTTCATGGCACTGCTCGCTCATTATTGGCAAGAACATACCATTCCAGGAGGAGAAAACTTGGGATGCAGAAGGCACAGTGGCACAAAGCGGCGTTCTGTGGAGGAACACAGGGATTTGGTAGGCTGAAGGAAAGTTAGACTGGGGTCAGAATGTGAAGGGAGGAAGACACGAATATTTATTGAACACCTAATAAGGAGTGTCTACCTGCCATTCTGGGGGATTGGACTTCTAGATGAGGACTTCCTTGCTCCCTTCCCATCACCATATCTCTCTTTTCTGGACGGAAAGATTCCTCTCCTCTGTAGCACCTCATTTATAACACTTTTTTTTTTTTTTTTTTGAAACGGAGTCTCACTCTGTCACCTAGGCTGGAGTGCAAGTGGCACGATCTCGGCTCACTGCAAGCTCCGCCTCCCGAATAGCTGGGACTACAGGCGCCCGCCACCACGCCCGGCTGATTTTTTTTATTTTTAGTAGAGACAGGGTTTCACCATGTTAGCCAGGATGGTCTCGATCTCCTGACCTCGTGAGCCGCCTGCCTCGGCCTCCCAAAGTGCTGGGATTACAGGCGTGAACCACCGAGCCCGGCCATTTATAACACTTATTACCGTCTTGCTTTCGTTATTGGAGTCACTTGTGTGTGTAGACCTGTCTCTACTAGACTGTGAGCTCCTTCAGACCCTGGACTATCCTATTCTCATCGCACTAGGTACTCTAACCTGTTGAGTATAAGGAAAGCCATCAACTCGCATATCGTAAATAGTGCCCATTCGGCATAACGGAAATGGGTGATGGGAACAGATGAGATGGGAAACCGGGAAACCTGGATTAGAGCCCCAATTCTGTGTGACTAAAAGGTCAAGGTCTTGGTGTTCTCATCCCTAAACAAGAATTATTGAAGTGTGTGTTCTCTTAGCTCCCTTCCAGCCCCTGGATGACTCAGTTCTGAATAGCTACCCTTCCAACTCATCTCCACCTCCTTCTGATTCCCCCATTGCTTCTCCTCTGCTCCTCTTCTTGTGTTATGAAACTACCTCGACACTGAGCTCAGCTCTTCCCAAAGGCAGCAAGAGAGGGACAATCTTAGGAGGCTGCCAGAGTCATGTTCATCCCAGACCAGGGCTCGTTCCAGAAACTAACTAGCTAGCTGGCTAGGGTCAGACATGGAGAGAAACGGCAGAAGGCGTTTCCAAACTGTTACTGATGGTTGGTGATTCCACTCGGGATTTCCTCACCTTCAAGTTCCAGGTGTAGGGCTGGCCTTTTTGGTGAATTCTCCATCCACTGGCATGCTCAGGACCCAGTTGGTAATTTGTGCTTGGTGTCTACATGTATTTGAATAAACAACTTTATTGCCGTATAACCAACATACAATACACCATATATATTTAAGGTGTACAATTTATTCCTTTCCTTTTTTTGTTTTTTAATTACAGCAAAGTCTCACTGTGTTGCCCAGGTTAGTCTCAAACTCCTGAGCTCAAACAACCATCCCACCTCAGCCTCCCAAATTGCGAGGATTACAGGTACGAGCCACTGCACCTGGCCAAGGTATACAATTTGATAAGCTATGTATATACCTACGAAAATGAAAATCTCACCACACCCAAGATAGTGACCATATCATCATCATCCCTAAACATTTCCTCATGCTCCTTTATAATCCCTCTCTCTCACTCTTTCATCCCTACGAACCACTACTCTGCTTTTTGAAACTTTTTTTTTTTGAGACAGAGTCTCACTCTGTCGCCCAGACTGGAGAGCACTG
Source organism: Piliocolobus tephrosceles (assembly GCF_002776525.5). Lineage (NCBI taxonomy): Eukaryota > Metazoa > Chordata > Mammalia > Primates > Cercopithecidae > Piliocolobus > Piliocolobus tephrosceles. The sequence goes on from NC_045443.1 coordinate 50,204,887, forward strand.
GGGCAATCTCGGCTCACTACAAGCTCCACCTCCCAGATTGAGGGGATTCTCCTGCCTCAGCTTCCCAAGTAGCTGGGATTATAGACGCCCACCACCATGCCTGGCTAATTTTTGTATTTTTAGTAGAGACGGGGTTTCACCATGTTGGCCAGACTGGTCTCGAATTTCTGCCTCAGTCTCCCAAAGTGCTGGGATTACAGGCATGAGCCACCACACCCAGACCACTAACCTGCCTTTTTGTCATTAGCTTAGTTAGCATTTCCTAGAATTTTATGTAAGTGGAATCATACAGTAAGTGCTCTTTGAGGTGGGGTGTGTCTGGCTTCTTTTGTTCAGCGTAATTACCTTGAGAGATTCATCCATGTTGTTGTTTGTATTAATAGTTTTTATTTATTTATTTATTTGGGGCAGGGTCTTGCTCTGTTGCCCAGACTGGAGAGCAGTGGCATGATCAAGGCTTACTGCAACCTCAAACTCCTGGCCTCAAGCGATCCTCCCACCTTGGCCTCTCGATTGTTCCTTTTTATTGCTGAATAGTATGCTATTGTTCGAATATATTACAATTTATTTGTCCATTTGTTGATGGACATTTGGATTTTTTCAGTTTTTGGCTATTACACATAAAGCTATGATGAATATTCATGTACAAGTCTTTGTATGGACATATTTCATCATCTTTTTTTTTTTTTTATTGAGATGGAGTCTTGCCCTGTCACCCAGGCTGGAGTGCAGTGGCATGATCTTGGCTCACTGCAACCTCCACCACCCAGGTTCAAGCAATTCTCGTGCCTCAGCCTCTCAAGTAGCTGGGACTACAGGCGTGTGCCACCACGCCTGGCTAATTTTTTTTGTTGTTTGTTTTTGTATTTTTAGTAGAGACGGGGTTTCACTATATTGGCCAGGCTGGTCCAGAACTCCTGACCTCAGGTGATCTGCCCACCTCAGCCTCCCAGAGTGTCATTTTCTCTTAAGTAAATATCTAGGAGTGAATGACTCAGTCACATGGTAGATGTTTGGTTCTTAATTTGTTAAAAAGCACCACACTGTTTTCAGAAGTGGTTGTATCATTTTACATTCCTATCAGCAGTGTGTGAGTGTTCTAGTTGTTCCACATCCTTGCCATCACTTGGTATTGTTATTCTTTTTACTTTTAGCCTTCCTAATAGGTGTGTATCACAGTGTATGAGGGTTCCAATTTGTCTACATACTCACCAACACTTGTTATTATCTCTCTTTGATTATAGCCACTTAGTGTGAAGTGGTATCTCACTTCACTTTTGATTTGCATTTCCCTAATGACTAACGACGTTGAGCATCTTTTCACATGCTTATTTGTCATCCATATATCTTCTCTGGTGAAGTGTCTGATTAAATCACTTGCTCATTTCAAAAAATTGTTTCTTATTACATTTTGAAAGTCTTTATATATTCTGGATTCAAATTCTTTATCAGATATGTGCTTTACAAATATTTTCTTCTAGTCTGCAGCTTGTCTTCTCATTTTTTTTTTAACAGAGTCGTTCAGGCTGGGCATGGTGGCTCACACCTGTAATTCCAGTGCTTTGGGAGGCCAACACGGGGAGAATTGCTCGAGTCTAGGAGTTCAAGACCAGCCCTGGCAACATAGTGAGACCTGGTCTCTACAGAAAATTTAAAAATTAGCCAGTGTGGTGGCACACACTTGTAATCCCAGCTTCTTGGGAGGCTAAGATGGCAAGATTACTTGAGCCCAGGAGGCAGAGGTTGCAATGAGCCATGGTTGTGCTGCCACTGCACTCCAGCCTGGGCAACAGAGTGAGACCCTGCCTCAAAAAAATAAAAAAATAAAAAAAGTTCTGCCGGGTGCAGTGGCTCACACCTGTAATCCCCGCACTTTGGGAGGCCAAGGTGGGCAGATCACCTGAGGTCGGGAGTTGGACACCAGCCTGACCAACATGGAGAAACCCCATCTCTACTAAAAATACAAAATTAGCCAGGCATGGTGGTGTATGCCTATAATCCCAGCTACTCAGGAGGCTGAGGCAGGAGAATCGCTTGAACCGGGCAGGCTGAGGTTGTGGTGAGCCGAGATTGTGCCATTGCACTCCAGCCTGGATAACAAGAGCGAAATTCCCTCTAAAAATAATAATAATAAAAAAAAAGGGCCAGGCGCTGTGGCTCATACCTGGAGGCCGAGGTGGGTGGATTGCTTGAGCACAGGAGTTTGAGAACAGCCTGGGCAACATGGTGAAACCCCGTCTCTACTGAAATGCAAAAAATTAGCCGGGCATGATGGCACACGCCTGTAATCCCAGCTTCTAGGGAGGCTGAGACAGGAGAATTGCTTGAACCTGGGAGGCGGAGGTTGCAGTGAGCCAAGAGCATGCCATTGCACTCCAGCCTGGGTGACAGAGCGAGACTCCGTCTCAAAAAACAAAACAAAACCAACAAAAACAAAAACAAACAAAAAAAAAACAAGTTTTTGTTTGCATTTAAGTCTATAATTATATAATTTAGGGTCTCATTCTATTGCCCAGACTGGAGTGCAGTGTTGCAATCTCAGCTCACTGCAACCTCCATCCACCTCCTGGGCTCAAGCAGTCCTCCCACCTCAGCCTCCTGAGTAGCTGGGACTATAGGCGGACACCACCACAGCTGGCTAATTTTTATATTTTTGGCAGAGACAGGGTTTCACCATGTTGTTCAGACCTGATCTTAAACTCCTGGGCTCAGTGATCCACTTGCCCCCACAACTGTTGGGATTATTGGTGTGAGCCGTAGTGCCTGGCTCCTCTATCTGTATGTTTTTGGTACTATAGCTTTATAATAAGTCTTGAAATCAGGTAATATAAGTCCTCCAATGTTGTATTTTGCATTTCCATATGTGATAATCAGCTTGCCAATTTCTATTGAAAAAGCCCCTGGCATCCTGGCATGGTGGCTCACACCTGTAATCCCAGCACTTTGGGAGGCTGAGGCGGGCGGATCACCTGAGATTGGGAGTTCGAGAGCAGCCTGACCAACGTGGAGAAACCCCACCTCTACTAAAAATACTAAATTAGCCAGGCATGGTGGTTCATCAAGCCTGTAATCTCAGCTACTCGGGAGGCTGAGGCAGGAGAATCACTTGAACCTGGGAGGTGGAGGTTGCAGTGAGCCGAGATCATGCCATTGACCTCCAGCCTGGGCAACAAGAGGTAAACTTCATCTCAAAAAAAAAAAGGCCCTGGGGATTTTAATTGGTATTACATTGAATCTATTGATCAATTTTGGAAGAATAGGCATTTTAACAATATATCTTTAACAGTATATCTTCTGATCCATGAACATGGTATATCTCTCCATTTATTTACATCTTTTTAAATTTGTCTGAGCAATATTTCATGGTTTTTAGAGTGCAGATATTTGTCAGGTTGATCCTTAACTATTTCATATTTTTTACAATTTTGTTAATGTTATTTTAAAATTTCAATTTCCAGGCCAGGCGCGGTGGCTCAAGCCTGTAATCCCAGCACTTTGGGAGGCCAAAATGGGTGGATCACGAGGTCAGGAGATCGAGACCATCCTGGCTAACCTGGTGAAATCCCGTCTCTACTAAAAAATACAAAAAACTAGCCGGGCGAGGTGGCAGGCGCCTGGGTCCCAGCTACTCGGGAGGCTGAGGCAGGAGAATGGCCTAAACCCGGGAGGCAGAGCTTGCAGTGAGCTGAGATCCGGCCACTGCACTCCAGCCTGGGCGACAGAGCGAGATCTGTCTCAAAAAAAAAAAAAAAAAAAAATTCAGTTTCCAGTATATAAAAATTATTGCTAGTATAAAAAAGTACAATTTCTGTATATTGACTTTCCATATACTCGATTTTGATGTATGAAATTTAATTGCTATCTTCCTAAATGTACTCTGGCTGTTTAATTATAGGCCCTCAGTTCAAAATTTTAGGAAAGGAAAAAAATATTTACTGTACTTGATATTTTGTTCAGAGCCCAAGATACTTCTTCAACAGCTGTGCCAGAGATAGGCTCTAGGACTGCATAGCTGGCCTGCCCAAAAGGATAAGACCCAGTCCTCAAACAGCCCCAGGTTGTTTTTGGAAAGAACCCAGACTTAGACTGGGGATATTCTCATAGCTCAGGAAGAGGAAAGAGAGGAAATCTAGTCTTTTCATGACTTGCCAGAAATCTTTTATCTATTATTTTATTAACTTGTTTCTAACTTTTTTCTTTTTCAGTTTGTGCTGTTTATTATAAAAATATATTTCTTGTTTTTATTCCCTACCCCATCCGCAGCATAAGGCAATCATTCTTTTTATTTGCCTTAAAGCAATCTTTCTCTTGCCCTAGAAATTGCACACAGATTGAGTATTTAGAGAATTTAGCAAACAAGTCTGTATGTAACTTATCTACACCCTTGATGTTTTTCTACATTATGAAATTTTTTGTGGGGTTTGGGGGAGGGAAAGCATCAGGAAAAATAGTTAATGGATGCTGGGCATAATACCTAGATGATGGGATGCTCTGTGCCGCAAACCACCATGGCACACTTGTTTACCTATGTAACGAACCTGCACATCTTGCACATGCACCCCTGAACTTAAAAGTTGAAGAAAAAAGAAAAAGGAAAGTTTTTGTGTTTCAGTGAAAAGAGTTTTGAACTTGAAATCTAGTGGATTCTGTCATCTAGCTGTGTGGCCTTTGGCAAGATATTTAACTTCTTTGGATATGTCTTCTTATCTACAAAGTGGAGATGGTAATAGAACATTATGAGAATTGTACAAAAAATAAATAAGCAGCCAGGTACAGTTGCTCACACCTGTAATCCCAGCACTTTGCAAGGCCAAGGTGGGCGGATGAGGAGTTCGAGACCAGCCTGACCAACATGGTGAAACCCCGTCTCTACTAAAAATACAAAAATTAGCCAGGTGTGGTGGTGCTTGCCTGTAATCCCAGCTACTCGGGAGGCTAAGGCAGGAAAATCTCTTGAATCCAGGAAGTAGAGGTTGCAGTGAGCCAAGATCATGCCACTGCACTCCAGCCTGGGCAACAGAGTGAGACTCTGTCTCAAAATAAATAAATAAATAAATAAATAAATAAATAAATAAATAAATAAATAAATAAGCATTTAGTTAATTTGAGTTGAATCTGACTATATCTGCCTCCTCTTCGGATTGAAGAGCCCTCATCTCTTTGATTAGCTCTGACAGGCTACTTTCCCATCCTGCTGAAACTCTGCCTTTCTCTGGATCTTTTCCAGTCCAGTGAGGTCTTCCAAGGCACAGATTTCCAACTGTAAACAAAACAGCTTTGAAACAGGGTACCATCATTCATTCAACAAATACTGACTACCTTAGTATGAGCCAGAAACTGAGCTAGACACTTCATTCATTTATTATAGAAAAAATCATTGAGTGTCTGTATATGTATGTTATATGAATTATTGCTAACACTCCTAACAATCCTGTGTAAATACTGCTACCCCCATTTAACAGAGGGTAGATAGAGGATATGGCCCCTATCCTAAAGGAGTTCATAAGCCAGCTAAAAGCTGCTGGAAATACAAGACAAACTACAAGAGATGTTAAGAAGGGACACACGATTGTTAGAGACATGTGTGCCCCCTCTACCTGGAAGCCTTTCCCTTAATTCCTTCCCTCACAAATTCCTATTCCTCCAAGAGTCAACCAAAGCATTATCTCCTCTGTGAAGCCTTCTGTGTTTCTTCCAGGCAAGCTTAAGTCTCTCTCCTCTTGATCCCTCTTATCCTTATATAGTGTCATTGTTGATTTACCTGTCTGTTTTCCTGATAGACTATGAGCTCCTTGGGATTAGGATAAACAGACTTACTCAATTTCACCCAGACCTTGATAATAAAAATCAAAGAACACATGGTTAGAGAAGAAGCAAAAGGTTAGAGAGGTGTGATCATGAGTAAAAGTTTCCAGGTGTGAATTCAAAGAGTATATTTGGTCAAGATGGAATCATTCTTGTAAGGTAATAATAGGATTACAGAATTAGTGACTTTGAACCCAAGAATTTGGACTTGACACTGGAGTAAATAGGGAGCCATTGAAGGTTTCTGAGCAGAAGAGTTGTTTGCTGTATTTTCATTTCAGAAAGAATAGTTTGTGTTTAGAGCAGATAGTGTCTGAAAACTGGGTAGTCCATAGGAAATGATTGCCATGACCCAGGTGAAAGACAATGAGAACCAAACCATCATGATGGTCTTAGAAATGAAAAAAACTGCCGGGCACAGTGGCTCAAGCCTGTAATCCCACACTTTGGGAGGCCGAGACGGGCGGATCACGAGGTCAGGAGATCGAGACCATCCTGGCTAACACGGTGAAACCCCGTCTCTACTAAAAATACAAAAAAAAATTAGCCGGGCGAGGTGGCGGGCGCCTGTAGTCCCAGCTACTCGGGAGGCTGAGGCAGGAGAATGCCGTGAACCTGGGAGGCGGAGGTTGCAGTGAGCTGAGATCCGGCCACTGCACTCCAGCCTGGGCGACAGAGCAAGAGTCCGTCTCAAAAAAAAAAAAAAAAAAAAAAGAGAAGAAATGAAAAAAACTGACTGGGCACAGGTGGCTTATGGCTGTAATCCCAGCACTTTGGGAGGCCAAGGCAGGCAGATTACCTGAAGTCAGGAGTTTGAGACCAGCCTGGCCAACATGGCGGAAACCCGTTTCTACTAAAAATACAAAAATTAGCTGGGCATGGTGGCAGGCACCTGTGATCCCAGCTACTCGGGAGGCTGAGGCATGAGAATCGCTTAAACTCAGGAGGCAGATGTTGCAATGAGCTGAGATTGTGCCACTGCACTCCGGCCTGAGTGACAGAGCAAGACTCCATCTCAGGAAAAAAAAAAAAAAAGCTATTTATTTTAGATTCACAGCAAAGTTGCAAAGATGGCATGGAGAGTCCTCAAATATCCCTCACTCAGTTTCTCACATTGATAACCTTCTATATGACAATAGTACATTGGTCAAAACTAAGAAAGCAACATTAGTTCATCACTATTAACTAAACTTCAGACTTCGTTTGCATTTGGTCATGTTTCTATTGATGTCCTCTTTCCGTTCTGGGGTCTAATCCAGGGTGCACGCTGCTTTAGTTGTCATCTCTCCCCAGTCTCCGCTAGTCTGAAATACTTTTGCAGTCTTTCTTGTTGTTGTTGTTTTATTCTTTCCAATTGTATTTTAGGTTTGAGGAGTACATGTGCTGGTTTGTTACATGGGCAAATTGTGTGTCACAGGGGTATAGATAACTTTGTCATCCAGGTCACGAGCATACTACTCAATAGGTCATTTTTCAATCTTCACCCTCCTTTCACTTCCACCCTCAAGTAGGCCTTGGTATCTATTATTCCTTTCTTTGTGTCCACATGCACTCAATGTTTAGCTATCACTTATAAGTGAGAAAATGCAGTATTTGATTTGATTTGATTTCCTTTTTGTTTTTTTGAGATGGAGTCTTGCTCTGTTGCTTGGGCTGGAGTGCAATGGCATGATCTGAGCTCACTGCAAACTTCGCCTTCTAGGTTCAAGCGATTCTCGTGCCTTAGCCTCCCGAGTAGCCGGGATTACAGGCAAGCACCACCATACCTGGCTAATTTTTGTATTCTTAGTAGAGACAGAGTTTCACCATGTTGGACAGGCTGGTCTTGAACTCCTGACCTCAGGTGATCCACCCATCTTGGCCTCCCAAAGTGCTGGGATTACAGGGGTGAGTCACTGTGCCTGGCTGGTATTTGATTTTCTGTTCCTGTGTTAATTCACTTAGGATTCCTTTGTTTTTGGTAACTTTGACAGTTGTGAGGATTACTGGCCAGGTATCCAGTAAAACATCCTCCAGTATGGATTTGCCTCATGTTTTTCTCACTATTAGATTAGAGTTATGGATTTTTGGAAAGAAATCTATAGAGGTAAAGTACTTCTCATCTCATCATATCAGGGGTACATGATATCAGCATGACATCACTGGTGAGGTTAACCATGATCACTTGGTTAAGGTGGTGTTTGCCAGTTTTCTCTACTACAAAGTTAGCATTTTTTCTTTTCTGATCTCTATTCATTGGAAGCAAGTCATTAAGGTCTAGCCCACTTGTTTTTTGTTTTTGTTTGTTTTTTCAGATGAAGTCTTGCTCTGTCACACAGGCTGGAGTGCAGTGGGGTGATCTTGGCTCACTGCAACATTCACCTCCCGGGTTCAAGCAATTCTCCTGCCTCAGCCTCTCCAGTAGCTGGGATTACAGGTGCACGCCACCATGCCCAGCTAATTTTTGTATTTTTTAATAGAGATGGGGTTTCACCATGTTGGCCAGGAAGGTCTCAATCTCTTGACCTCATGAGCCACCCGCCTCAGCCTCCTAAAGTGCTGGGATTACAGGCGTGAGCCACCGCACCTGGCCTGTCTAGCCCACTTTCAAGGCAGTAGGGGGGTTAAGTTCTACATTCTGGAAGGCAGAGTATCTACATAAATTATTTGGAAATCTTCTAGAAGAAAGTTGTCTCTTCTCAATTTATTTATTTACTGACTCAAATATTTATTTATATCAGTGTTATAGATTGAGTTGTATCCTCCAAAAGAAGATATGTTGAGGTCCTAAACCCCCTGTACATCAGAATGTGACCTTATTTGGAAATAGGGTCTTTGCAGATTTAACCAAATTAGGATAAGGTCATGAGGGTGGACTGTAATTCAATATAACTTGTGTCCTTATAAAAAGGGGAAATTTGGGCCGGGCACGGTGGCTCATGCCTGTAATCGCAGCACATTGGGAGGCCAAGGCGGGCGGATCGAGAGGTCAGGAGATGGGAGACCATCCTGGCTAACATGGTAAAACTCCATCTCTACTAAAAACACAAAAAATAAGCTGGGCATGGTGGCACGCACCTGTAGTCCCAGCTACTCAGGAAGCTGAAGCAGGAGAATCGCTTGAACCTGAGAGGCGGAGGTTGCAGTAAGCCGAGATCGTGCCACTGCACTCCAGCCTGGGCGACAGAGTGAGACTCCATCTCAAAAAGAAAAAAAAAAGAAAACCCAAAAAGGGGAAATTTGGACAGACACAGAAGGAAGACACCGTGAAGACAGTCACGTGATGTCAGAGACAGAGATTGAATTGACACAGCTGTAAGCCAAGAAACGCCAGAAATTGCCCGTCACCACTAGCAGCTGGGAAGAGGCAAGAAAGCCCATTCTTCCCTGAGTCTCAGCGAGATCAGGGCCCTGCTGACACCTTGATTTTGGACTTCTAGCCTCCAGAACTCTGAGACAATGTATACCTGTCTTCGCCACCCAATTTATGGCTCTTTGTTACGGTAGCCCTAGCAAACTAATACAATCAATATGCATTCATGTATCTTTATTTTATACCTTCAGTTATAATCCAATACTATGTAATCTATTTTGTTGCTCAAATTGTTTCAGCCTCTGTCATTGCCAGCTCTTTCAGGTTGGTTCCCTTGTCCCCTTGATATGCCCCCATCCTTTTGTTTAGTGGGTACTTTCTTACTTTCTAGTACTGCAAGATGCTCTAAATCATCTATTTTCCCTGCCCCAGCCCCAGAATCAGCCAGTTCTCCACATTCTTTCTTTTATTGGAGAATGGTATTCAGAAACCAAGATCTAGCTGTGAGATATGATACTGTTATTGTAGTGTCATTGCTTCTAGGCCTTCTGGGGCAACGGAGTTAGGTAATACATGTATGTATACTAACCATGTGCATATAGGTATCTATAATCATTTCCATATCTATTCATCTGACTATATACTAAGCTAAATACAAGTTCACACTGCTGTCTCCCATGCTAACCCAGTACCACAGAGTTCATTCTAGCCTTTCCCCCTTGTGGGTCTGTGACTTCTCCCTCTGACAGTGAGAAACCTGGCTCCCAACATTCATTACTTATTTGTTCAACCCCAATATATATGTAAAGCATTTTCTTTTGTTTGTTTGTTTGTTTGTTTTTTGTAAGGCACTTTCAAAAATTTCAACCCATAGCCCAATGAGAAATAGATGTAATGGTTACAGTACAGTGTTTCTGTAGAGTGCATCCTTCTTTTTGTTTTTAGCCTTTGAGAGTTTCCAGTGAAAACACTGTTTTCCAAAGTTACTTAGGTCAGCTCCTTTTCTTCTCACCCTCCTCAGTGTGTGTGTCATAGGTGTGTAATATAATTAGATTAATTTGTCACAGTCCATTCTAGCCCAGAATACCCTGGCATCCTGGCTGATTTTCTCAGTTGTTTATTATATGTTGGATAAACAGATATTAGCACTAAGCTCTCTGGGAGCACAATTCCTACTTATGTCCATATCTCCCAGTTACATCTGCATAAATAGATGCCCTATGAATCCATTGAATGACTGAATATACTTTTATTAATTTAATTATAAAAAAAAGCAAGACGCAGATCCTTAGTTGCTCCTTTTTGTTCACTAATGATTCCCAACTCTCAACCATCTGGCTGGCTCCAGCCCAGTCTAGAAAAGTCCTGTTCCCTTTCCAGCTCTTCTTCCTCTGATGTACCGAGACACTGGGGACCCAGGTGGAGCACACATGCGCGCACACACATCAACACACATATGCTGTTTTGCTCCCCCTGTCCTTTTACCTTTACAACCATTACACAAAGACGTGCTTTCCTCCTTGGGATGCCTTCACCATCCCCTCTCTTCATCCCTATCCATCTCTTCTCCCAAACTCTCTTGTAAAGCCCTATTCCCTGGGAAGTCCTGTTTGATTTACCCTGGGGGCAGTTTTCCCTCTCCTGACACCACTCTGGGCCTCTCAGACTATTGGCCTTTACCTGAGAGCAGGGAGAGGATGAAGAAAAGAGAGAGGAGGCGCTGAAGGGGTGAGAGGGCCCAGAAAATCCCGGGAGTAAGCTGGGCTGGCGCAGAGGTCCAGGAGGATGGCTGAGCCTCCAAAAGGGTTGCAGTGTCTCCATCACCTCTCTGTCACTCTCCCAGGACTGCCTTTGCTCCCACCAAAAACACCAATATTTCTTGGTGTCTATTCTAAACTCCTTCCATGGGCTGGAAGCTGGAGTTCCAGAGATAAAAAAGGTATGGGGGGCCGGGCGCGGTGGCTCACGCCTGTAATCCCAGCACTTTGGGAGGCCGAGGTGGGCGGATCACAAGGTCAGGAGATCGAGACCATCCTGGCTAACACGGTGAAACCCCGTCTCTACTAAAAATACAAAAAAATTAGCCGGGCATGGTTGCGGGCGCCTGTAGTCCCAGCCACTCAGGAGGCTGAGGCAGGAGAATGGCGTGAACCCAGGAGGCGGAGCTTGCAGTGAGCTGAGATCCGGCCACTGCACTCCAGCCTGAGCGACAGAGTGAGATCTGTCTCAAAAAATAAATAAATAAATAAAAGGTATGAGGGCCCTATTCTCAAAACACCCACAATCTAACTGGAAAAATGACACAGGAAAAGAGGAGCAAAAATATAAAATAGCAACACAATAATGTGGATGAATTACAAGGAAGGCTAGGTGTCAACTGGTCAAGCAGGTGAGGAAGAGGTGCCAGAATTTGGTTAGTGATGAGCTAGGTGTGGTATCTCATGCCTGTAATCCCAGTACTTTGGGAGGCTGAGGTGGGAGGATCACTTGAGTCTAGGAGCTCAAGCTCCTATATTGTCCAGCCTGGACAATATAATAATAAGATCCTGTCTATATTAAAAGAAATTTTTTTTTGAGGCAGAGTTTTGCTCTTGTTTCCCAGGCTGGAGTACAATGGTGTGATCTCGGCTCACTGCAACCTCCGCCTCCTGGATTCAAGCGATTCTCCTTCCTCAGCCTCCCAAGTAGCTGGAATTACAGGCATGTGCCATCGTGCCCGGCTAATTTTTTTGTATTTTTGGGAGAGATGAGGTTTCACCATGTTGGTTTCACCAGGCTGGTTTTGAATTCCTGACCTCAGGTGATCTGCCCACCTCAGCCTCCCAAAATGTTGGGATTTCAGATGTGAGCCACTGTGCCTGGCCTAAAAAATTAAAACATTAGCCAGATGTGGCGGTGCATGACTGTGGTCCCAACTACTCTGGAGGCTGAAGTGGAAGGATCACTTGAGCCCCTGAGGTTGAGGCTGCAGTGAGCTGTGACTGAGCCACTGCACTCCAGCCTGGGTGACAGAGTGAGACCCTGTTTCAAAAAAAATAAAAAGAATGTGGCTAGTGATGAGGGGAGTGAAGGGAGGGTCCTTGTAAGCTGAAAGCTTGGAGTTCAGGGGAAGAAATGATCTCTGAGCAGCTACGCCTCATCCTCACTTCCCCTTATCCCATGTCAATCCCAAAGATGAGAAACCACCAGGGATTGTGGGGCAGGTGATTCAGTCAGCTAACTGAAGCAGAGTGTGTTTCAGGGTCATTGTTCATGGGGCCCTGAATGTCAGGCAGAGCACAGGTTCTGTGGTCGGGGAGGACATTGAGGAACAACACATACCCACTGGGGCCTGTGGGGTCAGGGGGCAAGGGGAGGGAGAGCATCAGGTCAGATAGCTGAGGCATGTGGGGCTGAATACATAACTATATGGCCGGGCGCGGCGGCTCACACCTGTAATCCCAGCATTGTAGGAGGCCGGGGTGGGCAGATCATGAGATCAGGAGTTGGAGACCAGCATGACCAACATGGTGAAACCTCGTCTCTACTAAAAACACAAACATTAGCCGGGCACGGTGGCATGTGGCTGTAATCCCAGCTACTCAGGAGGCTGAGGCAGGAGAATCGCTTGAACCCAGGAGGCAGAAGTTGCAGTGAGCCAAGTTCGTGCCATGGCACTCCAGCCTGGGCAACAGAGCTAGACTCCGTCTCAAAAAAAAAAAACGAAAAACAAAAAACATAAATACGTAAGTGACGGGTTGATGGGTGCAGCAAACCACTGTGGCACACGTTTACCTATGTAACAAACCTGCACGTTCTGCACATACATCCCGGAACTTAAAGTAAAATTTAAAAAATAAGAAATACAAAGTAAAAGTCCCCCGAAGTCCTTGAGGAGAAGAGAATTATGGGGATCAGGAGCACGTTTCAGCAGGACCAGTTTGGATGGTATGTGTGGGAGAGATGGCAGAAAACAGGTGCTGCAGGTCAGCTGAGGTTTACACAGTAGTTCCCATCAGGCCCACATCAGCCTTAGGCCATGTTTTGATGTGGTCATTGAACTTCCTCTCTGGGACTTTCGGTCTGTGGACTGTGCCACTGCTTCTTGTTTCAAATTTAAAGCTGAATATGGTCCAGGCAGGCCCCTTCCTTTACCCCTTGTTCTCAAAAGGAAGTCAGCACTTGGGGCACCATGAATTTAGAGGGACAGGTTGAGTGTAAGAGACACAGCATGAGCGACCAGAAGACCAGTGTATAATGTAGACGAGGAGGAGGAAGTTCCAGCAAAGTTTATTCATGGAAAAGCTTAAGTGATAGCCCAAGCTATTTAGCCTTTCCTCAGCCTGAAAGAAACTTCTCAGCAAACGCTTCTCATACAAAGGCCAGACAGAATCCCAGGGTTTTGTACCTTGACCCACACTCTTGGTCTGAGTGCTAAACACATGCTTCAGATTTCTGCCCTGGGTACTAAGGCAGAGGGCATCCCAATGGCAGGAAGGCAGAGTTCAAGGGGCTCAATCTGCAAAGAGACTGGTTAGACCCTCAGCACTGATGGCCATACAACTGGGCATCATGCTAGAGGGAGGGAGAAACAGGGAAATGTAATGCTGGGGTGCTGGGTGGAACCGGACTGTGCAATCGGGCTTAGAATCTAGAAACTAACAGAGCTCGGCAGGTGGGAGAATCTGAGGAGGCGGTGGTGGCAGTGTGGGAAGATGGGGCTGGAAATTGAGGAGGATTGAGGAGGGAGTGGTGGATGTTAGAAGGTGGCAAAGTGTTGGGCTTTTTCTGAAAGATAACCTACAAAGGAGGAGCACAGATTTTTTTTTTTTTTTTTTTTTTTTTTTTTTTGAGACAGGGTCTCACTCTGGTTGGCGTGCAGTGGCATGATCTTGTCTCACCCCTCCTGCCTTAGCCTCCTAGGTATCTGGGACTAAGGCATGCACCACCACACCTGGCTGATATTTTGTATTTTTTTTTTTTTGAGACGGAGTCTTGCTCTGTCGCCCGGGCTGGAGTGCAGTGGCCTGATCTCAGCTCACTGCAAGCTCCGCCTCCCGGGTTTACGCCATTCTCCTGCCTCAGCCTCCGGAGTAGCAGGGACTATAGGCACCCGCCACCTCGCCCGGCTAGTTTTTTGTATTTTTAGTAGAGACGGGGTTTCACCGTGTTAGCCAGGATGGTCTCGATCTCCTGACCTCATGATCCGCCCGTCTCAGCCTCCCAAAGTGCTGGGATTACAGGCTTGAGCCACCGCGCCCGGCTATATTTTGTATTTTTAGTAGAGATGGGGTTTGGTCATGTTGCCAGGCTGGTCTGGAACTCCTGGGCTCAAGTGATCCTCCCGCCTTGGCCTCCCAGAGTGCTGGGATTACAGGCATGAGCCACCGTGACAAACATCTTTAAAGAGCCACATCAAGCTGGGTGAAGTGGCTCACGCCTGGGCAACATGTCGAAACCCCATCTCTAGTAAAAATACAATTAGCCAGGTGTGGTGGTGTGTGCCTGTATTCCCAGATACCTGGGAGGCTAAGGTGGGAGGATGTTGTGAGCCCAGGAGGTCAAGGTTACAGTGAGCCGTGATGGAGTCACTGCACTCCAGCCTGGGAAATAAAATGAGACCCTGCCTCAAAAAAAAAAAAAGTCTAGAACCAGACCAGAAATACCATTTGACCCAGCGATCCCATTACTGGGTATATACCCAAAGGAATATAAATCATTCTATTATAAAAATACATGCACATGTATGTTTATTGCAGCACTATTCACAATAGCAAAGACATGGAACCAACCCAAATACATGGAATACTATGCAGCCATAAAAAGGAATGAGATCATGTCCTCTGCAGGGACATGGATGAAGCTGGAAGCCATTATCCTCAGCAAACTAACACAGAAACAGAAAACCAAACACCACATATTCTCACTCATAAGTGGGGGCTGAAAACAATGAGAACACATGGACACAGGGAGGGGAACAACACACACTGGGGCCTGTGGGGGCGGGGTGGCGAGGGGAGAGAAAGCATCAGGTCAAATAGTTAAGGCATGTGGGGCTTAATACGTAGGTGTTGGGTTGATGGGCAGCAAACCACATGGCACACATTTACCTATGTAACAAACCTGCACATTCTGCACATGTATCCCAGAACTTAAAATTAAATTAAATTAAATTTAAATTTAAAAAAGAGCCACACTGGGATCCTGCAAGAGCACAGCCATCTCTTTTCCCTTCCCAACTTCCCACAGGCTTTCCACCTTATTTAGGAGCACCAACCCGAAGTCCAGGAGAAAGACCCTAAGACCCTAGCCAGAACCATGTGTAGGACAAAATAAATAGTGATAAAGGGGGTGGGGCAGGACCCCAGTACCCTGGAACCCGTCTCTGACCAGCCTTGGTTCCAGGGAGCCTGGTCAGAGCTTGGGGCAGGGCGTTGAAGAGCCTTGGTGGAAGGGGTGCTTTCTCTTACCCCTTTCCCAGTTTTGCCCTTCCTCTCCTCTGCCCTGGTCTACTTCTCCCATCAGCAGTAGCTTCTCCCATCAGCTGCCCCACAACCCTCTCCTCCCTGCCTCTCCAGTCTGCATCAGTAACTCAGGGCAACAGGAAAACACCATTCTCCAAACACAGGTCCTAGGGTCCCAGGGTAATATGGGGAAGGGGGCGGTGCTGACAATGAGGTCCGTATTATTTCGTATTTACCTAAAAGTTCAAGAAATCCTTGCTGACATTCTTGCTTGGGGCCCAGCATTTAAACTTAGTCACTGCCCAGAGCCCTTGTTTTAGGAAAGAATGAGATGGTCCCTGTTGCATAACCCAGAACTGGGTGGGTGTGGGTTGCCGAAGGAAACAGTCCCTCTTCCTCTCTCTTGTAGAGGCCTGGCTAGGAGTGCCTGGGATGGGCGGGACACTGCCTAGGGAAGGTGGATGGGGAGCGGTGGAAGCCGACCCTTGCAGCGAAGGCAGACAAGTAGGCAGGCAAAGATGCTCAGAGTAGTCCCTCCCCCGAAGCTCCCTGGGCACAAGACAGTCTGATGAATCCAGAAAACCCCATGGATGATTGGGAGGGAAGGAGACGGATTCTGGGAGAGGAGAGGAATGGAGGCGCGAGCTTATCTGAAGGATGGGGATGGGAAGGGGGGTGGGGTCTGCTCTCTGGCCACTGTCCCCAAGAGCATCCAGAATACGAGTACCTCTATTTCTGTCCCTCTCTAGTTTCAACCGGCCAATTTTCCCCCTTTCCCTGCCTCCCAGCCAGTTCTCACCCCGCACACAGCCCTCTCCAATTCTTCCAGACTCCCCATGCGCCCACCACAATGCTAGGGTCTCCTACTGTTCATTCGAGGTGTATCCCTCCCTGCGTCCCGGCCCTTCCCCCTGTTGGCTTACCCCAGTCTGGCTCCCCTCGGGCCCCTTTTCTCAGTAGTCACATCTCAGGGGTGCTTTCTCTTACCCCTTTCCCAATTTTGCCCTTCCTCTCCTCTTCCCTGGTCTACTTCTCCCATCAGCAGAATTTCCCAAGACCCTGTTATCCACCCTCTCCATCTTTTCTCTGTCCCTCCACATTTGCCCACTCCTCTCGTGATCCACACATACAATCTCTTCTCAGTTCCCTTTCAGCCCCCATCTTCTCACTCCCCACCGGGTCCCTGCATGCCCCTCGTCTTCCTACAGATACACACTAAGTGGATTGCACTCCAGTCCTCCCCTTCTTCCGCTCCTCCCCACCCTCCAGTCCCTCCAGCCAGCTGTACAGCTCCCAAATTCCGGGCCGAGATTCCCCGGAACAAAGCAAGAAAAATCAGAGCAATTTGGGAAGTAAACAGAAACTGGAAAGGGAGGGGGAAAGAGGAGTGGGGAGGACCCAGGTTGGGGGGGCCCTCCCCAGTCCCACCCAGTTTAGGGAATGCCCCTGCCCTCTCCCCCACCCCCCCTTCACCTGGCTCTTAAAGGGCCCGGCCCCTGGCCGGCGGCTACTTAAGACAGAGGGGCGGCGGCGGGCAGCAGCTGCGCTGCGACTGCTCTGGAAGGAGAGGACGGGGCACAAACCCTGACCATGACCCCCCACAGGCTGCTGCCGCCGCTGCTGCTGCTAGCTCTGCTGCTCGCTGCCAGCCCAGGAGGCGCCTTGGCGCGGTGCCCAGGCTGCGGGCAAGGGGTGCAAGCGGGTTGTCCAGGGGGCTGCGTGGAGGAAGAGGATGGGGGGTCGCCACCGCAGGGCTGCGCGGAAGCTGAGGGCTGTCTCAGGAGGGAGGGGCAGGAGTGCGGGGTCTACACCCCTAACTGCGCCCTAGGACTGCAGTGCCATCCGCCCGAGGACGACGAGGCGCCTTTGCGGGCGCTGCTGCTCGGCCGAGGCCGCTGCCTTCCGGCCCGCGCGCCCGCGGGTGAGTCCGCGCCCCGCCCCTGCCCCGCCCACGTGAGACCCGCGTCCTCCAGGCAGGGTCCTGGGGAGACAAGAGTGGGTGGCCCTGCAAGCCTTTGAGCCCTGACCCTTGACGCTTCCGACTTTGGGGGACACATTTGTGTGGGGGAGAAGGGGCAAGTGAAGGAAGCTGGGGTGCGGCCAGGGGACCTGGGGACACAGCAGAAGGTGTCTGCGCTCTCGGTCTTTTTTTTTTGCTCCGTTTATTTTCCCTTGATGTAGTGTGTGCGCAAGTGGGAACTTGGGGACGGCAAGGGGAGAAATGGAGGGTTTTAGGGCCATCCCATGTGCTCCAGCAGGCCCAGCTCCTACAACCCTTGACGGCAAGCTGGGGAAAGGACACAAATGTTGTTCTCAGCTTCCACTTTGAGAAAGAGGGAAGGGAACCCCAGACTCCGAAATTCTGCACACACTGAGAAATGGCTCGTTTCCTCCTTATACCGGTGTTCGAAGCACCTAAACAGGAGGGGTCTAGAACCGAAGAGGTCCAAATCCAAAGTTGTATTAGACTTGAGTAGGGTCTGAGGGCAGGCTAGGGCGTAGGGTGGGGGAGAGGGGAGAAAGAGTAGGGGAAAGAGGGAATCTGCCAAATCAGGGTTATGATTTAAACCTGCTCAGAACTGTTCACCCATCCTACCCTACCCTGCTCCAGGGAGGAGAGCAGAAGCTGAGTCACTGGGTGGGTGGGACAGAAGTGAATCAGCACTGAAAACATGGGGGGCAGCAGGGAGATGGGGAGGACAGGAAATGCAAACTGCGCATCCCAGAGGCTCTGGGTTCCTTCCTCCGGAGGGGATGGAGAATTCACTTGGAGTTTCTTTCAGTCCCAAATGCCCGAGTGCAGGCTTCTGGGGGTCCTCCTAGAAGGTGGTCTGGGTGGATGAGAGAAGGCAGTTTGGAACTACATGGTTGGGTGCTAAATGTAGGGAATGAAGGACAAGGTTTGGGGAGGGGCCGGCATCCTGAGGAAGAAGGATCAGACTCAGGGTTGCAGGGGAAATGTCTCCTGGGTTGTGAGTGGGAGCTGGGAGCTTGTCTTTGGGCACAAAGGGAAAGACAGGATCCCTTCAGGGGTTCTGGTATCTTATTAGATATTAGGCAAATTCCAAGCAGTACATGCTCCCCTTTCTGCCTTTTCCTATCCCTGACTTATTTCCTCACCCTTTCCCAGTCCTGAGCTCTCCCCGGACCCTCCGGAAACTTTCTCCAGAGCCAGGAGCAACCTGCAGATTGGAAGCCCCTCATTCCCTGCACCTTCTTAATCTGCCCTCAGCCTGTCTTGGTTAAGGGTTGAATCCGTGTGCTCCTGGGACCACTGGGGTTGAGCTGGCCTGGATCACAGGGTATCAGAAGGGAGAGGTTCCCACTGCAGTGCCCCAGAAGTAACCACATCTCAGGCCTGGGAGGGGTGGGTTGAGTCACAGCAAGGTCACAGCAGGGACACACATTCCATTTGGGTCCCTGTTGGCCCCCCTCCTACATCCGTTGCTCTCCGCCCCAGCTCCCTGGCTTCGTGCGCCCCCTTCTGGCCTCTGGTGGAACAGCCAGGCCTTTTCACCCAAAGCCCAAAGTCCCCAATAGTCCTTTGCATTTGTTCTCCATTTTTCATGTATTTTATTATTTATTGTAATTCATTAACTTATTTTTAAATTAATTTTTAAAACATATTTATTTATTTATTTTGAGACAGTCTCACTCTGTTGCCCAGGCTGGGGTGCAGTGGTCCAGTGTCTCACTGCAACCTCCGCCCCTCCAGGTTCAAGCCATTCTCCTGTCTCAGCCTCCGGAGTAGCTGGGACTACAGGCGCCTGCCACCACGCCAGGCTAATTTTTGTATTTTTAGTAGAGACGGGGTTTCACCATGTTGGCCAGATGGTCTCTATCTCGTGACTTCAAGTGATCTGCCCACCTTGGCCTCCCAAAGTGCTAGGATGACAGGCACGAGCCATCGAGCCCAGCCAATAATTTATTTATTTTGGAGACAGGGTCTCACTCTGTTGTCCAGGCTGGAGTGCAGTAGCACAATCATGGCTCACTGCAGTCTTGACTTCTGGGGCTCAAGCAGTCCTCCTGCCTCAGCCTCTAATGTAGCTGGGACTACAGGTGCATGCCACCACACCTTGGTAATTTTAAAAATTTTTTTGTAGAGATGAGGTTCTCATTATGTTGGCCAGGCTGGTCTCAAACTCCTGGGCTCGAGCAATCCAGTGCTCCCCCCTCTGCGTCTCAAAGTGCTGGGATAACAGGCGTGAGCCATTGTACCCATCCTCATTTTCCATTTTTGCTTTCCAAAATGCATCTCCCTTATAAGCCTTAAACTCACTATGGGAAATACTGGGGAATATTGTCAGGAAAAGTAATGTAACTATTTGTCAGAGAAAGAAACTAGGGCCAGCATCATGCAACTATGGGGCATAAGGCCCTCCCTTCCTTACTTAAGCAGGTGATGTGGGCAAGGCCCTTCTCCACATGGCTCTGGCTGATTTCTGGCCTCTCCTTCTCCTATTCCTCCTGCAGTTTCAGTGGAGAATCCTAAGGAGAGTAAACTCCAAGCAGGCACTGGCCGCCCACAGGATGCGAACCGCAGAAACCAACAGAGGAATCCAGGCACCTCTACCACACCCTCCCAGCCCAATTCTGCAGGTGTCCAAGACACTGAGATGGTGCGTTTGGAGCTGATAGGGAGCAGGAGGGTGGGAAGCCCTGGAGACTTCCATCTGAGACTGCTCCCTTGGGCTTGGAGACGGCTCCATTGTCGGTCCTGGGTGCTTGCCTGGTGGGCCAGAAGGTTGGAACAGGGAACTGGGCTGGAGCGGTTCTAAGCTGCCTGCTCTCCCTCCCCCAGGGCCCATGCCGTAGACATCTGGACTCAGTGCTGCAGCAACTCCAGACTGAGATCTACCGAGGGGCTCAAACGCTCTACGTGCCCAATTGTGACCATCGAGGCTTCTACCGGAAGCGGCAGGTGAGGCTGTTTTTCTTCTCCCCCTGCTCCAGTAGACGGCTCCTGCCAGGGAGTGGGGACGGTGGGGCTTGCAAAGCTGCATAAATAAGACACTGCCCCATCTTTAAGGATCTTCCAGCTTCAGGAGAACATAGAGAATAATATAATTTATTATACAAACTTAGAGAATAATCAACCACACACTGTGGGAGAAAACCTACTGAAGGAATGGCCTAACTCAGTGGCTCTCAAACTTAAGGCATCAGAATCCTCCGGAGGGCTTATGCCACACAGATGGCTGAGCCCCACCGGCAGCCTTCCTGATTCAGGAGGTGTTGTGGGCGGGGGGGGCCTGACAATATGCATTTCTAACATGTTCCCTGGTGATCCGGATTTGGAAACGCCAATTTGAAAACTACTGTTCCAGGCTAGCAGAATGCACACAATTTATTGGTTGAAGAGGAGGAACTAAAGAGAGGGAACTCTGGGCCGGGTGTGGTGGCTCACGTCTGTAATCCCAGCACTTTGGGAGGCCAAGGCGGGTGGATCACGAGGTCAGGAGTTGAAGACCAGCCTGAACAACATGGTGAAGCCCGTCTTTATCAAAAATTACAAAAATTAGCCGGGCCGTGGTGCTGCACACCTGTAATCTCAGCTACTCAGGAGGCTGAGGCAGGAGAATTGCTTGAACCTGAGAGGTGGAGGCTGCAGTGAGCGGAGATCATGCCATTGTACTCCAGCCAGGGCAACAGAGCGAAACTCTATCTCAAAAAAAAAAAAGAGAGAGAGAGAGAGAGAGGGAACCCAGTGACACTTGCTGTCCCAAGGGGACCCTCAGGTGTTTTTGCATCCTCAGACTCAGACATCCCCTCTCATTCTCCTGCTGGAAGCCTCTGGCCTCACCCCTGACCTGTGTGCCTTTCTCTCCAGTGCCGCTCCTCCCAGGGGCAGCGCCGAGGTCCCTGTTGGTGTGTGGATCGTATGGGCAAGCCCCTGCCAGGGTCTCCAGATGGCCATGGAAGCTCCTCCTGCCCCGCTGGGAGTAGCGGCTAAAGCTGGGGAATAGAGGGGCTGCAGGGCCACTGGAAGGAACATGGAGCTGTCATCACTCAACAAAAAACCCAAGGCCCACGATTCACCTTCAGGCCCTGCCCCATGGGCCCCCTCACCCCTGGGCCTTTACACATGCGGTTGGAAAGTGTTGGTGTTGCCTGGGGTGTCAATAAAGCTGTGCTTGGGGTCGCTGGCTTGTGTCTCTGTGTCTACCTCTCACAATTCTGGAGCCCCTGGCCCTCTCTTTACCCCACTACAGTTCACTCACAGCATTTCTTCTTTCCTGTGGATACCTTTAGTCCTTCCTGTGACAGCCAGGCAGAAGCTTCAAGCCATTAAGCCTCACAGAGCTGCCCACCAGGAATTGGGAGTGGGAAGGGGAGACACAGATCATGGCCTTAATCTGAAGTTGTGACCTTGTTTCTAACATTGATCTTTGGACATAAGAGGAGGGGAAGGATTAATAGTTAATCCCAGCAGGAACCCAGCAAAGAGGAACTCTCAAAGCACGTACCCTTCTGTTACTTCCTACTAAAAAAAGAAGGAAATTATTACTAATATATGAGCTCATCCCATGGCCCTGAACCATGTGATTTTACCTGGACTACTTCATTTTGAGCTTATAATAACCTTGTGATATAGGGATTTTTGCCCCCATTTTTCAGAGGAGGACACTGTGGCTTGAAATTTGGGGTCACTTGCCTGAAATTATATAGCTGGTAAATGACAGAGGGAGGTTTGCATCCGGTTCTTCCGTATGTGACAACACCTGGTATTCCTTAGGTGCTTAATACGTGTTTGTTTAGCCTCCTTTCTGCCTACATGCTCACCCAAGCAGGTGTCAGGAAGTGCAGATGTTCAGGGGCCCTGGCACTCAGCCTTTCCTGGAGGGGCCCCAGCTCCATGAATAGCACGGTGCTAACCCCATCAGAATATTACCACATGCATCAGTCACACACCTTGTGGTGAAAGGGAACTGAACGCACTGATACATGAAGACATTTCTGACTCCTCCCTGACCTTCAGCCTGCTGGGAGAGACTGAAGGCCAGCCATGCTAGGTGACAAGCTTCTGAGAGGCAAAGTTCCCCTCCCCGCGACGTACCCAGCCACTGTTCCTGTGTGTGTGTTTAGCAGGGGTGGATAGCACCCTTGGAGCTGGGCATCTGGATGGTGGTTGGGGTGTTAGGGGGATGTGGCCATCCCTGGAACAGACAGCAGAGTGAGGCCTGAATCTGCGAAGCTCTGCCCTCCGGATCAGATAACCTATCGCGCTCCCAGAGGCCCCCTCCTCCTGAAAGGACTTTAGTCTTTGGAGCTGTCACCTGAGCTGAGTGGGACAAGAGTTCTGCAGGGCAGGCCACGCTGCAAAGGAAGGAGGGAACACAGGCAAGGGCTGCCTGCTGCCCACTGGAGACTGCTCCATGGAGCCAGGCGGGGCCCGTCTGCGTCTGCAGAGGACAGAAGGGCCGGGAGGGGAGCGGGAACACCAACCCTGCAGAGATGGTGAGCCAGCCTCGCCCTCAGGGGGGGCGCAGAAGGCACCGGCGGGTGGTGGGGCAGGAGGGGAGACATGCGTTATGGAGAGAAGGCTCCAACTGCCTGATGTCAATCCTTCCTGCTGTCCAGAGAGGCCAAGGAAGGCAGACCCTGGCCTCAGCCCTGAGCCACCCAGCTGGGAGATGGAACAGAAAAGAGCTATGTCAGAGCTGTGGCCTGGCCTTATCTTTCTGACTCTTTAGCCCCAGAGGGAGAATGGAGTAGCTTCCCATTCCAAGTGCCCTGTTCCCAGTAATGTCACCAGGCCCCCTGCTTGCCTATGGCCGCCTCACCACTGGCAACAGCAACTTTCCCTTCTAGTAGCCCCATCCATGATACTAGATATTGACTGGTTGGGGTGAGGGCGGCTGCTGAGCACACAAAGCATTTCCTGAACACAGGATGCCTCTGGGTCTGCAGAACCCCAACTCCTCCTGTTGACTGTGCCTTTGATCACTCCTCCCAGGAAACACTGAGACGCACAGGGCCCCGGACTTGGTGAAATGGACCCGACACATGGAGGTGAGGGACGTCAGAGGTCAAGTGGACAGATCCTTGGTTGCAGGAGGCAGGAGTGAGGCTTGGTGATAAAGATGACTTGTTTTGGTTTTTGTTTTTTGAGTCAAAGTCTCGCTCTGTCGCTCAGGCTGGAGTGCATCAGCGCAATCTCGGCTCACTGCAACCTCTGCCTCCCAGGTTCAAGTGAGTAGCTGGGACTACAGATGAGTGCCACCAGGTGTGGCTAAATTTTTTTTTTTGTATATTTAGTAGAGATGGGGTTTCACCATATTGGCCAGGCTGGTCTTGAACTCCTGACCTCATGTGATCCACCTGCCTTGGCCTCCTAAATTGCTGGGATTACGGGAGTGAGCCACGGTGCCCAGCCTGATGACTTGTTCCTGGTGCAAAGATCAGGTTAGAATTAAGGGTAAAGAGGTAGGGGTTTGAAGCACAGGTCCTGAGGGTCATTGAAAGTCAGCCAGTAGATAGTCTTCCTGCTAGTGTGGCTGGAGGACAGGGGTGAGGACTGACAATCAGAGGTGACTAGGCTGGAATTCAGACCCAGGGAGGGGAAGCCTCGCTCCTGCTGTCATTCCCTGATCCTCACTGCTGCCCCGGGAAGCCAGAAGGAGATCAACTCTGGGCAGGAATCATGGCTTGTTCATCTTTTTGCCACAGCACTTAGCATTGTGGGGTCCTGCCCCACCAGCAGACCCATCACCACCCCACCAATGCCTGCCCTTCCCCCCACAGGCCTGCCACTGCTGACCGCTGATCCCCCATCCCTCAGACCCCCCAGGTTTTGTTTTTTTTTAAAAAAAAAAAAAGCACTATGCCTGGCATAGGTAGAAACTCAGTGAACTCAGTGAATGTCTGGTAATGAAAGGATGGCTGACTGCAGGGACAGTGGGCTCTGCCCTGGCTTTGTCCCATAGGCTGTGAAGGCACAATTGCTGGAGCAAGCGCAGGGACAACTGAGGGAGCTGCTGGATCGGGCCATGTGGGAGGCTATACAATCCTACCCATCTCAAGACAAACCTCCGCCCCTGCCTCCCCCAGATTCCTTGAGTAGGTGAGTCTGGGGAGCAGCTGCGCAGGCTCCTCTGCAGCAATGATCATGAGCTATCACATGATGTGCCCTTGCCAGCCTTGGCAGGACTGTGACTCCAGCCTTCCCTCTTCCCCACTTATCTTGTCTTCCTAACACTGGCCTCCACCTACGGGGCCTCGGTCTGCCCTGGCCCTGACCTTCCACCCGGTCCTGCCCTCTGGCCCTAGCCCTGGCCTTTCCCTACCACTCCCCTTGGCTCCCAAGTGTTGACCTTTTGCATCGCCCTGCCCTCTGCCCACTGACTTCTTCCTGACCCTGAACAAACATCTCAATTCAGGACCCAGGAGCCATCCCTGGGGAAACAGAAAGTTTTCATCATCCGCAAGTCCCTGCTTGAGTAAGTCGGGTGATGACAAGTAATGGGAGGAAAAGAAAGGGCTTTGGCTGGGGGTCACGGTACCTCATTTCTCATCCCCAGGCTCTAGGTGGTTTGTGGGGAGGATTTGGAAAGGGTTTCTAAGGTGCAGGTCCCCTATTTGCCCTGGGCGTGGTTGTGGAAGAAAGGCCTTTAGCTGGAAGTTCGGGATCGCTAGGCCCCATGCCTCATGTGTACAGTGTCTGAGCTAGTTCACACCACCCTGAGGACCCTCCCACACTGACCTTCAGGCTCCTGTCCCTCCAGTGAGCTGATGGAGGTGCAGCATTTCCGCACCATCTACCACATGTTCATCGCTGGCCTGTGTGTCTTCATCATCAGCACCCTGGCCATCGACTTCATTGATGAGGGCAGGTAGGTCCCCTTCCCACCTGGGACAGGCACACCTATCTGATCAAACCCTCTGGGTCCTCAGTGCCCCACCTGCCCTTGGGGCAAGCGGACACAGGTCCCCTCTTTGGTTATTGGACATGTACCAACTTTGCTCCCAACAACCTTCCCACCTGAAACGCTCTCTAGGATCCTTCCTTCCCCAGCCTTGGTTGGCCCTTGGTCTGTCCTCCCAGGGCCAGTCACTCTCAAATGCTTCTCAATGACACCTTGCCCCGAGGCAGATGTGTGTGTGTGCACAATGCACACTCATACACACTCCTTTCCCAGTCAGTTCTATTCAAGTAACATTGAGTACCTCCCCAGTACCAGTCCTAGTGTTCAGAGAAATGAGGGGGCAGACCCCACTCCCATCTGTGAGGCACTCCCAGCCTTGTGGGGAAGACAGTACATGTACCCAAGTGCCTGGGTGGGTCATTTCCCCCACAGAGCACCCCACCCAACTGTGAGGATGAGCTTCAGAGAGCTGTATAACCTGGGGGTCTGTATTTCATGACTCCCGCTATTCCCGAACCAAACTGAGGGTTGGGGCTGCTATTTCTTGTGGCCCAATAAGGAGATGCAGATGAACTGGGGAGGAAGAGAGGTTTTATTTCTGTAACTGGTTACAGGGAGAAGGCCTGAAAATTATCACTAAGCCAACTAAAAATTACAATTTCCAGAGCATATATACCTTCTAAGCTATACGTCTATGTGTAAGTGTGCATTCATCTAAAGACGTAAGTGATTAACTTCTTTTAATCTATAACTAAGGTCTGAGTCTTGAAGACCTTCTTCTGGAACCTCAGTAAGTTGACTTAATCTAAATGGGTCCAGGGGCTGGGGTGATTACCCTTCTCTTGTCTCCTGCTAAATCATGGAGGTTTGAAGAGTTTCTTCAGACCCCCAGCAAAACTTGTTTAATCATGCTTTGTTTGAGGTTCAGGAAAGGCCTAGGCAAAACTCTTGGTGGGCTTTTGTTACATTCCGGCCTTTGTCTAAGGGCACTGGCTTTTAATATTTAACTTAACCACTCAGCCAGTACTGAAACAGTTGTTATGGAGGCCTGTGTTAGTGAAACCTGGCCTGCCACAGCCCCCTCCCTATGTCAGGCTTGGGAAGCAATAACAAAAACAGGACCAAGGATCCAGAGGTTCAGCAACAGCACTGCCTTTTGGTAAAATTTTTGTTGTTAGTTATACAAGTATTAAAAGGATAAAATCTACCACTAGGTTTGCATAAGAAAAAGACAAATTAAAAAAATTAAAAATGATAAAATCTCAGTAAAAAGCTCAAATACATGTTTTCCTGTAAAGGGGGTCCTTCTTGACCACCTCCTTCAATCCCACACTGCTCTCGGAGGATTTAAACAGTTTCTGACTGGGTGCAGTGGCTCACGCCTGTAATCCCAGCACTTTGGGAGGCCGAGGCAGGCGGATCACTTGAGGTCAGGAATTCAAGACAAACCTGGCCAATATGATGAAATCTTGTCTCTACTAAAAAAAAAAAAAATATATATATATATATATACACACACACACACACACACACAAATTAGCCAGTCGTGGTGGTGCAAGCCTGTAGTCCCAGCTATTCAGGAGGCTGAGGCAGGATAATTACTTCAACCTGGGAGGCGGAGGTTGCAGTGCCCAGAGATTGCACCACTGCACTCCAGCCTGGGTGACAGAGCAAAACTCTGTCTCTAAAAAAGAAAACAGTTTCTGAGTTTCCCTCCAGAGCATTTTCCATGCATTGACATTCGGTACCAAAGATAGGTACATTGTGAAGGTTTCACATAAATAAGAAACTGTACCTATTATTTTGTAATTTGCTTTTACTCACTAACAATTTATTTTAGGGATCTTTTCACGTTAGTCCATTGGTTTGAAGGACTGCAGAGTATGGAGGTACTAGATTTGTTCACTTAGCCCTTTACTAATGGACACTTAAGTTGTTTTGTTTTTCCCCTTAACAAACCACACACTCTTAACCTAGGCTAACAAAACACTGAACAATCGGCATCCTGTTAGCTCCAACCTACAACAGACGCTCCAAAGGAACAAAACTAAGTCAGTCAGTCTAGTTACCTCATATCCTAACATGTGTTGTATATAGAGTACCGAGCCCTTAGCAACATCATGAAACCAGAGAGGGCTCTCAAGGTCATTCAGAATCAAACTCATGCCATGACTGAGTCTCCTGGAGCAACGCCCTGTGCCACAGAGGTGCCGTCTTGAACACCTCCAGAGATGGGGAGCTCACAACCTAATCAAGATACCTCAGTTCATCTTCCAGGAGCTCGGACTGAAGAGGAAGGGGACAAGAATGGACTTCACTTGTCTACTTTGTCTCTCCTCCCCACTCCAAGGCTGCTGCTGGAGTTTGACCTACTGATCTTCAGCTTCGGACAGCTGCCGTTGGCGCTGGTGACCTGGGTGCCCATGTTTCTGTCCACCCTGCTGGCGCCTTACCAGGCCCTGCGGTTGTGGGCCAGGCCGGGGGCCTGGGGCACCTGGACGCTGGGGGCGGGCCTGGGCTGCGCGCTGCTAGCTGCCCACGCCCTGGTGCTCTGCGCGCTGCCGGTCCACGTGGCCGTGGAGCATCAGCTCCCGCCGGCCTCCCGTTGTGTCCTGGTCTTCGAGCAGGTGAGGGCTGAGCCCTGCTGGGGGACAGGAAGGACAGGGTGGGCGGGGCCATCTCAGCAGAGGGGAGTCCCCCAAAGAGGGGGCGGGGCCCACGAGAGGGAGGGCAGAGACTGCATTGGCAGGGGCGGAGCTAGTTACCAGGGGCAGAGTCCGTTACGAGGGATTTGGGGAACCTGCAGGCTGGAAGGCAAACAGTGTGACACCGCCATCACAGGAGGTTGACCGGAAAACTCCGCTCTGGCCTCTTATCCCAGCAGCCTTCATTCATCCCAGCATATGTTAGGCTATACAGCCATCAGACAAAAAGAAAAAGTATGGACTCTGGCCAGACAGATCTTACACTCTGCCTGCCTCTCAGAGGTAACCCAGAGCACAGAGAGGTTAAGCGATTTGCTTAAAGCCACACAGCAACTTGGCCTCCCTTCCACTCTGCCATAGGTTAGGTTCCTGATGAAAAGCTACTCCTTCCTGAGAGAGGCTGTGCCTGGGACCCTTCGTGCCAGAAGAGGTGAGGCCTTCATCTTGCCCGGTTGTGAACTCAGTCCTCTTGACTGACTGAATGAAGCCAGCAGGTGTAGGATCCTGATAAAAGCCCTGCCTTCCTAAGCCCAGGTTGCCCGCCAGGCACAGCCCTGGCCTCCAGCTGGGCTCTGTGGGCCTTCGTCATTAGGCATTCTCAGCTCCTGCCTCTGACAGATGGCACCTCTTGTTACCCAGGACTTCTGGCACTTTCCTATTTCCTATTTCCAGGCCCAGCCTGTCACTCAGGCTTTGTTGTTCCATTTATAGAGCACATGCAGTGTATATTTAGCATCATTCTTAAGGGCCCTAGAATTTTTAGAATGACAAGTTGGCACTGGCTCCAACTTAAATCACCAGCTGCATTAGCCCTTAACAAGAGCCCTTAAAGTCACCAGCTGCAGCCTGAGCACAGTGGCTCACACCGGTAATCCCAGCACTCTGGGACACTGAGACAGGAGGATTGTTTGAGCCCAGGAGTTCAAGACCAGCCCGAGCAACATAGTAAGATGGGGTCTCACTTCAAAAAACTTTTAAAAATTAGCCAGGTGTGGTGGCTAATGCCTGTGGTCCCAGCTGTGTGGAAGGCTGAGGTGGGAAGATTACTTGAGTCTGGGAGGCGGAGGCTGCAGTGAGCCATGACTGTGTCACTGTACTCCAGCCTGGGCAACAGAGTGAGATCAAGTCTCAAAAAAAAAAAAAGTGAGAGACATGCAACTCTTTCTTTCACTCACTTGAACACTTAAAGACCATTTCAAGGTTATTAATTGGCCTAATTTCAATTTCAATTTTTTTTTTTTTTTGAGATGAAGTCTTGCCTTGTTTCCCAGGCTGGAGTACAATGGCGCAATCTTGACTCACTGCAGCCTCCACCTTCTGGGTTCAAGCGATTCTCCTGCCTCAGCCTCCTGAGTAGCTGGGATTACAGGTGTGCGTCAGCACACCCAGCTAATTTTTTTGTATTTTTAGTAGAGACAGGGTTTCATCATGTTGGCCAGGGTGGTCTCGAACTCCTGACATCCAGTGATCCACCCACCTCGGCCTCCCAAAGTTCTGGGATTATAGGCATGAGCCACCATGCTCAGCCAATTTTTTTTTTTTAGAGACAGGGTCTTGCTATGTTGCCTAGGCTGGTCTTGAACTCCTGGGCTTAAGCAATCCTCCTGCCTTGGCCTCCCAAAGTGTTGGGATTACAGGAGTGAGTCATTGAGCCTGGCCCCTAACTTCAATATTGTTGTATCTCAGAGAATAGGAAGGCTCGAGGAGAACAGAAGAGATGGGAGAATTGCCGGTCAGTGCAGTAGTCAGAACACACACAGAATCTGTCAGTTAAGTTTGCTTTCTTATTTGGGTGTGTTTCATGATGCCCTAAAACAATTACAACAGTAACATTAAAAATCACTGATCACAGTGATTTTTGCTCAGGTGAGAAGATGGGGTAGAAGGGTAGATCTGAGACTCATGGTGGCGGAGAGAGGACATTTCTGGGAGGCCTGGGGAGGCAGTGGAAGGGTGGTGCCAGGGGAAGAGGAGGCCAGTGCTAGGCCAGAGGTCCAATGCCACCGGCAGCTGCCAGTGTCCCTCTCCAGTTATGTGTCCCCATGCCCCCTCCAGGCCCTGGGCTGTGTGTTCTATGCCTGAGCACCATACCACATATAATAAAAAGAAGAAAGTTATAAATATTTCAAGAATTGCCAAAATGTGACACAGTGGCATGAAGTGAGCACTTGCCGCTGGAAAAAGTGGCACTGATAGGCTTATCTCTTGCAGGGTTGCCACAAACTTTCAATTTGTAAAAGAGGCAATATCTGGGAAGTGCAGTAAAACAAGATGTACCTGTATTAGGAAGTCCAGACAGAAGGGGAAGGAGAATGGGCTGTCGAACGTGTGGGTACCAGATGAAGCTCTGGCCACAGCAGACCCTGCACTGGAAGATAGGGTGCCTGAAATGAAAACAGAAGAGATGGTGTTAAAGAGCCAGTTCCACTCCTGCCCAGCTTAGCTCCCCTAGCCTGCATCTAGGTCCTACATCCAGCTCCTTGCTTATCCCCCACCCCCACCCTATCCATTTCTCCACTCACCAATCCTACCACCCTTCCCCAGCAGCCCCCTCATCTCTGCCCTCTGCCCTTCCCCTTACTAATCCACCCCTCTCATTCCTCCCCAGGTGAGGGAATCCAGGCCCCCAGTTTCTCCAGCTACCTCTACTTCCTCTTCTGCCCAACACTCATCTACAGGGAGACTTACCCCAGGTAAGACCCTGCACCCCTTCCCCAAATGCCCAGGCCCACAGGAACCTTACCCTTCTACTCTCCCCTCCCTGATGTCCTCAGGCTCACCTCAGGCACTGGCCACTTTCTCAGGAAGCATCTAATAATAAAGATGGGAACTAGGTGACTGGTAGACTACCCTGTCTCCTTGCCCAGCCTATGATGACACTAGAGCAACCCACTTTCCTGGTTTACCCAGGACTGTCCTGATTTTAGTTCTGAAAATCCTACCCATCCTACACACCCTTGTTGACATCCATGCTTAAAACCCTCTTGTCATCTCTATTATGGAAAGTTCAAAGTATCCTAGACCCCATCACCCTAGATAATCCTCCCAGGCCTGAGCAATTAAGGGAACTGTGGAGAGAGGGCCCCAGAACCTGTGCCCAGGCTGAGCAGAGAACAACATGAAAGAATGAGAAACGTATTGTCCCAATTGCCGCTGCAGGACGCCCTATATCAGGTGGAATTATGTGGCCAAGAACTTTGCCCAGGTGAGAAGATACGGTAGAAGCGTGGACCTGTGACTCATGGTGGTGGAGAGGGGACATTTCTGGGAGGTCTGGAGAGGCAGTGGGAGGGTGGTGCCAAGGGAAGAGAAGGCCAGTGCTGGGCCAGAGACCCAATGCCACCAGCAGCTGCCAGCGTCCCTCTCCAGTTACGTGTCCCCACGCCCCCTCCAGGCCCTGGGCTGTGTGCTCTATGCCTGCTTCATCCTGGGCCGACTCTGTGTTCCTGTCTTTGCCAACATGAGCCGAGAGCCCTTCAGCACCCGTGCCCTGGTGCTCTCTGTCCTGCATGCCACGTTGCCAGGTGAGCCAACTAAGATAGGGCTGGAGTAGTTGTGCCCTGGGGAAGGCAAATCAGGGAAGGCCTTGCTAGTTACCTTCCCTCGGTTTCAACACGTTCTCCTTCTGAGTCTCCCCTCACATCTGTCCCCTCCTATCAGGGCCCACTGCCATGGTCTCAGTTCAGACCATCGCTCCCCCTCCACATCAGCCTCCTACCCATCTCCCTGGCACCCAGATCTTTCCTCTCCCATCTACCCCTGACACTGCTGCCCAGGTGAACTTTCCTACTACAACTAATCATTCCCTACCCTCCTTCAAAAACTCTAGTGATAAGTCAATGCTGGCATTTTCGGATCAGATTTGAACCCTTGATGTGGCATCCAAGACTCCTTCCCATGCAGCCCCAGCCTATCTTCCATGCCTCCAGGCCTTTGCCCATACTGGCCACTCAGCTTGAGATACCCTTTCCCCACGTTCAGCCATGGAATCTAGTTGCTTCTTGGAGGCCCATGGCTGAGATGCCCCTCCTCTGGGAAACCTTCCTTTTGTAGCCACCAATTACCATGACCCACCTGTTTCTCTGTACTCCCAGGCACATCAGTGCCACTGTACTTAGCTCCCATTACATTTGCCCTGGCCTATGGTTGGACATGTCTTTCTGTCTCTGTCTCTGTGTGTGTCTCACTTCAATCACTCTATGAACTCCCAGTGGCCCTTTGAGATTCATCTCCATCCCCAATATCTGGCACGAAGTAGATGCCAAGTAAATGTACATGAACAAATGGATGAATAAATGAATGCATGAGGCCAGGCACAGTGGCTCACCACCTGTAATCCCATACTTTGGGAGACCAAAGGAGGAGGACAGCTTGAGGCCAGGAGTTCAAGACTAAACTGGACAATATAGTGAGATCTCATCTCTACAAAAAATTTAAAAACAGTCGGGCGCGGTGGTTGACGCCTGTAATCCCAGCACTTTTTGGAGGCCGAGGGAGGTGGATCACGAGGTCAGGAGATTGAGACCATCCTGGCTAAGACGGTGAAACCCTGTCTCTACTAAAAATACAAAAAAATTAGCTGGGCGTAGTGGTGGGCGCCTGTAGTCCCGGCTACTCAGGAGGCTGAGGCAGGAGAATGGTGTGAACCTGGGAGGTGGAGCTTGCATTGAGCCAAGATCTCACCACTGCACTCCAGACTGGGAGAGAGAGCGAGACTCTGTCTCAAAAAAAAAAAAAAAGGCATAAATTTGTGAATTACCAATAAATGAATGGTAAGAGTTGGGGCCCTGGTTTCTGGGCAGGGGCTCCTCAGAGCTCAGAGCAGGGCTGCCTGTGGGTCCATGTGGGCCAGCCTGACCTGCAGCCTCTTGTCGCCATCCACCAGGTATCTTCATGCTGCTACTCATCTTCTTTGCCTTCCTCCATTGCTGGCTCAACGCCTTTGCCGAGATGCTACGATTTGGAGACAGAATGTTCTACCGGGTGGGGCCTGGACCTAGGCCAGTTGGAAGCTGGAGGCAGGAAGGGTTAGGGAGGGATCTGGGGAAGATGGTGGCCAGGTTGGATGTCACTTCAGCCATGCTGTTCACCTCCCATAATAAGAAATGCAGTCCCCTAGATGTGGTTATAACGCCACCCCTCCACCTCCTGACAAGCCAGGGCTAACTGCTTTTGTGTGCATGGTACTACAGAATCTTCTCCTGAGAGAGGGAGTAAGAGGGAGGACAGGGCCTCCATGTCCTGAGGAGGGAGCTTGGAGGGTGTCTGCTGTCCCTGTTCTGCCAGGAGCCAGCCCTTCTGGAACACTGGGATAGGGTGCAGGCAAAGGGAGCAGTGGGGAGGAGCGGGAACCCAGACGCTTGCTTACCTCCTTTCCCCCACCCTGACCCCACCTTCTCCAGGACTGGTGGAACTCAACGTCCTTCTCCAACTACTACCGCACTTGGAACGTGGTGGTCCATGACTGGCTATACAGCTACGTGTATCAGGATGGGCTGTGGGTATGGGCCCTGCAGACCCCTTCAGCTCCCACATTTAATGCGGGCTCTCCTTCCTTCCCTCTCCTTTCCTCTTGCTACAGTGTGGCATCTACACCACTCACCTTTTCCAGGCCTAAGGGCCCTTTTGATTTCATCTGTCCTCATTTTCTCATTTTACCCAACCCAATGGGTAGAAAGTCCTTGCAATCTTAGCTTTCTTCCATATTTATCCTTAATTCCACCCTCTCCACAGGGCATTGTTTCCCACCTTAGCCTTCTAAGGAACATGCACATACCTATTTTCAGCTACCAAGGGTTTTTACATACATTTAATCAGCACAGTAACCCTGAGAAGTAAGTATTATTATATTCTCATTTTAAAATGGCACCTGAGTCCCAATGGGATAGTAGCATGCTCTTTTTTTTTTGAGATGGAGTCTTGCCCTGTCTCCCAGGCTGGAGTGCAGTGGCGTGATCTTGGCTCACTGCAACCTCCGCCTTCTGGGTTCAAGCGATTCTGCTGCCTCAGCCTTTCGAGTAGCCGGGACTACAGGCGAATGCCACCACACCCAGCTAATTTTTGCATTTTTAGTAGAGACGAGGTTCACCACATTGGCCAGGCTGGTCTTGAACTCCCGACCTCATAATCTGCCCGCCTCGGCCTCCCAAAGTGCTGGGATTACAGACATGAGCGACCGTGCCCAGCCAGCACGCTCTTAAATAAGATTGATGTCACTCCTTCTGACCTCAGATCCCATATTCTCTCCACTGCACCACACTTTCCCTGGCTTCCTTAAGGTGGGGGCTCTTTGTGGAGGAACTCAGGGAGACTCACTCTTCACTCCTTTCCTGACCCTGCCAGCTCCTTGGTGCCCGGGCCCGAGGGGTAGCCATGCTGGGTGTGTTCCTGGTCTCCGCAGTGGCCCATGAATATATCTTCTGCTTCGTCCTGGGGTTCTTCTATCCCGTCATGCTGATACTCTTCCTTATCATTGGAGGTGAGCTGGCCCTTCTGCCACTGGAGGGGAGCCATCCAGAGGGAGGCCTGGGTCCTGCTCCTGGAGATCCCAGACTGATGGCGGGAGGCCTCGCCCCCAGGACTGAAGGCGAGGCTGCTGGGACTGACAGGTGGAGTGGGGGAGGGGGGACTTGGAAAGCAGGGAGGGAGGCAGCATTGGGAGGAGCCAAGCTGTATCCTGGGGGGCATGTGGGAGGAGGTTTCTGGTTGGAGAAAAGCACTTGAATAATCACTCATCTAGGAAGACAAAGAGGAGAAAACTGGGATGAGGTTGAGAGGCTCAGTATGAGATTCAGGATATTAAAGTGCAAACTGAAGAATCCTGGTTTTACATGAGCCACTTTAGATCTCTACGAATTTCTGCACCTGGGTTCAAGATCTTCTCCAATGGGGCCTTCTTGTTCCATCTCTTCCCAATACCCTGGAATGGGAGGGAAACCAGGGAGACAAGGAACTCCTGGAGCTGGAGTGACAACCTTTCCTCCTGCACTAGGAATGTTGAACTTCATGATGCATGACCAGCACACTGGCCCGGCATGGAACGTGTTGATGTGGACCATGCTGTTTCTGGGCCAGGGAATCCAGGTCAGCCTTTACTGCCAGGAGTGGTACGCACGGCAGCACTGCCCCTTACCCCAGGTAAGAGACCACAACCCTCACCCAGCTCCCCATCCGTGAGGACACACAGCCCTACGGCCAGTCCCTCCTTGTTCCCCAACTCACCAGTCACAGTCAGGCACCAGGGCCTAGCTTGGGGGTGATGGACTCTCACGTCTTGGATGCATGGGTTGGGTCACCAGGAACGACCTCATTCACAACTTATTCTTCTCTGGCTCAGACAACCTTCTGGGGGCTGGTGACACCTCGATCTTGGTCCTGCCATACCTAGAGGTCAGAGCAGATGACACCACCTGCCCAGATGACACCACCAAGTTCTCTGCCTGCAAAACCTGGGACCAGGACTCCTGTCTGCATTCCCACACTTGGCTCCGAGTCAAGGCAGCCTGCACACAAGACCCCACCAGGGAATGTGCAAGGACTGAGATCTGCAGACTTGTGGGTAGCTGAGCACAGACCTCAGCATGGGGGTGAGAGGGGTGACTCTTCAGTCCCTATCCCCATGGGCTGGGTACAGGATACCCTCCTACCCCATGACTGTCTTGGGGCGACTTGGGGGACCTTATGGATTTGACGAATGTGGGGGAACTCAGAGGAACTGGGGCCATCCAGGTTTGAAAAGGGTCTCATTCTTGACTTCGTATTCCTTCCAGTACAGCAATAAACTTTGTCTCCCTTTTTATTCATTCATTTATTCATTCATTCATTCATCATTTGTTCAGGGCTCACTTGGATTTTTGTAGAGTTGTGTCTGCAGAGGCAAGACTTTGTGGTAGGATGGGTGAGAATTTTGGGTGCCCCCTGCCTTACCTCCACTATGCCACCCCCATCTCCCAGAAACCTGACTTCAATGCTTCTTCCACCTCTTCTCCCACTCACATTGAATTTTCTAGCCCCTTTAATCCTTCTGCTCCTGGCAACCCCTAGCACATTTTGAGAGGACACGTAGCAGGCCTCCTTTCCTTTAGCAGACCCAGGAGAGGAATGCCTTGTACAGACCCGAAGCAAAGCTTTTAATTTCGTGAACCCCAGTTTCTACAACTATAATAGAGACAATAATATTAGGAGTGTCCTGACTGAAGGAGACATGAGGTCAAAATACTTCTATTCAAAGCTGTTTCAGAAACCAGACTGTGTGGTCTGCCCTCCCTACACCAATTCCCTGCCTGATGTGGTTCTGGGGAGACATCTGTGTAAGAAAAGGGGGAACATTAGTGTCAGGGGAGCTGAGAACCAAAAAAACCAGGGTCCCTAAGAGAGAGAGATGGGGTATTTCTTTTTTTTTTTTTTTTTTTTAACATTTCAACAGTATGAGTAAGACATCTTTTTATGTCAATAAATATAGATCTATTTTGTCACTTTTATTTATTTATTTATTTATTTATTTATTTATTTATTTATTTATTATTTTGAGACGGAGTCTCGCTCTGTCACCCAGGCTAGAGTGCAATGGCGTGATCTCGGCTCACTGCAACCTCCGCCTCCTGGGTTCAAGCGATTCTCCTGCCTCAGACTCCTGAGTAGCCAGGACTACACGCCACCACGCCCGGCTAATTTTTGTGTTTTTAGTAGAGACGGGGTTTCACCATGTTGGTCAGGCTGGTCTCGAACTCCTGACCTCAAGATCCACCCGCCTCAGCCTCCCAAAGTGCTGGGATTACAGGTGTGAGCCATCGCACCCAGCCTCTTTTCTCCCTCTTTTTATGCCTTCTTTTGAATAAATTATGATTCCACAAGTAGAATGAATGGTACATTTTTATTTCATTTCTGTTACCTTATTGTATGTTCTTTACTCATCCCATGATTTAACTTTTTAGGTCATGTTGCTATTCATTTCATTTCCCCTACCCCATTGTTATTTTGGATGTTCTATATTTTTCCATTCTTTCGTTAGTTACTTTCCCTTCCCAGCAATAATAATAAAACACACATTTCTTTATGGTTATTTGCAAATATGCCAAATATGTATTCCATTAAGATGTTTCATGTCCTGCACTTCTACCAATAAGAGAGACATTTAGAATACTTTTTCTTACCTCACTCACTCTGCTTCCAACTCCTAGGTTTTTCTGAGATAGGATAGTACTTTTCGTTGTAGATATAATTAGATGTATGTCAAGCTCCATGAACATTTAACTGTATAATATTTTTCTTTCTAAGTTTGCTGCTCACTACTTGTTCTTTCTTCTCTTCACCTTCCTCTGTCTTGATTTCTCTCTTCTGTTACCAAGCCATTCTTTCAGGTGAGGTATGAGATTGATACACTCTCTGAATCCTTTGGATCTCCAGAAACATTTATTTTGCCCTGACAGGTGAAAGTTTTCTCAGCTGGGTATGAGATTTCTGTGTAAGGCTGGGTGCAGTGGCTCACACCTGTAATCCCAGCACTTTGGGAGGCCAAGGTGGGTGGATCACTTGAGGTCAGGAGTTCGAGACCAACCTGGCCAACATGGTGAAATCCCATCTCTACTAAAAATACAAAAATTAGCCGGGCATCATGGCAGGTGCCTGTAGTCTCAGCTACTCGGGAGGCTGAGGCAGGATAATCACTTAAACCTGGGAGGCGGAGGTTGCAGTGAGCCGAGATTGCACCACTGCACTCCAGCCTGGGCGAAAGAACAAGACTCAGTCTCAAAAAAATAAAAATAAATAAAATATTCCTGGCCAGGCATAGTGGCTCACGCCTGTAATCCCAGTACTTTGGGAGGCTGAGACAGGTGGATCACAAAGTCAAGAGTTTGAGACCAGCCTGACCAACATGGTGAAACCCCATCTCTACTAAAAATACAAAAATTAGCCGGGAGTGGTGGCGCACACCTGTAATCCCAGCTACTCAGGAAGCTGAAGCAGGAGAATCACTTGAACCCGGGAGGCGAAGGCTGCAGGGAGGTGAAGGTTGCAGTGAGCCGAGATTGCACCGCCGCACTCCAACCTGGGCAACAGAGCGAGACTCCACCTCAAAAAAAAAAAAAGAAAAGAAAAAGAAAGATTCCTGCGTAGTCATCTATTTCTCTCAGTTTTCCCACTTTGAGCTTCCAGTGTTGCAGATGAAAAGTCCTATACCAATGTGATTTGTTTCCTTTTGTAGATAACTTGCTCTTTCTGTCTAAAAACTTGAAAATGTTTTTCTTTAACCTTGAAGTTTGGGAGTTTCATGCCTGTTTGTATGTCTTTTCTTGTTGTATCTTCCTGTTTCCTTTCAGTCTTTAAGCTCAGATATTTCTTCAGGTCAGCAAAATTTTCTTCTATTCTTTATTGCCTCTCGTCCATCTATTCCTTTTCCCCCTTTTGGAACTAATATAGTTGAATTTTAGGACTACTGGATCTATTCTCCAAGAATCATATTTTCCTTGTTATTTCCATCTCTTCATATTATTTGCTCCATGCTTTGAAATATTATTTCCGCTTGTTCTTCCAAGCCACTAATTGGAATCTCAGCAGTGACTATTCTCTCTTTCAATATGTATACTAATTTTTTTGTTGAAAATAATGTTTTTTAGTTCCAGAAAGTTGTTTCTTTCTTTTTCCTTATTTTCTTTCCTTTCTTCTTCCTCTTTTTGTTTTTTTTTTTTTTTTTTTCATACTACTTGAATCTCTTCAAGTGCTCCTAATAGTTTAAGTTGTCGTATACCTTTTTCAGTGGCTACCGTGCTTTCTGGTGGGCAGGGAAAACAGCTCTCAAAACCGCATCCCTGTGGGGCCAAGGCTCTCTGAGTCACATTCTTCCAGTGTTCCCATGGTTCTGATCTCTCTGCTCTGGGTGCTTCAAAGCTGGTCTCCATGCAGTGAGAGTGAGGAAGCTCCTCACCAGGTCTGCACACCAGGACTTTCCCCCTCTAACCCTAAGTTAAGCCTTTACTTGGCACCCTGCAGCCTGGCTCCAGCAGCAACATGGCTAAGTGTTTGGAGGTGAGGGTGGAAAAAAGTGGAAATTGCCTTAGAACTGTAGTTCTCAAACTCCAGCGTGCATTAGAACTACCTTCGGGGTTTGTTAATACGGAGTTTCTGATTCATTAAGTTTGGGGTCAAGCCTGAGAATGTGCATTTCTAACAAGTTTCCAGGGCGAGCCCTTGCTGCTGATCTAGGGACTACCGCTTTAGCACATACCAAACCAAGCCCTCTTTCTTCCCCTCCTCTTTTCCCTTTTTCTTCTTCAAAATTATCTTTCTTTTTTTTTTTTTTTTGAGACGGAGTCTCGCTCTGTCGCCCAGGCTGGAGTGCAGTGGCCGGATCTCAGCTCACTACAAGCTCCACCTCCCGGGTTTACGCCATTCCCCTGCCTCAGCCTTCAGAGTAGCTGGGACTACAGGCGCCCGCCACCTCGCCCGGCTAGTTTTTTTGTATTTTTTAGTAGAGACGGGGTTTCACCGTGTTAGCCATGATGGTCTCGATCTCCTGACCTCGTGATCCGCCCGTCTTGCCCTCCCAAAGTGCTGGGATTACAGGCTTGAGCCACCGCGCCCAGCCAAAATTATCTTTCTTACTTTTCTTTTTCTTTTTTGAGACAAAATATTGCTCTGTCATCCAGGCTGGAGTATAGCAGTGCGATCTCATCTCACTGCAATTTCCCCTCAAGAGATTCTCATGCCTCGGCCTCCCAAGTAGCTGGCGTTACAGGTGTTGAACCTGGCTAATTTTTTCTAAATAGAAATGGGATTTCACTGTGTTGGCCAGGCTGATTTTGAACTCCTGGACTCAAGTGATCTGCCTGCCTTAGCCTCCCAAAATTCTGGGATTACACATGTGAGTCACTGCACCCAGCTCAAAAGTATACTTCCTTTTTATGGTAAGGAAATTAACCCAATGTCAGGGACTTATCTCTTAGTTCTATGTTTAGTCTTCCTACTAGCTCACAGTACTGAGACTTGTACACGACTGAGCTCCATCCAGGCCTCCTCCACCGAAAGGCTCATGGGTACATCCCTGACGAGCCCAGCTGTGTCTAAGCGGGAAGCACCGGCAGGGAGCCGAAGGCACTCCGGGCAGGACACCACCACTGAGCTCACCTGAAGATGAGTAAAGGTGGGTCAGACCAGCAATCGCCATCTGTGCATGGCCTCAGGACCCCTTCCTCTTTGGACACCCTTTTATTATTAGCTTTGTGCCCACACAGCCCTCCCTTCAGGATCCTTAGGGATAAGAGGGCTGTGGGACAGGAAGTACCTAGGGTGGCAGTGGGTGGTGAGGCTGCTGCCCAGCAGGACTTTCCTGCCCTGCTGGAAGCCACCTTTCTTCCTGTCTAGAGTCTGCGAGTGTTGTCCCCTGTGTGTCCCCAGACTGCACCCAACTGCTTGTTCCAGGCACCTTCCCTTCACCCCTTTGATTTCGCCCAGTGTTTTCTCTTCTCTAAATCACCTTGTCTGTCCTGGGACCCTTATAGCACTCACTCTGCTGTCCTATGGTCCCCTCCTGAATCTATGCTGGCCAGTGTCTGTGACCTCTGCAGCACCCCACACCTTACTATCCACGCTCCTCTCGTGCTCTACCATGCGGAGCCCCTCTTCCATAACACACACTCCACCGTTCTACAACACACGCTTCAAATGAGCATTTCAGCGAAGTCCAGTGACCCTAATCTTTATCTGCATGCAGGATTTCCTTTTTTTTTTTTTTTTTTTTGACAGAGTCTTGCTCTGTCTCCCAGACTGGAGTGCAGTGGTGCAATCTTGGCTCACTGCAACCTCCGCCATCTGGGTTCAAGCGATTCTCATGCCTCAGCCTCCCGAGTAGCTGGGACTACAGGTGCATGTCACCACGCCCAGCTAATTTTTGTATTTTTAGTAATGACAGGTTTTCACCACGTTGGCCAGGCTGGTCTTGAACTCTTGGCCTCAGGTGATCCACCCACCTCAGCCTCCCAAAGTGCTGGAATTACAGGCATGAGCCACCGCGCCTGGCCAGGATTTCCTTTCCATTCTCCAAGGAAATTATTTCATTTGTTCTTTCTCCTCCCATCATCCCTCTTCAAGCCCACAGAACTCCCCAGCAGCTCTCCTCTGCCCCAATTCCTTCCTGTTGACTGAAGGAATTTGCCCTCTTCCCTCTCCTGCTACCATCTCACTCAATCATATCAGCAGCTCCAGCACCACCTCTCCATTCTCCCTTCTACTAGATTGCTCCCAACAGCAGCCGGCTATGCTCCTAGTCTACTCTCCCCATGTCTAACTGTCCCTCTCCTCACCCACAGCTGCATCAGGCTGCTGTCCCACTTCTCAGCTCCCTGTCACAGCCACAATTCTCCAAAGAGGTGCCTGTCCCCACTGTTGAGGGTTTTCACCTCACATTCACTCATGTGTCAATCATGGGTCTGCAAAGGGGCCTCTCATATTTTAATATTTGCTCCAGTATCCAAGCCTTCCTGTTATTTCCCTTCTCGTCAGAGGGACCCACTCTAACACATGACAAATCTGCATGGAGTCTTGAAAATATAGTGCTTTACTATACCTTTTAAATTTAGGTAAAGGGTTTGGTCAGCTTTATTCAAATATAATTCACATATCATGCAATTCGTCCACTTAAAGTATGCAAGTCAATAATGTTAGTATATTCAGATTTGTGCAACCATCACCACAGTTAGTACATTTTCATCACTGGCCCCCAAAATCTCATACCTACTAGTAGTCACTCTCCATGTCCCAAAAACCTCCCAGCCTTGGGCAACCACTGATTTACTTACTGGATATTTCTTTTCTTTTTCGTTTTTCTGTTTTTTTGAGACAGGGTCTCATTCTGTCACCCAGACAGTGGTTTCTGGGTGCAATGGTGCCATCATAGCTCACTGCAACATTGAACTCCTCACACAAGCGATCCTCCTACCTCAGTCTCCTGAGCAGCTGAGACCACAAGTGCTCACCACCACACCTAGATAGTTTTTGTACTTAAAAAAAATTTTTTTTTTTTTTTTTGTAGAGATGGGTTTTGCCATGTTGCCAGGCTGGTCTCGAACTCCTATGCTCAAGTGATTTGCCCACCTCAGCCTCCTAAAGTGCTGGGATTATAGGCATGAGCCACCATGCGTGGCCTATTCTGGATATTTCACATCAATGAAATCAGGCATCAGTAGTGGTGATGGCTACAGGCCAGGGCTGCTGACTGCCAAGCTAGGAGTGGGCCCAGCGCCCAGAATCTTCATGGGCGCTGCTCAAGCACCGCCTGCGCCATGCCCCTCTCTGCCACCTCCTCGGAGCATTTTGAGCAGCTGCATGAGATGTGCCTCCGAGGGGTGTACTAGTGGCTGCTGGGTATGGCAGGGACCCAGGAGAAGTTGATCAGAGATTTTGATGAAAAGCAACAGGAAGCAAACAAAATGCTGGCACAGATGGAGGAGGAATTACATTATGTACCCCTGTCTTTCCATAACCCCATGATGTCGAATCTTCAAGACTAACAGAAGGACCTTGCCCAACTCCACCTGGAGGCGAGAAGTATATCTTTGCAGCCGTGCTTGGGGACCAAGGAGTCATGAACTATGGCACATATGCTGTAGAGATTGAGCACATGAATACGCTACAGTCTTAAAGGGCAATGCTTCTCCAAGGCACCGAAAGCCTGGGCCGGGCCACCCAAGAGACTGACCAGATTGGCTCAGAAATGTCAAAAGAGCTGGGAACCAATAGGACCAGCAAGGGCGTACCAAGAGTACACTGGGAAACACAAATGAAAACTTGTGCAAAAGTCAAAAGATTCTCCCTTCAAGGTCCAGAAAAGTGACAACCAACAACCTTCTGCTTTCCATCATCATCTCACTGGAGCTAGCTGTCCCGGGAGGCCTGCTTTACTTCGCATTCTTTTGCAAGCATGGGGCTTGCAATAGGGAAGGGTTGTGGACCAGAACTTTGACCTTGGGAATGCATGGTGTTAGGCATGTGAATGGAATAAGCGTGTTGCTCCTGTGGGCTAACAGTTCAAGGATGCACTGTGTAGCCAGACTATGGGAGAAGGGAGGAAAGATGGAAAGCCAGTTAAATGTGAAGTGACAGCAACAAGACTAGTATGATATACCAAGGTAATAATGCTGTTTATGACTTCTTTACAAATACAAAAGCCTGGCCAACATAGCAAGAACACATCTCTACCAAAAATTAAAAAAATCAGCCAGGTATGGCGGCCACATCTGTAGTCCCAGCTATT
This sequence comes from Piliocolobus tephrosceles, assembly GCF_002776525.5. Lineage (NCBI taxonomy): Eukaryota > Metazoa > Chordata > Mammalia > Primates > Cercopithecidae > Piliocolobus > Piliocolobus tephrosceles. Next base: position 50,248,248 of record NC_045443.1, read on the forward strand.
TAGAAGGCTGAGGCAGGAGAACTGCTTGAGACCAGGAGTTTGAGGCTGCAGTGAGCTATGATAGTGCCACTGCATTCCAGCCTGGGTGACAGAGTGAGACCTTGTCTCCAAAAACAAAATTAATTAATTAATTTTAAAGAATATGCCAAGGTCGGGCACTGTGGCTCACATGTGTAATCCCACCACTTTGGGAGGCTGAGGTGGGGAGTTCAAGACCAGCCTGGCCAACATGGCGAAACTCTGTCTCTACTAAAAATACAAAAATTAGCTGGGCATGGTGGTGTGCACCCATGATCCCAGCTACTAGGGAGGCTGAGGCAGAAGAATCGCTTGAACCCGGGAGGCAGAGAGTGTGGTGAGCTGAGATTGTGCCACTGCACTCAAGCCTGGGCGATGAAAGGAGTCTCTGTCTAACAACAACAACAGAAAAAGCGTGGTGGCTCACACCTGTAATCCCAACACTTTGGGAGCCCGAGGTGGGCAGATCACCTGAGATTGGGAGTTCAAGACCAGCCTGACCAACATGGAGAAAACTCCGTCTCTACTAAAATTACAAAATTAGCTGGGCATGGTGGCACATGCCTGTAATCCCAACTACTCGGGAGGCTGAGGCAGGAGAATTGCTTGAACCCAGGAGGCAGAGGTTTTGGTGATCCAAGATCGTGCAATTGCACTCTAGCCTGGGCAACAAGAGTGAAACTCTGTCTCAGAAAAAAAAAAAAAAAGTGCCACGCGTGGTGCCGCATGCGTGTAATTCCAGCACTTTGGGAGGCCGAGACAGAGAGATTGCTTGAGCTCAGGAGTTCAAGACCAGCCTGGCCAATGTGGTGAAAATCCGTCTCTACTTAAAACAAAATTAGCTGTGGTGGTGCATGCCTGTGGTCCCAGCTACTCTAGAGGCTGAGCGAGGGAGAATCACCTGGGCCCAGGAGGTCGAGACTACAGTGAGTCAACGTTGGGCCCTGTACTCCAGCCTGGTGACAGAGTGAGACACGGTCTCAAAAATGACAGTCAACGAATAAATGAAATCATACCCTATGTGGTCCTCTGAGATGGCCTTCTTCTTAACCTGTTTTGAAGATTCAATCATGTTTTAGCATATACCATACTTCACTTATCTTTCTGTTTTTCAAGACAAGGTCTCCCTCTGTTGCCCAGGTTGGAGTGCAATGGTCTGATCATGGCTCATTGCAACCTTGACCTCCCAGGCTCAAACTATCCTCCCACCTCAGCTTCCCAAGTAGTTGCAACTAAAAGTGGGCACCACCATGTCTGGCTAACTTTTTTTAATGGAAAAAGGTCTCACTATGTTGCCCAGATTCGTCTCGGACTCCCCAGCCAAGCAGTTTGCTGCCTCTGCTTTCCAGAGTGTTGAGACTACAGGTGTGAGCCTATAGAAATAAAGACTGCGGCCGGGCACGGTGGCTCAAGCCTGTAATCCCAGCACTTTGGGAGGCCGAGATGGGCGGATCACGAGGTCAGGTGATCGAGACCATCCTGGCTAACATGGTGAAACCCCGTCTCTACTAAAAACTACAAAAAAAAAAAAACTAGCAGGGCGAGGTGGCAGGCGCCTGTAGTCCCAGCTACTCAGGAGGCTGAGGCAGGAGAATGGCGTGAACCCAGGAGGCGGAGCCCGGGCGACAGCGCAAAAAAAAAAAAAAAAAAAAAGGAAATGAAGACCGCACCCGGTCCTTTTTTCGACTCACAAGTGCTTGGATGTTCCTTCTTATTGTCAAATTCTATTCCATTGTATGGATATACCACATTTTATATACCCATTCACCAGCATTGGAATTGAGTTTTTTCCACTTTTTTGGCTATTCTGAATAAAGCTGCTATAAATGTTTGTGTATAACTCTTTGCCTCAACAAATGTTTTTTATTTCTCTTGGCTATATACCTGGAAGTGGAATTACTGGGTCATATGATAATTCTACATTTAATCATTTGAGGAACTGCTAGACCATTTTCCAAAGTGGCTGCACTGGTTTATAATCCTGCCAGCAGTGTATGAGAGCTCCAACCTCCCACATACTCACCAACACTTCGTTATTATCTCTTTTTTATTATAGCCATCTTCATGTGAAGTGATATCTCATTGTGGTTTTGATTTGCATTTCCCTCACACTAATGATGTTGAGCATCTTGTCATGTGCTTACTGGCCATTTGTATAGCTTCTTTGGAGAAATGTCTATTTAAATCCTTAGCCCATTTTTAAATTGGATTATTTGTCTCTTTTGAAGTTGTCTTGAAACTACTGTCGTTTTATAGTACTTTTTGAAATCAGGAAGTGTGAGTTCTCTAAGTTTGTTCTTTTTTTTCAAGATTATTTTGGCTATTAAGGGTTTCTTGCATTTCCATATGAATTTCGGATCAGCTTGTCAATTTCTGCAAAGAAGCCAACGGGGGTGGTGAGAGAGATTGTGTTCATTCTGTAGGTCCACTAACATGAAATGTCTTTCCATTTATTTAGATACTTAATTTATTTCCACCATGTGTTGTAGCTTTCAGAGTATACATTCTGGCCGGGCATGGTGGCTCACGCCTGTAATCCCAGCACTTTGGGAGGCTGAGGAAGGCGGATTACAAGGTCAGGAGATCGAGGCCATCCTGGCCAAGATGGTGAAACCCTGTCTCTACTAAAAATACAAAAATTAGTTGGGCATGGTGGCACTTGCCTGTAATCCCAGCTACTTGGGAGGCTGAGGCAGGAGAATAGCTTGAACCAGGGAGTTGGAGGTTGCAGTGAGCCAAGATCGTGCCACTGCACTCTAGCCTGGTGACAGAACAAGACTCAGTCTCAAAACAAAACAGAACAAAAAAAGAGTATACATCCTACATTCGTTTTATTAAATTGATTCCTAAGTATTTTATTCTTTTTGATGTCCTTGTAAATAAAATTATTTTATTAATTTCATTTTTAGATCGTTCATTTCTAATGTCTAGAAACACAACTGATTTGTGTGTTGATCTGTTATTTATTTATTAAAAAATAGAGACAAAGTCTCACTATGCTGCCCAGGCTGGTCTTAAACTCCTGGGCTCAAGTGATCCACCCATTTCTGCCTCCCAAAGTGTTGGGATTACAGATGTGAGCCCCTGTGCCCAGCTGTATATGAAATAAATTTTATTTTCTTACCTAATTGCCATGGACAGAACCTGCAGTACCGTGTTGAATAGAAGCAGGGAGAGCAGACATTCTTGTCTTGTTCCTGATCTCAGAGGGAAAACATTTAGACTTTCACCATTAGGTGTGACATTAGCAGAGGGTTTTTGTAGCTACTCTTTATCAGGTTGAGAAGAATCCCCTTCTATATCTAGTTTGTTGAGTTTTTTTTTTTCTTTTCTTTTTTTTTTTTTTTTTTTT